>NC_042621.1:182253252-182562974 GCF_901001135.1 Rhinatrema bivittatum
ATGAAGGGGGAACATTCTGAAACTGAGAAAACACTGACACTGGCAAACAGCTTGGCATACAGACGTGGTAGGACCCCCTGAAGAAAAGGGGAGGGGGAAAAGACCTGCAATGCAGCAAAGACCCTCCACCCACTACATTACATGCTTATGAACGAGCTTATGCTGGAAAGTATAAGACGGGGATGTCAAAGAAAGAGAGAAAAACAGACCCGAAGGTGCCCAGTACCCGAAGGTGCCCAGTACCCCCTACTATCAAGGAGGGAGAAGACTAGGTCTGGTCAGGAGACCAGAAAGAGGAGAAACCCTGCCTAGGGTCAGATGGTGGCATGCAGTCTGAGATGGGTGAGGATCTGAGAGCAGCCAGCAGCTCGCCAGTACCAGACCCGAAGCAAGCCTCTTTCCCAGACCACCCTGCAGTTCTGCCAGTATCAGACCTGGAAGCAAGCCTCTTACCCTGTCCACATTCTCCAGACCTCCAGCCAGAGCCTGCTTCAGAGGTAAACAGTGAAATCGCCTGACGTTGGGACCAGGGGTAAGTAAGTTATCCATAAGTATTAATATATTAGGCAGGCTAAGGTTTATGGCATATTTGAAATTACCCATGGTACAGAACTTTCTTTAGGGTAACCTGGTGCCTAGATGCCAGGGTGTTAGAGATAGGAATTGTTGTTACCTTCTAAATGCTAAATCCTGCCAAATCTGATAAATAAAGGTCTAATTCTGAAGAGAACATGTCTTTTCCTGAACTTAGGATCATGAAGTGAAGTGGGAGGGAAACTGGAAAAATGTCCTATTTCAGCCAGGTCCCTGCACCCCTAAAGTTACTTACAACTCCTTGCTTCAACATCCTGATGATCTGCTCAAGGTTAACACCGGATGGGTGCCATTAGTCTCCTCTGTATTCCTTATTTCTTCTTCGCCCCAGGAATGAGTAGAGATTCATTCCCCTGCAGGACTTCCACTAGATTTCTCCCATGATATGCTCCTCCCTAATTTCCTGGGTCCTAGGGAACTCAGGCAAATCTTAAAAGAAAAATAATTTCAAAAGGGAAGAGAGAAAAGGGGATAACACTTCTTTTACCCCAAAGCAAAAGGACAAAAAAAGGGACTTCTCACAAAAAAAAAAGGGGGGGGGGGGGCTAAGGCACCCTTTCTACTTTTCCATACCCAGACCTCATTCTTACAGGCTCGCACGTCCTCTCCTAAAAGAAGAAAAACCAATCAAAAGCCAGCATAAGGACATGCGGCCCCTACCAAGGATAAACAAAGAGTCCACACCCTAAATGGTGGCATGGGGTTTATAGACAGTGTACTACCAGATAGTCTCCCACAGGGGGAAACTAAAACCCACAATAATACTACTTTTATTCCCCCTCCTACAAGGGGAGGAACTCATAGGGTTCTCTACACTTTGGTGCAGGAAAAGGGGGAAGGGCGCTGCAGGGCCTGCTGGAACAGCACACACCAGTTCTGGCCTCGGGCTGGATTTCTTTTCTATTACTGCTACTGCTTTAGCTGCTGAAATCTCTCATCTGGTAAGGGACTGATGCTGCCATGGTGGGGGGGAAGGAAAGGGATGATTGTTCCAGAGAGGTGTGGGGAGGAGTGAGAAGCCCAGTGGCCTCTCCCGCTGCTGTAGGACTGCCGCCCGCTGGGTGTGCCACCCCGTGCAAATGCACGGTATGTACACCCAGTTGCGACGAGCCTGGTATGCCTCTGCCCAAAAGTTAACAATACATAAATTCATTGCAAAAGGATTTGTTCCCTTTACATTGTTTATTTAGATTTATGGTCTTGGTGTGTGGCTCTCTTCTGAATGTTTCAGATATTCATTTTGTTGTTAATATATCCCTACACCCAAAGCTATTTAAATAATTGAAACAATAGACCTCATTCACTAAGGTGTTTTTCCCATTCTGTGTCTATGTCTAGTTTATGTTTTAGAAACTTTCAGGCAAATTTGAAAAGGAACATGCGTATTGACACATGAGCAGAGATATGCTTCATTTTATATCTTGCAAATACAAACACATATCATTTAAACTATCACTGCCGCGCGCCTTAGTGCATCCTTTCTGTGCATATTTTAAATAACATGTTCACACAAGTGACCGGGGAGAAAGTCAGAGAGAGAGAGAGACAATCTGACCCTCAATATATCTCCCAATGTAAGAGGGGCACTTTCAACTCAGAGTGGGTTTTGGGAGGGAGGGGCAGTGTTACAAGGGTCTACAGACCCTTGCCCCCTAGGCAGACCAATGTAACACCCCCCCCCCCCGCCCCCACTGAGCTGAGAATGTCATTCTTACAGTGGGAGAGATATAGAGCGTCGGATTGTCCTCCCCCCCATGTTCAGGACCCCTGTGGCTCAGACTTGCTCCTCATCAGGACCAGCAATAAGGTTACGCGGGTAACATGCCAACGCACGTCATGATCAGCATTTTCCCTGCCCCTTATGTACATGCGTTATTTCCTGGCTTCTTAAATTTCGCATTGCTCGCGTACAGACCACATACATGCGTATGGGGCAGTTTTTGCACGAGCGACGCTTTTAAAATCTACCTGTATGGAAATAAATACAATTATAGAACTATTTTTTTAAAAGTCTATAAAAATAGTTTGGTTTTTTTTAGTTTTGTATTTTTTTGTGATTGAAAAGCCTAATTTTGTAAATGTTAGGCTCTATTTTTTCTAAGAAATCCCTGACCAATTAGCTGCATTAAGTGATTTTCTCAAGTTCATTGTGTGATATTATATCTAACAATCCAATTCTCCCCATATCATGAGTGTTTTGACCCAGCAGCTTCCTTCTCCAGCTGCTTGGACCTCCAGCTCTATTGGAACCAGAGCTGGTACCTGGTACCATGAGTCTTCATTCACAACTACCTGGGGATTTTTTCCTCTGTTTTATATCCTCTCTGCATACCTACCCTGGACATTGTACTGATAGTACAGGGTCAAGGGCCGTGCCCTAGGATTCCCTCCAGAAACCTGCCAGAAACAGGCCCGAAATCTGATTACTGACATTGCCCTTACAACTCCACCCTCTAGAGCAGAGGTTCTCAACCTGTGGGTCGCGACCCCTTTGGGGGTCGAATGACGATTTGCTAGGGGTCGCCTAAGAAGAAACCATCGGAAATATGGGTTTTTTGTCGCTCCTCGAGTCACTCTCTCCCCTCACCGGATGCAGTAAAAAAGTTCATTCTGTGCTCCCTCGCTCCCCAATTGGCCGGTGCTGGGCAAAAGGGGCTTGCCAAAGCAAGCCCCTTTTGCCCAGCACCGGCCAATCGGGCAGCGCGCCCTCACTCCTCGAGTCACTCCCTCCTGCTGTAAATGTTGGACTGCAACTGGGAAAAAAAACTATAACAGGGTGTATTAATATTAATAATATGGTGTAATTTTAAATTCCTGTCTTTCATTTCTGCATTGACACTTACTCCAAATCAAACTGATGGGCCAAGTCAGTAAGCAGGGAGACACAATGCAGTAAGCGGGGAGACACAATGCAGCAACAATGTCTTCTCTTTGATCTTCTTCTTCTCCTTAAGGATTGCCTTATAAATAGCACTCTTTTTTAATGTTCTCACCCCATTGAAAACGTAATTGGGAACAAGTGTCTTTTCCTGATTGGATGTATATTTCAGTCCTTTACTCATATGAATAGCCAAGCTACAAGCAATGGTCATGGCTATAAGCAAGGCTATTTTGTACCACTCTGCAGCAAATGTCCATTTGCAGTATTTGTAAACAAGTCAGTCAATGGCTGCATCTTTATCTGATGGACAGCAACATCTGGCATACTTTTTGTGATCCACAACTACAGCCCTTGTCAATCTTCCAACATATCCCTGTCCATTATAGTATATTTTAGGGATGTGAATCGTTTTTTGACGATTTAAAATATTGTCCGATATATTTTAAATCGTCAAAAATCGTTAGGGCCACGATACAATACCAATTCCCCCGATTTATCGTCAAAAAATCGTAAATCGGGGGAAGGGGGAGGGCAGGAAAACCGGCACACTAAAACACCCTAAAACCCACCCCCGACCCTTTAAATTAAATCCCCCACCCTCCCGAACCCCCCCCCAAATGCCTTAAATTACCTGGGGGTCCAGCGGCACACTAAAACACGGCACACTAAAACCCCCCACCCCGACTCTTTAAATTAAATCCCCCCCCCCCAAATGCCTTAAATTACCTGGGAGTCCGTAGCCTTAAATTTCCTCCGTAGCGGCGGTCCGTAGCTAAATCGGGGAAAGGGGGAGAGCAGGAAAAGCGGCACACTAAATCGTGTAGTCTTCAGCCGGCGCCATTTTGCAAAATGGCCGCCGCAAAATGGCGGCGGCCATAGACCAAAATGATTCGACGCAGGAGGTCGTTCCGGACCCCCGCTGGACTTTTGGCAAGTCTTGTGGGGGTCAGGAGGCCCCCCCAAGCTGGCCAAAAGTTCCTGGGGGTCCAGCGGGGGTCTGGGAGCGATTTCCTGCCGCGAATCGTTTTCCATACGGAAAATGGCGCCGGCAGGAGATCGACTGCAGGAGGTCGTTCAGCGGGGGGGTCGCTACAAATACCACTTAAAAAATTCACTTCCGCCAGGCCTATCAGGGAATACTACAAAGAGTCACTCCAAATACCAAAGGCCAAAACCTACCAACATAAATCCTTGAGTCTCAGAGCCTTCTCATCAGCAGGTCCAGCTCTTTGGAACTCTGTCCCACCTGATTTGAGACAAGAGCCATGCGCTTTAACATTTAGGAAAAGACTAAAAACTTGGCTTTTCAAAAAAGCATTTCCAAGCTTTGAATAAAACCTCCTTTCAATAGCACTAACTCGTATGCAATAACTGAATTTAAACACGAATCAACCAACCTCAAACACCCTCTCATTAATTCCTGCTGAATATATATCATACCATTACCATTCACATCTGTGTCATATTTATTCATTTGGTTACCTATGTACCGTTTCATAGTCTTATTTTTTCACTTGCTATTCTAATGTATCAATAGGCTGAAATGTAAATATTATGCTGTTCAATTTATCCCCATCCAGTTCCAAGTTTATTTTCCTTGTTTTATTGTAACTTTCTCTCTCCCTTTATCTGATTCTCTTTATTTAAAGTTCAAGGTTCTTATTGAAAATATTGTTTTTTACGTAACATTATGCTTTACACTCCTTGTTATTTGTAAACCGGGTTGATGTGATGCCTATCATGAAACTCGGTATAACAAAAACAATAAATAATAAAAAGACAAATTCACAAAGTAAAGAGTAGCAAATTATCAGAACCAGATGGTATATATCCCAGAATGTTCAAAGAACTTAAAAATAAAATTGCAGACCCACTGTTGTCACAGGCTGGCAGGCTGGAGTTAGGGAAAACCCCTGCAGAAGTGATACAGGACTGCAGGGCAGGACTGGAACTGGTCTTCTGCCTAACCAGCCTCCTCCCCCACAGGTGGAGCCCTTGGGTTCTGGGGCTTTAAGATTTGATGAACATCATAGCTGGAGTCAGGCAAAGGCTGAGAGCTGAGTCCCGGTACAGGCTAGGAGTTGGGTTCAGGAAATGGTAAGCTGGAACCAGGTACTGACTGGGCTGGAGACAAAGCCTTTCCTTAAGAGTCACTGATGGAGATCAGGGGCCAGGTCAGGCAGAAGCAGCTATTCTGCTGCAGGAGAAGCAGACCAGCTATGCATCAGCTGTATCCTCCACCTCTGCAGCCGTGGGCCTGAATGCTGCTTTGAATCGCATGGGACTCTGTACAGATACATAGTTAAAAACAGAAGCTGGACCAAGTGGCAGAGGAGAAGGATATGGCAGAGGCACCACCCTTCTCCTCCTACTACTATTGATCAGCGGGGAAGGGGATCTTAAGAGGGGAGAGAAAAAGAGAGCAAGAGGGAGAGGATAAGAGAAGACAGTGATTGGGGGGGGGGGACAGGAGAAGAGAGAGACGGGTGGGAGAGAAGGAGGGGATATGGGGGCAGGGAAAAGAGAGAGAGAGAGACCAGTGGAGGGGCATGAAGACAGAAGAAGGAGATAGAAATTAACTGGTTTGGCCCCCTCCAACCTAAAAGGCATTCTTCTACCCCCTGTCTCTATTCACCACACTGTACAAATTGCAGAGCACGCCAGATTTCAGCTACATTTGCTGTTGCATGTTGTAGTGTTGCTGCTTGCCACTCCCATTGGTTCTAACTCTTGGTACAGCAGAGGAGGAGGATGCTGTAGTAAGGAGAGTGGAGCAGTCAGTGCCACTAACTCTGTCTCCACTGGTATCTAACCCAAAACTTGAGCTGCTACTTGTAGGCCTGACAGAAGTGTAATGACTCTCTGGGATTCATTACGAGACTTGGCCTTAGTTCTAACTCTTTGGCAGCTAGGACAGAGTTAGGTAGCAGAGGGATGGGGGCTCCATTTTTGAACAGCTACTCCATTTGTGTTGCTGGGATGGTCAGCCCCCTGGTGCTTATAAAAGAAGGTTGCAGTATAGCTAAGTATGGTATTTTGGTTAGGAATTAGAGAGTCTAGGAATAGGCTTCTTGAGTTGTTTCCCTGCTTGGGTATTGGGCTTCACAGCCTAGGCCAATACCCTAGTGGGAAGGGGTTTTGTGCCTTTCTTGGTACTAGTTTCATATTTTGGTTGGAGACTTTTGGATGTTTTTGCCCTTTTTTAGGATTTCCTTCTTGTGAGAGGCCTCATACCCCTGGCTGGAGGATTTCGGGGAGTCCAGCAGTTAGATTAGATTAGGGGGTGAGTTAGACTCCACTGCTTTCCAGTTCTCATAGAAGGGGCTGGACCATAGGTGATTCACTGCAGGAGGATTCCTGAGACTTTTGCCATTTTTGTGAAGAACGTTCTTCAGTTCCTAGTTTAAGTTTGTGGCCACCCTTCCTTCCTGAAGAGAGATGCTGTCTTCCCTGTTACTGGACTTTTCCTAAGAAAGACCTGATTTTGACAACTGAAGAGGAGAGCTATGAGTAAGAACTAAAATTCTACCTTGAGGACACCCATCTGGCATCTTCACCCTGGGAAAACGATTCTCTGGTGAGACTATGCAAAGCCTGCAATCCTTTTGTTCATCATTATTTTTAGAAGGCTTTTCCACTCACCTAAGAATATCCTGCCCAGCTAGGAACCTTGCTCTTCCAAGCTCTGGAGTGTGGGAGTTTTCCTGCCCAGGGCTGAGGGACACTTGCACAGATAGAATGTGGGGCCTGTAATTTCCATCATTTTGCCAAGAACTGATATTAAACAGGGCTAATTTGCTCTTCAACAACTTTCACAGTAAAGATTTAATTTGGACACTCATCCTGAGCCTCCAATGTATTTTGTCGGCACTCACATTCTTTAAATTTGAAAGAGAACTGTTGCACCCCTCCCCTCAGGGCAACAACTAAAGCTTCACCCTTGCCATCTTGGACCTTGGAGGTTTTAGTCCTCCCCCTAAAGAACCCTGTCCCGGGGCCCCAGATTGTTTCAGAGCAGAGAAAGCTGAGAATTTGCCCTTCAGCTCTGGTGTGCCCCTGCCTTCCTGGTCTCTAAACCAGAGAAGGGGGTTACAGAAACTTAAGGTAATGCTACCTAATGTGGAAAATCAACATGAATGTCCTTAGGCTCATGTCTACCTTCCTCCTAATGGACACATCACTCTCTGCCACAAAATGCAACAGGGGTCTAGACACAGCTTAAAATAGTCCCATGCAGGGGTCTTTCATCAGTTCACAGTTCTTTCAACTCCTTCCATCTGTATCCTTTTCCCTCTCCTCCTCTGTTGCATGCTCTGCCTCCTCATCCCTCTGCTACCTTCTCCAGATCAACTGGTTGGGCATGCAAACTTGACCCAGTGATCAGGGCTGTCACAAGGGGTGGATCAACAGGAAGACTATCCAGGTCACCAAGCTGGGGGTAGGGACTCCACGCTGCTCTTGTGAGTCATTCTGTGAGGCTGTGATCACATGAGCTCAAAAGGAAAGGGAGGTACTGAATACAACCTTTGCCCGTTGCACCATTTTGTCCACCAGCTACCCTACCAATATCTACTTCCTCCTTAGCAGACGCAACAGCAGCAGCCGCAGTGTCCACATGTAATGGTGGTGGTGGTGCTTATTGGGTGGTAACAAAGCCACAGTGATTGGAGAAAAATTACCCTCAGCCTACTTGCTTCTCACCACCACTGGTACTATTTCATCCTTTAACCCTGCTCATCTTTCTAATAAAAAATGTAAAAATAAATACAATTCCAAAATATAAAAGCACATCATATATGAACTCACACATCAGAGGCATTGCTAGCTACTTAAAATATTTCATGCAGGCCCATATGATCTCCCCCTGAGATGTTGAAAATTAAACTCAATAATCACAATCAACCTTGTCCCCCTGTTTTCGTCCCCCAGAATGATCTTGTAAAAACACAAATACTAGAGTTACTGAAATCCTGCTGGCCTAATGCTGATGATTTAAGAAATCAGCACGAAACTGGAGGAGCCAAGGGGATACAGTGCACTGACTGATTCTTACATAATCAGCAATATGCTGCTAGTTTCTTATCAAGGTCTTTCACCAGTTCTGTTCTACTTGGTGAGGCACTCCTTTTCACAAAATTATTTAATCCTCCATCATCCCTCTCATATAAACAAAATAATGTACATAGAATGTACAATAACTTAAAATTGAAAATTGCATTCCAGTCATGGGATTGGAATGACATATTCGAGGACTTTGTCCTCAAAAGCTCATTCCTCAATAAATTGGTTAGTTTATAAGATGCCACCCTCTTCTTGACATTTTTGCTACATCAGACTAACACAGCTATCCCTCTGAAGATCTGGGCAGATTCTGAAACTGTGTACTGAATCAGCATACTAATTATTTAAAATTATACATGAGTTTTTGAAACCACAGATATCCCTTCTTCAAATGTCACATGGAGATGGCATTCACATCTGAAGAAGGGACCTCTGTGGTCTCAGTAGCTCATGTGTAACATTTTTGGATAATACTTATCTTGATCCAATAAAAACTATCACAGCCTGCAGAGAATCCAGTTTACACTAGTAGCCATTGAGCTACCAGATCACTATGTTACATATTCCAGTCACTAAACTGATAACAAAATGTGGGGTTTTGCCTTTATCTGGGTGGGGTTTCTTTCCATTGGCCTCTGTATGTTTTTCCTGATTTCCTTATCTGTCTTCTAACTCCTTTTCCAGGATCTCCTTTCCATTTCACTTTTTTTCATTATCCTGTTTTCATCACTTCCTCCCTACCCTTGACATTTTTTCCTATCATCTAATTTTTTTTTATAGAAGCAAACATGATGGCAGGAATAGATTATATGGAATCTCTAATCTGCCTATCCACACCAACTAATGAGCTTCCACAGTCCCTATCACCCCCATTAGAGATCCTCTGTGCTTATCCTATGCTTTCTTGAATTCTTATACTGTCCTTGTCTCCTCCACCTCCATGGGGTAGCTGTCCCATGCATTTACCACCTGCTCTGTAAAGAAATATTTCCTTAGATTACTCCTCAGTAAACCCCTTGTCACCCTCTTCCCATGACCCCTCATTCTAGAGCTTCCTTTCCATTGAAAGAAGCCTGTCTCCTGTGCATGGAAACCTTGGAGATATTTAAATGTCTCTATCATATCTCTCTTATCCTGCCTTTTCTCTAGGGTATACATGTTTTGATCTTTAAGTTTGCCTCATATGTATTAGAAAGAAGACAACTAACCATTTTAGTGGCCAGTCTCTGGACTGACTCCAACCGGTTTATATCCTTTTGAAAGTGCGGTGTCCAGAACTGTACACAGGATTCCAAGTGAGGTCTCACCAAGGTCTCTCCCTATGCAGCCAAGCATCCTTCTGGCTTTAACCATTGCCTTATTCACCTCTTTGGCCACCTTAGATCAGATAAGATCACCCCCAAATCCCACTCTTGTTTCATGCCTAGAAAAGATTTCACTCCCTATACTGTACTGCTCCCTTGGATTTTTTCAGTCCAAATGCATGACTCTGCATTTTTTAGCATTAAATTGTAACTGTCAGACTGTAGATCCCTCCTCATATTTTCCATACTCTCCTGGCTGTCTATCCTGTAGCAGGTTTGAAATGGCTGAAAGGCGGAATCTAAATTGAAATTAATTAATTGATTGCTTGATTAATAGAAGACCAACCTTTCCCGACATTCCTTCTGTAATATCACTGCAGAAAATGTTGAAAAGAACCAGTCCAAGGACCAATCTTCTTCGCCCACCACTAGTAACACCCCTCTCCTCTGCTTCTACATATTTTCTTTACATCAGCATCACCTCTCTCTCTATCCTCTCACACCTGAATCTCGTCCCTCCTTCTCCCTCACTCCTATCCTTCAATTCTCACCCTTCAGTTCTCCCTGTTCCAACATTTCACTCCCCCAACTCTCCATTGCTCCCTCTTACCCCATATATATATCTCCTGCATTGGCCTGTTCCCCCCATCAATCTTCTGTCTGGTGCCCTTCTCTCCCAACAGCCACCCCCACCCGACACACATGCACATATACGCCCCATCATACCCACATTGAATTTCTCACCATTTTACTCACCTCCTCTTACATTCTTCCATCCCATCCAGTTTGTCTCTCTCACCCTAATATCCCATTCTGAGATCTTCACCCCCAATGTTTCCCTCTCATTCTTTTCTCTGTCACTCTGTTTATGATTTATTCTCACTCCCAGTTATCCCTTTGCATGTTCTCTCCTTCCCCTCCCCCACAATATCCTCCCCTCCCCTCTATCATACATGTTCTCAGGGGTGGTTCAAGATGATCTGCTGCCTGAGGCAAGGAAGGAGAGTGCGCCCCCGACCGGTGCAACCCAGCACAGGTCAAATCAGCGAGAGAGCAAAAAAGGAGGGATCCCCCTTGGCATATGGTTCTTTTGGCTATTTGAAATGCTAGGGAAAGGGAGGATGCGGGGTCAGGATTCCCAAAGGAGTGGTAGATAGAGTGCTAGTGATATTTCTAGGAAGTTGGCAGGAACCCTGCCCTCCCAACCTTCCCCAGCATTTGACCCCTAAGGAAGTTGGAGGTGACTGAAAGATGTGGCTCTGTATATGTAACTCTCAGGGCTAGTACAAGGGTATTAGGTGCCCTAAGTGAACTTTACAGCCTTGCACAGAACCCCTGTCCCCGGCCCTCCCTATACACAATTAAAAATTATGCATTTATAAGAACAGACTTTACATGAAACAGGACAAAATACTATCTCTGAGGTAAAAACTAGCGACCTAACCCCCCCTCTCCTCCCTCCCCCCTCCTCTGTCCTCCCTAACCCTCAAGAAAGCCTCGCTGTAATAATAAGTAAGACATAAAAAAAAAAAAAACAACCCACCTTGTATAAAGTTCTCCCCAATTGTTACTATGTACAAATACTGTCCTTGCGCTCCACTATGTTTCACTGTTAAATTGTTAACCTGTGTTCCACTGTTATACTGTTCCTACGCTTTTTTTAATGTTACAATGTAAAAATGGTACGACTCCCATCATGCTATTATCCTGTTATAATGTGAACCGATGTGATGTACCCCAACGAATGTCGGTATATAAAAACAAACAAATAAATAAATAAATAAATAAATAAATAAAAACATTACTTATAACATATACATATTTACATGCACTGTCGTGGTGCCAACCAGAAAACCCTGCAAAAAAAGACACTTGGAATCTATGTGGTAGGCCTATTGTGAAGTGAGTTAGGTGCGAAGTTGGCCCTCAGAAAGCCATGAGTAAATTGAATTACAATATAGTAAACCTCCCATACCAAAACAGCTCTAACTGCCAGCACTCAAAACAGTAACAACCCTGCCTATGAAAAAGCAATACTGTAACTATTACATCAGGCCCTAAACACCCATACACTAATATTAGGAAAACAGAACAAGCCAGGCTGCTATAGACCCCTTCACCGAAATTACAAAGTAGCGGAATACCTCATCTTGGTCACACATGCAGAACACACAGACCCTCAACAAATATAGAATAAAAAGACCATAAAATACAAATAGAATGCAGACAAAATCTGTACTGGAAACCGCAAGAAGCCAGCTCTGTATGCAGTGCAACAGTGGAAAAATGGAAATATCACCATTCCTCATAAAACAAACAATACAATCAAGAAATATAAAATATCAATTATAATAGTAAAAACATGCTAAAAAAAATTTCAAAACAGCTGACTCACCCACTTCCTTCTAATGCAACCCCTTCCTTCCCCTCACATCTCCTTCTCCTCCCGCCCTTTCTCCCCCACACGTCTTCCTTTCCCCTTCATATCCCCCACACCCCCTCCCTTTTTCTTCCCTCTCCCACACTTCCTCCCTTCCATTTCCTTTCCCCTCCATCTCCCCACACTTTCACCCTTCTTCTTCTCTCTCCTCACTCACAACTCCTCCCTTCCCCTTCCCTCTCTCTCTCCCTACTTCACTCCCTTCTCCTCCTGCTTACCATTCATTCCCTTCATTCATAGTGAGAAGAGAAGGGAAGGGGAGCAGAGCTATATGAAGGAGAGTGAAGATGAGGCTGAGTGAGAACTTCCCCATCAGTCAGCTCAGCCACCCCTTCCCTCTAGGAAGGGAAGAGGGCTGACCTAGGGGATAGATAAGTTCTCACTCACTCACTCTCCTCTTCCCTTCTCTTCTCAGTAAAAAGGGAGAGAAGTGGATTAATGGAAGAGGGAAAACATTATCTCTTGCTCACCTTGCTCTTTTAATGCCTGACCTTACTGCTTTTTCCTGCCTAATTGTGATGGGGGGAGGGGGGGAACCCTGTGGGCAGGCCATAAATACCGCCGCCTCCTTTTTTCTCTTCAGCCTGTCAGGGGTGAAAACTCCATGGGCAGGCCACAAACACCACCGCCACGTTCCTTCTCAACATGCAGTGACATTTATAGCAGGGGATTCAGTATCGCTCCCTCAGTCCCCTCTCCCCCTCCCACATGTACTACCTGCCCGCCCTCTCCAGTCTACAGCAGTCTCTCTCCCTTAACCCTCTCTCTCTCCTAGAGACAAAAGACACATGGAACCCATATGGAATTAGGCCTGCTGTAATTTGTAATGGGTGTGGGCTTGGCCCTCAGAAAGCCGTGAATAAACAATTACAATTTAGTAAACTTCCCATACCAAAAACAGCACTAACTGCCAGCACTCAAACTACAACCCTACCTATGAAAAGGTAACACTGCAAATATTACCTCACGCTAACACCAACATACCTCCTATTTAGAAAACAGAACAAGCCGGGCTGCCTAAAATATCTGTAAAATAAAAAAATTCATGTACCTAAAAAATACTGTACAAAAACTACATTAAACTACATAAGTCCCTTCTACAGATGTCAGATCAGAGACAATCATATCTAAAGACGAATTCTATACTCTCTCAATAACTCATGCACAGTAGTTTTGGATAATACTTACATAATCAATAAAATATCACAGCCTGTCAAGCATACAGTTTACCCCAAAAAACAAATCTGCCATATCAAAACAATACTAACTCCCAGAATTCAAACAGCAACAACCCTACTCAGGAAAGAGCAGCTTTGCATGTTGCGAGCCTTGGCCACCCCAGGGCCCACAACTCAGCCCCTCCTACCTTCCACCGCCACGGTGCGAAGGGAGGGCGGCCAGCACTCCCTCTTCCCCCGTGGGCCTGCCGGTGTCCGGGGACTCCGCGGCGCAGGAGAGCCGCCGTCACCCTACTCATGGGTCTTCCTTGTGGCGAAGACGCTGCCGCCAAGATCTCCTCCTGCCTGGGGTTTCCCAGGCGCACTGGCGCACGTTCCTCTCATTTTTAAAGGGCCGCGGCACTCAAGGTCTGCCGGTCCCCTTGGATGGCATCATCACGACAGGCCTATTTAAGGCAAGCTCTGGCAATCAGAGCTTGCCTTTGCAACAAGGTTTGCCTGCTCTCTTTTTCCGTAGGTGCTCTCTTGGTTCTCGTATCTGACTTCAGCCTGATCCTGGACTCGTCTGCCTGCTGCCTGTCTTATGACCTAGGCTTGTCGTTGACCTTGTCTGACCTCTGGAACCAGACTTCTACTTTGTTGACCACTCCTCAGCCTGACTCCTGGATTTGGACCTCTGCCTGCCTGGCCATGTCTTCAGATTCTGGCCCTGTTCCTAGCCTTGTCAACGCCTACGCTGTTCTGGTCCTTCGTTCTTCATCTGACCCCCGGTCTCGAACCTGATCAAGCTCATCTTTTGTCTGTGGGCATGCCGGACTTCCACTCTCCCAGGAGACCCTGCGAGGCCCACCTAAGCCCAAGCGGCCCGGGTCCCTACGGGCTCCTCCCTGGGGGACCTCGGGCTTCCAGTGGTGAAGCTCTTCACAGCCTCTGTCTCCTTGAGTGCTCCGCCCCCTGGGGCAGTTACCTCCTGTTCCCATTCACGAGGCGTTCCTTCATTGTCCCAAGACAAGGGTCCACTCCCGAGTGCAACACTGCAAATATTACATCAGGCCTTAGAAGACCAATACACCTCCTATTGAAAACAGAACAAGACAGAATGCTATAGACTTACACAAACTATACACAGCAAAATCCCTCACCTTGATCACACATACAGAACACAGACCCTTACCAAAGGCAAAATAAGAGACCAACAAACACCAAAAAAAGAAATATAATACATCAATCATAAAAGTAAAAACCATACTAATAAAAAGAATAAATATTTAAAAACTGAGTAGAAAACCCAATAATTAAAACCTCAAAAAATGTTTATAAAATCTCCCAAAATATATTTCAAAACAGCAGACATATCCAATAATAAAGCTAATAAGGATTTTTTTAATCTCCCGCTCTTCATTCTTGGGATGTTTCTATTTCCAGCCGCTCTGAGATTGTTGTTGATTGGGGTGGGGGGGGGGGGGGAGCTATAAAAACTTTATCCTCTATCTCTCATACACACACAAGCTCTCACTCCCTCACACACATGTTCTCCTCCACACCACCTATTGGCTCTCACCCACCTATCCACACTGGCTGTCACATACACAGACCTCCTCACACACAGACTCTTACCCACCCACCCGTGCACACAAAGACTCTCAGCCCTCTCCCAACCATGCAAACAGCCTCTCTCCACCCCCCACAGAGTCTCTCTCACACACATACACCAAAACATACAAAGGATCTCACCCACCTACCCATGGAGTCATATACACACACACACACACACACCCTCCCCCACCACACACACATACACACACCGATACTCAGGCTCTGCCTCAGCCACCCACCCATATACACACACACACACTGGCTGCTACCCACCCACCCCCATACACAGAGTTTCTCACACCCACCCCCAAAGAGCCTTTCACCCACACATACACAGGATCTCACCCACCCACACCAAAGCAGATATACATACACACCCACACACAGGCTTTCACCACCACCACCCCCCCCCCCACCAACACAAACAGGCTCTCACCCTCCCACCGACACACACACAAGGTCTCCCACACCCACATAGCCTCTCACCTACACACACGGGCTCTCACCCCCCTCAAACACACACACAAGCAGTCAGCCATCTACTCAGCAGGCAGTCACACATGCGCACATACAGACAGGCATACATGTACACACACCCACACCCATAGGGCCTTGAATGGAGTCCACTGTCAGTCACCGTGTTCTCCTCCTCTCTTAGGTCTCCAGTTGAGAGGTGGACAGCAGCAGGAGTCACGTTTATCCCGACATCATCTCCTGCTGCCTAGGGTTATGGACGTGTGTTGCCAATGAATGGATAGGGCAGGGGTTTGATTTATCCCTGCCTTATCCGATGTTTACCTTTGGAGGCAGGGTGAGGCAGCGACTGCGGTAAGGTGTTTTGGAGGGGCATTTTTTGCCGTTCCAAAATTCTACTGCGTGAGGCCACCGCCTTACCCTGCCTCATGATAGGACCACCCCTGTATGTTCTCTTTTGGCTCTCACACACCAGCTCCCACCCCATCATCCCTCTGTCTCTCTCTCTCTCTCTCTCGCTCTCAAACCCTTCCTCCTCCTAATCTCTGGATCTGGATTTCTTGCCTCCTACCTCATCACACTTTCTTCCCCCCCCATCTGGCTTTCTTCCCCCCATCACCACGTCTGGCTCTCAAAATTATCGTCTAGCACCATCTCTGCGCCACCCAAACATCAACACCATCTCTGGCTCTCTCTTCACCTCTGTCACCACCCACTGGCTTTCTTCCACACAGACCCTACCTTCCAGCTCTTTTCCACACCATGACCAGCAAACACAGCTGAATAAGAATGCCATCAGATTTTCAGACCTTTTTTTTAATTCTGGCAGATTTTTCAAGGCTTTTAAAAAATCCAAAGGTATTACACCAAACCAAATTTAAGATTTACTCATCCCTAATTTCTACATCATCTTTAAGCAGGTCACCTCAACGTAGTGATAAAAATAGTCAGAAAATCATTCTGTAAAGGATAAAAGCAGTCAGGCATTTTTATTTTCCTCCCTCTGCAGCAGATGGCTTGGTCACGGAGCCAATAGAGAATTAACCATGAGAGGGCAAGAGTAACTCCTTTGTCTGAGCTTATTTTATCCTTTTTTAAGAGTACATGGTGTATAAATGGCCTTGAAAATGAGTCCAGTAATTTGATGGATTAATTTGCACTTGGTTTCTGAGGTGATGGGTTTCTGCTACAAATCACAACTACTTTTGCAACAAAAATAACAGCTTTGGATCATTATTGCTAATACTGTTCCCTTTAATCTAACAGATCATTTTTTGCAGCATCTATTGCAGTCTTTTCTGATAAATCTTCTTCTCTAACTGCAGCTTGATTAAGAACATAAGAAATGCCATTCTGGGTCAGACTGAGGGTCCATCAAGCCCAGCATCCTGTTTCCAAAAGGGCAAGTACCTGGCAAGTACCCAAACATTAAATAGACTGAAGCCTATAGTTGGGTTGAGAAGGGCTAGCAGATTTAATCTATTTCTCCAATATCTTTTTTGAAGTATGATGACCAAAATTGTATTATACACAGTACTCCAGGTGCGGTTGCATCATGGACCTATTCAAACATATTATATTTCCAGTTTTGTTTTCTATTCCTTTCTAAAAAAAAAAAAAAAAGATTCCTAACATTCTATTTGCTTTTCTGGCTACCAACACACAATGCACTGAAAACTTTCAATGTGTTGTTCACAATTAACACAAGGTTCTTACACATAGCTAGAATTAATATTCCCTATGTGCATCATTTTGCACTTGTCCGCATTACATTTCATGTGCCATTTAGATGTTCCCCGGTCATATACTGTACTCCTGCAATTCCTT
This sequence comes from Rhinatrema bivittatum, assembly GCF_901001135.1. Classification (NCBI taxonomy): domain Eukaryota; kingdom Metazoa; phylum Chordata; class Amphibia; order Gymnophiona; family Rhinatrematidae; genus Rhinatrema; species Rhinatrema bivittatum. The sequence continues at coordinate 182,270,608 of NC_042621.1, forward strand.
AGAATCAGCTTACATTTTAACCACTTTGAATAATTTTGTGTCATCTGCAAATGTGATCTTCTTGCTCATTTCTTCTTTTTCTAGATCATTTATGAATATTTTAAACATTAGTCCCAGTACAGATCCCTGGAGCACTCCACTATTGATTTCTCTCTATTGGAAAAAATAATCATTCAGACCTTTTCAGTTTCCTATCTTTCAATCAGTTACCAATCCACAATAGGACGGACATTGCCTTCTATCCTATGACTTTGTAATTTCTTGAGGAGTCATATGTTGGATTATATCAAACGCCTTCTGAAAATCTAGGTACACTATTGACTGGTTCACCCTTACCCACATGTTTATTTACATCTTCAAAGAATGATAATAGATTAAGGCAAACCTTTGCTAAAAATGTTAGCTTTTTCCCATTATGCCATGCCTATCCATATGCCCAGTAATACTGTTCTTACTAATGCTATTACTACTACTGAATACTTCTACAACAGCGCTGTGCAAAAATATATAAGAGACAGTCCCTGCTCCGTAGAACTTACAATCTAATCAAGAGGAACATATATTGCAAAAGAAACTTTGGGAATTTTATTTATTTAAAAAAAAATGGTTGAAAATTAATAAGGGATTAAGATTTAAAAATTGGCTCAAAAAGGTGGGATTTAAATAAGGCAAGAGAGGGAGCATGACAGACCAGATCAGGAAGTCTATTCCAAGCATATGGTGCAGCCAGCTGGAAAGTACCAAGTCTGGAATTTGAGGAAGAGGAGAAGAGCATAGGTAGGAATCACTTGCCTGATAAGTGGAGCACACAAGCAGGGGTGTAGAGAGATGAGAGATAGTGAGGAGCTGCAGAGAGAAAGCTCTCGTGGATGAGTAAGAAAAGCTTGAATTGTATTCTGGAACGGAGAGGGAGCCAATGTAGTGATTTGAAAAGAAGGGTAATATGGGTGCAGCAACTTTGGTGAAAGATAAATCATGCAGCTGAATTTTGGATGGATTGTAGTGGAGAGAGATTATTCACTAGACCTGTAAAGAGCAGATTGCAATAGTCTAAGTGGGAGATGATGAGAGAGTAGATAAGGGTTCTGGTAGTATGTTCAGAAAGGAAGGGGTGGATTTTGGCAATGTTATAGAGAAAGAACGGCACATTTTAGCAGTGTTTTGGATGTGTGTAGAGAATGGCAGAGATGAGTCAAAAATAACTCCAAAGTTACAGGCTGGGAGGATTAAAGTGTTATCCACAGAAATGGAGAAAGTAGGAAGTGGGCTTGTGGGGAATGATAAGGAGTTCTGTCTTGGCCATGTTGAGTTTAAGGTGGCAGTGGGACATCCAGGCAACAATTTCCAACAAGCAGACTGAGATCTGGGACTGGATTCCCGAAGACATTTCTGGTGTAGAGAAGGAATCATCAGTATAAAGATGATATTGAAAGCCATGAATGAAAATTGAGCACCAAAGGAATTAGTAAACAGCGAGAAAAGAAGAGAGCCCAAGACAGAACCCTGAGGCACACCAACTGATAGCGGAAGGGCAGTAGGGGAGGATCAACCAGAGGAAACACAAAGTGTGATGGGAAGAGAACCAAAACAGGACAGAATCCTGAAATCCAAATGAGAACACATTTTTAGATATGTTTGTGATAGAAGAAAATGCAAAACTGGCATTGTTAGACTCAAAGTGAAGGGGAGAAATATGTAGAGGCTGATGAGGAAAAAGCAAAATTGCTTAACAAATATTTCTGTCCGGTGTTCATTGTGGAAGGGCCTGGAGCAGGACCACATAAAACAAACACAAATACAATTGGAAGTGAGATAAACCTCAACTGATTTTCAGAACAGTGTGTTTGTGAGGAGCTAACTAAACTTAAAATAGATAAGGCAATGGGGCCAGATGGGATACATCTGAGGGTACTTAGAGACGGTCTGGAAGCTTCTTTAGAGTCTGGAGTAGTTCCAGAGGACTGGAAAAGGGCAGATGTGGTTCCTATTCATAAAAGTGGAAATAAGGAGGAGGCTGGAAACTACAGGCCAGATAGTTTGACCTCTGTAGTGAGCAAACTAATGGAATTGCTGCTAAAACAGAAGGTTACTACAATTTCAATCCATGAATCCAATGGATTGCAAGATCCGAGACAACATGGTTTTACCAGAGGTAAATCTTTTCTCCCAAGACAAGCAGGATGGTAGTCCTCACATATGGGTGACATCATCAGGCGGAGCCCTATTACGGCACACTATTACTGGCACACTGAGCACACTGAGCATGTCCAGCATGCCATGATCCCTGTGTCCACAGGGGTCTCACTTCAGTCTCTTTTTTTCTGCGCTGCAGTTTGCCTTGCATTTAGGAGCTCTGTGAGATTTTTCGCACGGAAACACTTGAAGTTTTACTTCACAAATAATTTCCTACACAGGTCTCCCTTCGCGTACATTTCATCGACGTTCGGGGAGTACTATGCCCTGTTTTCCGGTCAGTTCCTGTCATCTCACTATTGGTTCCTCCGGGTTACCAACCAAATTGCAGCCCTCTTTTCTCCCTATGTCTATCACCCTCGGTCCGCCCCACGATGCCCGCAAGTGTCCTTCCTGCGATCTTCCACCGGGTCCATCGGGGCTAAAGGGATTGGGACGTCCACGGTTCCCGTTGCTGCCAGGGCTGCCATCGATACCTCCATCAATGCCCTTGACTAAAGAAAATCTTTCATACTTCGGGTTCTAAACCAGAGCCCCCATGTAATCCTTGGGTGAGAAACAATGCCAGGAGCAGTTCAGGCACGATGACTATCCGTCACCAATGCCATCCGGGACAGCGAGGGCATCTTCCTTGATGCTGGAGAATGACCGGGCTGAGCCCTGTGGGAATCATCGTCACCGGCACGGTGACCGTCCGTCATCTACACCATCCATGACATCGGTGGCATCTTCCTCGGTGCTGGCGAATGACCAGGCCGAGCACTGAGGGAAACTTTGTTACTGCTATGGTAGCCATCCGTCGCCGATGCCATTCTGGACATTGGTGGCAGTTTCCTCGTGGCTGGAGAATGACTGGGCCAAGCACCGAGGGAAACATCGTTGCCAGCACCGATGCGGTTCCACATTCAGTGCTGACACTGATACCACACCAGCATCAATGTCCATTGAGCTGGTTGCGAAGTGAGCCCAGCCACAAGAGTCTTCATGCTCCTCTGCACCCGAGGCACCAAAGCGTTCCCCACCAACACTGGTGCTGGGTACTGAGCCACCACAGATTCATGTGGAAGTGCCAGTAACATCTAGCCTGTCTCCCACTGTAGCTGAACTACCGATACCAACTTCCAAGGAGCAGCTGGATGTCCTCATCCGTCAGACTGTCCTCGATGCTTTCTGGAATCTACTAACACCGGAGCCATCGATAGTTGCACCATTGTGGCTCCGCCTCATTGTGGCACCTACCAATGACAGCCTAAGTCATTGACGCCGACTCATCCTTCTGAGCCTCCACGGGCCCCTATACCTATCCCGGGATCCTCAAAGGGCGATGGGCACTCTAATTCTGCTTCGGCACTGATCCCATCAAGACCTAAGTAAAGGACGTGTCTGAAACCATCCCTTTTGACCTGGTCACTAAAAAGGACCAGAAGTTTTCAGGAGGGTCTAGGTCGTAACTTCTTCCAAGAATTATATTGGTGTAATATATTGCTATTTATCAGCTATATTTGACACAACACCAAGGGAATCTCTCTGCCCTGCACATGAAATTCAAGCAACATGTGATTGCTTCAAAATGTCCTCCCATTGCCAGAAACAGGACTCAGTGCTAGAATGTGAACATGGCTTACGGCCCCTGATTTATGGCCCGAAGTCCAAGATAAACTAGCTGATCTGCCATGCACCGCAGATAATCTCTTCGTGCACAAGGTCCAGCAGACAGTGGCTCAATTGCAAGACCACCGCGAGACCCTGCGACAGCGCTCTACGTTTTTTGCACAGCAAAGAGGGATGCTAGAAGGACTTTTTACCGCTCACGCATAAGACCAACTGATATCCAGATCACACCAGCTCCGCCAGTCGGGCAGGCTCCTGGATTTTTCAACCTTGCCAGAGAACAGAACGGTCCATCCCACTGAGGACCAGGGCTTGGGATACCATTCCCCGGACGCAGCAAGGCAGAGGATTTTAATCCCGCTATTTCCTACTTTCAAAGAAATCAGGCGACCTCCGCCCATCCTGGACCTCAGAAAACTCAACAAATTTCTTCAGAAAAAATAGTTCAAAATGGTGTCTCTTGGCACCATGCTTTCCTTACTACAACAAGTGGGTTGCCTATATTCTCTGGACTTTCTATACGCTTCATAGTGAGTCAACATTTTCAATACCAAGTTCTGCTATTCGAACTAGCTTCGACAACGTGTGTATTTCACCAAATGCCTAGCAGTGACTGCCGCTCATCTACAAAGAACAACAGCTTTCACGTGTTTTCCTTACTTGGACGACTGCCCAACAAGGAGTCAATCCAAACAAGGAGCTCTAAATTCTCTCACTATAAATCTAATACATTTGGCTGGGAATTCTGATCAACTACCATAAATCCCATATGGAGCAGATTTGGGCACTACAGTCGCAACAGCCTTCCTGTCCAACAACCGTGTAGACATCCTATCAAATTGTCCACAACTCTGTGCGCAAGAAACATAGCCTCAGCCCATAAATTCTTCCATTGCTGAGCCACATGGTTTCCATAATCCAGATCACTCCTATGGCTAGACTAGCCATGAGAAAAACTCAGTGGATTTTAAGATTTCAGTGACTCTACACCATTCAACCACTTTCATCCCTGATTCATACCACCGATCCAGTAACCAGATGATCTTGGCCACGGTCGCATTCAACTTGGGTTGGAGAGCTCGTATCAACACCCTAAAAACCCAAAATGCGTCGACGTCGCTCCATGAAAAGTCTCAGTTCAACTTCCTGGAGCTTTGAGCCATGCATTATGCCCTTTATGCCTTCAAATACTGCCTCTCACACAAACGTTTGTGGATATAGACACAACATAGTGGCAATGTGGCACTCGAACAAACAGGGACGCTCTGCTCTGCCAGGAAGCCGCGCTGTTCTGGGCCTGGGCCTTTGCACACTCCATGCATCTCTGGGCCACTTATCTAACAGGCATACCGAACATACTAGCAGTCCATCTCAATCGATGTCTCTATCCCCACAAGTGGTCTCTGAATCCATGTGTAGCGAGTAAAATCTTCTGGTGCTGAGGTCAACCAACTATCGACCTCTTGCATCCGAATCGAACCACAGAGTAGACAGATTCTGCTCCCTACACAGGCTTTGAAATGCATTAGCCATGGACACCTTTGCTCACCCCTGCAACAAAGGCCTCCTATATGCGTCTCTTCTGATACCACTCATAGCCAAAACTCTCGTGAACCTACAGCAGGACAGGTTTTCAATGATTCTCATAACCCCATACTGGCCTTGACAAGTATGCTTCCCCATACTTCTCAACCTATCACTCCAATTTGCCTGCCCACAGGTCAACCTCATAACACAGACTCACTGATATTCTCAGCTACTTGTAGCTTCATGAAAACCTTCCACACGTAAATCTTACCATTCAAAATTGGCAAGATTTACCAAATGGCGTGCACAAAAAGGTATTGGCCCCTTTTTCTTGCCCCACTCCATCTCTATTAGGCTATCTAGGATACCTTTCGGATTCTGGTCCCCAGACATCCTCCACATGGGTACATCTCAGTTCCATCTCAGAGTACCACCAGGGAGTAGGGGATGCCCTGTTAACGGCTCAACCCCTTATGAGTCGGCTTATCATGGCTTTTCTACAAATTAAGCCTCCTCTATGATCACTGGTTACGGAATGGGGCCTAAATGTAGTGCTTACAAGGCTCATACATTCCCCGTTCAAGTCTTTGCATTCCTATAACATTAAAATTCTAACATGGAAAATTATTTTCCTCGAAGCCATCACCTCTGCTAAAAGGGTCAATGAGTTACAAGCCTTTGTTGCATATTCACCCAACACTAGGTTCTTCCGTGACTGACTTGTCCTCCGTACTCACCCTAAATTTCTTCTTAAGGTGGATACAGCCTCTCACCTTTCTCCGTCTATAGTCTGCCCACTCTTCCCAAGGCCTCACTTTCACCAGGGCGAGAAGGTTTTGCACACCTTGAACTGTGAGCATGCACTTGCGTTCTATCTAGTCCGCACTGCACTCCATAGGAAATCCACCCAACTCTTTGCTTCTTTGACAAAGACAAGCTGCGAGTTCCAGTTGGCAAACAAACTCTCTCCAACTAGCTAGCAGACTATAATCAAATTCTGCTATGAGAAAGCAGGCCTTCTCCTGCAGGGGTGAGTGCAGGCACATTTTGTAAGGGCCATGGCAACATCGGTAGCACACTATCATTCAGTACCAATTGCTGACACCTGCTAGGCTGTGACATGGAGCTCTCTTCCCACATTCGCAGCCCACTACTGCTTAAATAAGGAAGGCCGTCAAGACTCTGCCTTGGGCAATCTGTCTTGAAATTTGTTTTTCCATTATAATGCCCAACTCCTTCCACAACCACCTGCTGTGATTTTAGGCTGCCTCATCATCATTGCCAATAGCACCCCAATTATTGTTCCTGTCGCACGAGTTGTCTACTATTGACCTGTTGTAATATGAGTCAGCCTGTAGCTTGCTAATCACCCATATGTGAGGACTACCATCCTGCTTGTCCTGGGAAAAAACAGAGGTGCTTACCTGTAACAGATGTTCTCCCAGGACAACAGGATGTAGTCCTCACGAAACCCACCCGCTACCCCTCAGAGTTGGGTCCGCTACGTTTATTATTTTATTTTTTCGCTCACGCTTTTTGCTACAAACGAGACTGAAGAGAGACCCCAGTGGACAGAGGGATCATGGCATGCTGGGCGTGCTCAGTGTGCTCAGTATGCCAGTCAAGAAACTTTGACCAACGTGTTCCGTATGTGAGGACTACATCCTGCTGTCCTGGGAGAACACCTGTTACAGGTAAGCAACTCTGCTGTCAGACGAATCTGATCAATTTCTTTGATTGGGTGACCAGAGAGTTGGATCAAGGGAGAGCGCTAAATGTAGTGTACTTGGATCTCAGCAAGGCCTTTGACACAATTCCATACAAAAGACTTATAAAAAATTATGCACCCTTGGTATGGATCCTAGCATGACCAACTGGGTTGGAAACTGACTGAGTGGAAGGTGACAAAGGATAGTGGTAAATGGAGTTTTCTCTGAGGAGGGGGTTGTTACTTGCGGTGTGCCTCAGGGATCGGTCCTTGGACTGGTTCTTTTCAACGTTTTCAAAGGAAGGGATGTCGGGAAAGATTTCTCTTTTTGCCGATGATACCAAAATCTGTAACAGGGTGGACAGCCAGGAAGGAGTGGAAAACATGAGGAGGGATCTAGCAAAGCTCAAGGAATGGTCTAAGGTCTGGCAGCTAATTGCAGTTGCTGGGCAAGAAAACTTTCTTAGCAACCTGGAGAGATGCTGGTGGCCCTACCTATTAGCAGTGGCACAATCTTCTGCATGACTGTTACAAATGGACAGCAGAGCATCGACATTTAAACATCGACAGCATTTTTTTATGATCTGGGACTACTGCATCCAATCTTTATCTCCTAGAGCAAGGAGTTTAGTAGTCAACAGCTCTAATTGACTTTTTTCTCTTCTTTTCCTTTTTCTACTGTCCTGGATTTATTGTCATCTGCTCAATGATATTGTTCTAGCTATTCCTTTTGGTGGATATTCTGGGGTATATAGGGATGGGGCAGGACTCTGGGTTTGAAAGCTGGGATGCTTTTTTTTCTAAAAATTTTTTTGTTATTTTCCGGCTTGCGGAGTGCATCAGGAACAAATGCACTCGGTAGGCCGGTATATTTGAATCCCTGTTTGTAAATGTTACTGTGTAAGGCAGAAGGGTTGGGGGGGAGTTATAGGGATGGGGATCTCATGATTGCTATTTGTTATTTCTGCTTTGTTGGAGTGTTGTTGGAAATTCTTATTGGGGATAATAAAAATAGATTTGATAAAATAAAAAGTGCAGTGTAATGCATTTAGGATGCAAAATCAAAAGAAAAAGGTATAGTATTGGAGGTAAAATTCTTCTAAGCAAAAGGAAAAGCAGGAGCTGAAGATAATTGTATCTGATGATTTTAAGGTGGCCAAACAGGTGGTTAAAATGGTAGTAAAAGCCAGAAAAATGCTTGGCTGTATAGGGAGAGGAATGGTCAGCAGAAAAAGGGAGGTAATAATGCCCCTGTATAGGTCCCCGGTAAAACCTCAATTGGAATAATCTGTGCAATTCTAGAGACTGCACCTTCAAAAGGATATAAATAGGATGGAGCTGGTCCAGAGTTTGGCTACTAAAATGGTCAGTAATCTTTGTCCTAAAGTATATGCAATTAGACTTAAAGATCTAAACATGCATACCCTTGAGGAAAAGTGAGACAGAGGAGATAAAATTGAGACATTCAAATATCTCAAAGGTTTCCATGCACAGGAGATGAGCCTTTTTAAATGGAAAGAAGGATCTAGAATGAGGGGTCATGAGATGAGGCTGAAAGGAGTAATCTTAGGAACTATTTCTTTACAGAGAGGGTGGTGGATGTGTGGAACAGCCTCCCAGTGAAATTTGTGGAGACAAAAATAGTATATGAATTCAAGAAATCATGAGGAAAATACAGGGGATGTCTAAGAAAGTGATGAGATTTATAATACTAAATTAATAATATGGATAGGCAGACTGGATGGGCCATACAGTCTTTTTCTGCTGTCATGATTCTATGTTTCTAAGAGCAAAGGCCTTTGGTTTTAGCTATAAACAGGTCATTGGAGACTTTGTCAAAGGTTGTTTCTGTGAAATGTAGAGGGTGAAAACCAAACTGGAGTGGATCAAGAATGACCTGAGATGAAAGAAAGTCAAGTCAGCAGCAGTGAACAGCACATTTAAGTAGTTTGGAAGCAAAGGGGAGGAAGGAAATAGTACAATAGTTGGTAGAGCAGATGAAGTCATCAGAGTTTTTTTGAGGAGTGGTGTGATAACAGTATGTTTGAAAGAGGTGTGAAAAGTAGACATGGAAAGTGATAGATTGAGGATGTGACCGATTGAAGGGAAGACTGCAGTGGAAACAGAGCTGAGGAACTGAGTGGGAATGGGATCAGAGGAACAAGCAGTGAGTTGGGAGGAGGAGCCATTTTCCTCCATTGTGCCCTCAGAAAAGGAAGAGAGAGTGGCAGAGGCCAGGGAAAGAGTAGATGAATGAAGTGGGGGAGAGGGAGGTAGAGGTGGCTTGGTTGAGAACTTAAGACTAATTTTGTAAAGCTTGTCATGGAAGTAGACAGACAGGGCAGAGAGTGAAGGATGGGAAGGGAAGTTTAAGGAGGGAATTGAGTGTGGCAAAGAGATGGCAAGGGTTGAATGCAAGAGAGTTTGTCAGATGGAAGCAGTAATCTTACTTGGCAAGTGCAATAGCACACTGAATATGAAAACAGCAAGGGCACAGGATTTTAGCCAGATGCATTCTGCAGAGTGGGTACAGAAATGCAGGAAGCAAATTCTAGGGTTGAGCCAAGGTTGGAAGTTGGTATGCCTTGCAGGATGAATAAGGGAAGGGGCAAAGGGTCTAAAGCAGAAAATAGCATAGTTTTATAAGAAGAAATTGCTTCATCAATTGGCACAAACAATGTAATAGAGGAAAGGAGAGATCAAACAGTAATGGAGAGGCTACAAGGTGTAGGTGGTGACTGGATGAAGCTGTGAGGTAGGGTGGTGTAGTGTGAAAGTTATCAGATGATGGTCTGAGAGAACTGAGATGGAGAAATCTGAGAAACAGTAGATGGAGGACAGGACTAGGTCAAGGCAGTGGCCATGCATGTGTGTAAGGGTTGGAGATCAGAGTTGGAGATCAAATAAGGAAGTTAAGGAAAGCAGTTTTGAGGCATAAGATTGAGAGGGATCATCGACATGGAAGTTAAAATCACCAAGAAGAAAGGAAGAAGAAAATGGTTCAAAGAAGAAAGAAAGCCTGAAATCAAAGTTGGTGAGAAAAGAAAAGAGGGATTTATCAGGGTATTGATCAATGACAGTTACCCGAAGAGGTAGTGAGATGAATAGGCAGATGAATTGGGATTCAAAGAAAGAAAGAGTGGAATTGAGATAGAAGAAGGATTTAAAACTTACAGGAGGGGGAGAGCTGCAGTCCATCACCACTACCGCAGTCTAATGTGTGATATGTAATGGAAGTGGACCCTTGGTGCTGTGGTGTGGTTGGCTCAGCCTAGAGAGCAAGCCCCCTAGCCCCACACTCACAGCTGGTGGATGTAACCTGGAATGAAGCTGATCAGGAGCTTCACCTTTACCAGCCCCTTTCCCTGCAGGTTGAGCTCTTAGGATCCAGGGCCCGGAAGGACTTAGGCAAAAGTCCCGCAGGGTATCAGGAGAGGGAGAGTCCAGGTCTAGGCAAGGGTCAGTGGCAGGTGGCAAGCAAGAGTAGTTGAGGTCCAGGCAAGGGTCAGTGGGAAGCAGCAAGCAGAACATAGTCATAGTTCAGGCAGAGGTCAGATCCAGGTAGTCAGTCTGAAGTAAAGATAGGAAAAGGAAAGAAGGACTGATGAGACAAGGGAGTTTGGATGAGATGAGACAGGCTAGAGAGAAGAGACAGGGCATGCTGGACAGATGAAGCAAGGCAGTCTGGAAATGACAAGGCAGGGCATGGAGATGGGAATGCTGAGGCAACATGTCATGCACTGCATACTAGGGATGTGAATCGTTTTTTAACAATTTAAATTATCGTCCGATATTTTATTTTTTTTTTGAAACTTTCTTTATTAAATTTTTTAAACAGTTTCCAACTTAACAATACTTCATCGTACCTAACACTTCACACTGAAACCATATCCACCCCCCTTACCCCCCAGCCCCCCCCCCCCACTCACTCCCCAATCCCAGACACATCATACGCGAGACAACTGATATAGTGTGTCCAGTAGGCATGGAAATAGCCGTACATAAACATAGGCATGTCGCTGTCCAATTTCTCTCTGTCAATAAGCTCATACGGCTCCCCAATAGCACAAAATCACATCCAGTATCCTAAACATTAGTTCATCCCTAGATTCACAGCCTGCGGCTTTCGACCCTCTCCGGAACTCCTGTACTTATAGCCCGTGACGGTTAGGATAAGGTCACGTCTGGCATCTGTGAGAGTCCACCACAGTCTGTTCCAAATTGCCATACAGTTAGCTTGCTTAGCAGGTGATTGATACTGCGCTGTCCAGAATTTGTGTTGCAGTAACGCTATCAGGCGCGAATGCCAATGTCCCCATGTGGGTCGATCCGGCGAAATCCACTGTGAAAGAATGGTCTGGATTGCAATTAGTAGGGCTTTTTCCACGAATGTCCAATCCCCATCCGGCAAGTCCTGTAAGGTAAGTGTGTTAGGAAGACGAAACAGACATACCCTAATATCCCTAGGAATGGAAATGTGAAGAATCATCTCTAGATTCTGCAGCACTTCCTTCCAAAACATCATAATTTGAGGGCATTCCCACATACCATGTACAAAGGTGCTCCGTTCCCCCTGGCATTTAATACATACAGCAGAGTCACATAATCTTGCGGCATATCTTTGAGCCTGTGATACATACATGCCGTGCAGGACCTTAAAACCAATCTCTTGAAGAAGAACATTTTCTGACACCTTAGCACTTTTTTCTAAAATTTCCCCTATGTCTTTGAGAGCCAGATACACATTCGCCATTCTCACCCATTTATTTTGTATCTCCAATTTGGCCGTCAGAACCGGAATTTCCCGTAAGGCGTGGGATAGCGAAGAGCAGGAATGTCTTGTCTTGGCTCTCGGCCCAAAGAAAGCTCTCAAAGTATCCCACCTGGCGTCCAGCTTGTAAGCTCCCAGAAGTGCATGCACATAATGCCTAACTTGCAAAAAAGCAAAGAAGTCTTGTTTCGGGAGCTCATACGCGGCCTGCAACTCCTGAAAGGACCACATAATCCCTGTGCCAGGCGCAAAGAGCTGATAGATATTCTGTACCCCTTTTGTACACCACCTTTGGAACACCGGTCCCATCAAGCCGCTGGGGAACATAGGGTTGCCAAACACACAAATTCTCTTAATGAAAAATCCCACGATTAAAATGAGCTATATAGAAACACGTGGTATTGAGAAATTAAACAATCACAACGCTATGAAATTTTATCTTATATGTTTAAGGACCATCATACCACCCACAGTGCTCACAAGTCAGACTTGCATCTCATGCACCTTCCCGGGGTCACATTAAATCAATTGGTCCAGATGGAAGGCATCAAAGTTCAATTTTGTGTACTTTTTATGAATTTTTTGCTATATATATTAAAAAAGGCAACTTCCCTTGTTTCTGAGTTATCGGGGTTACTTATCCCGTAGCTGTCGGGTTTCCCGAGAGCGGGAGATCGCGCTGGGACCCCCCCACTGGACCCCAGGTAATTTAAAACATTTTGGGGGGCTTCGGGAGGGTGGGGGATTTATTTTAAAGGGTCGGGGTGGGTTTTAGGGTGCCGGTTTTCCCGCCCTCCCCCGATTTACGATTTTTAACGATTTAAAAAAAACAAAAACCATGACGATCAGATTTCCCTCTCCCCCAGCCAAAATCGATCGTTAAGATGATCGATCACCCGATTCACAACCCTAGTTCCTATTAATACTGTTAAGAAAATGTATAACGTTCACATTGTTTTTTCTGTTACACAACTGCTAAGAAAAATGTATATTTTTGTAAACCATTATGATGGCTCTACCGAATGACGGTATATAAAACTCAACAAATAAATAAGTAAGTAAATAAATAAATAAATAAATAAATAAATTGAATCCTAAAACAAATTGCCTGGGGTAGAGATGGGGGACCATTGTTTAACCATGGTTAACATTCAAACACATTCACATCATTTACCTTTTCCAGTTAGTCAGTTAAGCATATTTTCTGCTAGGAAGTATTCTAACTAAGCAAAGCAGTCATTAAATAGCAATGAAGGGTATATCGAACCAGTAGAATACCCCACTTGTTTGTGAATAGGCAATGTAGCTTAGGGCACGGAGCTCTGAAAACTAAAGACCAAAAGCCATTCCTTCATTCACTATTCGGTTGGCAACCTTCAATGCCCCTAACCTCTATGTCCTCAGAATGTATGCTTTTATCCACATAATTAATGTCCTGAAAAACACTTTGGCTAAAAGCCTTTCATATATGTAAATTAAGACTATATTTTGTACAATGCTGAATACAGTGACTGTGCTGAAGTCAGTGTATTCAGTGATTTCATAAGGTTCACCGATTCTTCATCTGTAATGTAGAGAAATATATTAATTTTATGATACGGTGGTTGGCATTCAAAGAACCAAGAAATAAGCCTGAGTTTAAGAACAGAGGCTAAGTTTTTTCCAACAATAAAAGGAATCATTTAACTAATTTGGAAATACAAATCCCTAAAGCTTGCTAAATCAGCTTTTCTGAAAAGTTCTCCTTTGAAAACCAGGGAGCTTTTGTAATTGCTTACACTGAAATATTGATATAAAAAAGCAAACTAAATAGCAACTGTTGTAAAAATAAATATTTAAACATTTTCAGAAACAAAATGAAATAGTTGTCATGACTTGAAAAATATTTGGAGCTTGCAGGAGGAGGAGCCACAATAGATTAACACCTTCAACCAGGGATGACCTAAGGGAGCTGCAAGGCCCAGAACAAGTCAGCCACAGTGGGGCTCTGAATGATGAGGTGTGAGGCTCCACCCCCAAGCTGACTGGAAATTATGGAACCAAAGATGGAGGTACAGTAGCAGCACGTGGCACGGGGCTGTCACTCCCAGTCACCTAGCCCATCCTCAAGGATGGCCCTGCTTTAACTCAGTCCACAAACATCCATTCATTCATTCATTCATTCATTCAAATTAAATGAGCCTTTTATTTGCTTCCAGCAGTTCTCTGACACAAATGTTTATTTATATTCAAGGCTGGCATAAGACAAGGATGGAACATAACTTTATCTATAGAGCTCAAATTATTTCCCATGGGAGTGATTTTCATACATTTTTTGTTACAAAAAAATAGACTAAAAGGAGCTAAATTTCCTAGCACATAGTTCCTCAAAATTTTTTGAGAGGCTGTGCCTATGTCTAAGGCCTATTTTTAAGCACTGAAATGTAATCATTACAGGGTGAATTTTCAAAAAATTTTATGCCTGTTATGCACATACAACAAAGGTTAACTCAACTAAATCAGGCCCAGATCTAGGAATAGACAACTGCCCAGAGCACCAAATATCTGGGCCAAAGAGGATCTTGCTTCTGCTTGTTTTAGGGCCATGTGCTTCAAGGAGCGCTGCCATGGTACTCTGCCTATGAGCGACAAAATCTTAAATCCAGACCTGGCCTAAATCAGTCCTATGTGGCGAAGTGGATCTTTAGCCAGCAGAAAGTACACACATACTGTACTTTCAGAATAAGCATACTTTTAGCCACATAGAAAAGATGCATTTTTAGTGAAGTATTTCAGAGGCATAATTAAAAACCACACACAAATTTTAAAAAATATGGGGCGGATTTTAAGAGCCCTGCTCACGTAAATCCGCCCGGATTTACGTGAGCAGGGCCTTGCGCGCCGGTGCGCCTATGTTCCATAGGCCTACCGGCGCGCGCAGAGCCCCGGGACTCGCGTAAGTCCCGGGGTTTTTCGAGGGGGGCGTGTCGGGGGCGTGTCGGATCGGTGCGGCGTTTTGGGGGCGGGACGCGGCATTTCGGGGGCGGGCCGGGGGCATGTTTTCGGCCCAGGGCGGTCCGGGGGCGTGGCCGCGCCCTCCAGAACCGCCCCCAGGTCGTGTCTCGGCGCGCTAGCGGCCCGCTGGCGCGCGGGGATTTACTTCTCCCTCCAGGAGGCGTAAATCCCCCGACAAAGGTAGGGGGGGGGTCTAGATAGGGCCGGGGGGGTGGGTTAGATAGAGGAAGGGAGGGGAAGGTGAGGGGAGGGCGAAAGCGAGTTCCCTCCGAGGCCGCTCCGATTTCGGAGCGGCCTCGGAGGGAACGGCGGCAGGCTGCGCGGCTCGGCGTGCGCTGGCTACACGAAATCGGCAGCCTTGCACGCGCCGATCCAGGATTTGCACGGCTACGCGCGTATCTACTAAAATCCAGCATACTTTTGTTTGCGCCTGATGCGCCAACAAAAGTATGCGAAGGCGCACTTTTTGAAAATCTACCCCTATATGCGGGTAGGTAGGCTAATGTGTATATTTTATACCATTTTAGATGATGCAAATGTACATGCATATTATTAATCACAAAACAAATCAATAGTCAAAGACAATGTATACGGATACCTTGTGTTTGAATAGTGGCTGGATTTGTATAGGCTAAAAAGTTGGCATGCAAATTTGCCCCATGCCTATGTGCATTATCTCTTTATAATCAATTTTATTTTTAATGCTAAACATTGGCTTTGTAAGAATATGTTGATTAAAAAAAACAAAACACCTTTTCTTGTATTTGAATGAGGCACAAGATGAGCTGTGTTTCATTTGTTTTCAGGCCATGTAAAGGAAATCTGATAAATTATTCTGTAAAATCATGGGGAAAAAAAGATTTTTTTTCTGTGCCCAAACTATTTGTTCACATTGCAGTTTTTTTTTACCCTATATTTATTCTTATTTTAAATATATCACCTCTTCCAGAAGGCCCAAACAAATAAATACAATTCATATAACAATATTAAAAATAAATAAAATTTGTATAATTTTAATAAATTAAACAAATACATGACAACTACACAATAATTCAATAAAAAGTAGAACAACCATACAATAACAAAACAGAAAAATTCAAAATAATGGAAAATAGTCACTGCTAGAGATGTGAATCGGAACCAGAATTGGTTCGGATTTCAGTTCCGATACACATCTCTATAGATGTGAATCGGAACCAGAATCGGTTCGGATTTCAGTTCCGATTTTGGACTGCTAGCTTAGAAAATAGTGCTAAACATGCGTCCATGAGGAACCCAACTTTCAAAACTGTTCGTAATACACAATTTGTACATGTAAATGAATGAGCAGAGATTTATACAAATATTTTATAAACCATGCGGTTAGTGCTGCAGTTTTTAAATACTGTGTATTTCTACCACAACACAAGTATGTTGTAGTAAACATGAATATTTCCAATGCCAGAAAACATAAAAGGGCCAGATTTTAAGAGGTACGTCTGATTTTATAACATGCGCGCACAGCCCTGGTGGCTTTCCCTGTTCCCTCCGAGGCCGCTCCGAAATCAAAGCGGCCTCAGAGGGAACTTTCCTTCCGCCCCCCAGCCCTACCTAAACTCCCCTAATTCATAAGTTGCGCCTGTGCTGGAGACCTCGGTCCCGCCCCCGCCCCTTTCACAAAGCCCCGGGACATACGCGCTTCCCGGGGCTTGCTCGCGTCTCCGGGCCTATGCAAAATGCGCCGGGCCTATGCAAAATTCGTGCATAGGTCTTTTAAAATCTGCCCCTTACTTTATCTATTTAATAAACATACATTTCTAGTTGTGTTAAAATATGCAACGTTTACCTAATAACCCTGATTTAAGCATGGAGACGAGTATTTTATAAAGTATTAGTGTAATGGAGGTAATTTTTTGCCTGTAAATGGACTTTTGAAAATTGCTACTTTGAAAATTCAACTCTATAGGGTTAAACTGTCAAAAGGGTTTACATGTGTAAATGCATATTATGTATGTAAATGGGCTTTTGAAAATTGCTGCATGATACATACATAACTACTTTGAAAATTACCTCTAGGCCATTCTGAACATACTTGCCTACATACTTGGACACACCAGTTTGCTGATACCTGCACCTGTTCACCCAATCCTTCTCTAGTTTACCCTAGAGTCTCTAGCAATTCATATTGAATCTATATCAGTTTACCCAGACCTCCCACCCAAAATCTACAGACAAAAGCTAAATCTGATTTCAATTGTGCGAGTCCATTAGCAGGCATCTGTGGCTGTGTGAAGATTTACTATAATATTTTATAGCGCGTGCGTATGATATATGCAAGCATGTATTATAAAATATGGGGCGGATTTTAAATGCCCTGCGCGCGTAAATCCAGCCGGATTTACGCCCGCAGGGCCCTTGCGCACCGACGCGCCTATTTTGCATAGGCCGCCGGCGCGCGCAGAGCCCCAGGACGTGCATATGTCCCCGGGTTTTTTAAAAGGGGCGGGAGGGGGCGTGTCGGGGCGTGGCAGAATGACGCGGCGTTTCGGGGCATGACGCGGCATTTTGGGAGCGTGACACGGCGTTTTGGGGGCAGCGACGCGGGCGTGGTTTCGGCCCGGAGGCGTGGCTGCGGCCTCCGGACCAGCCCCCGGGACCGGAACACAGAGCGGGGCAGCCGGCCGGCGCGCGCAGATTTACATCTGCTTTTAGCAGGCATAAATCATGAAACAAAGGTAAGGGGGGGGTTTAGATAGGGCCGGGGGGGTGGGTTAGGTAGGGGAAGGGAGGGGAAGGTGGGGGGAGGGCGAAGGATAGTTCCCTCCGAGGCCGCTCCGAAATCGGAGCGGCCTCGGAGGGAACAGGCAGCGCGCGCTGGGCTCGGCGCGCGCAGGTTGCACAAATGTGCACCCCCTTGCGCGCACCGACCCCGGATTTTATAAGAGCCGCGCGTATCTTATAAAATCCAGCATACTTTTGTTCGCGCGTGGTGCGCAAACAAAAGTATGCAATCGCGCAATTTTAGAAAATCTACCCCTTTGTGTATCTCTACCCTGTAACATATGTGTGTATATGGACTTATGCGTGAATGCATACAGTGGTGAAACCACATATATCGATGCTTTGAATGTATATACATACATTACCCACCTATTTAAAAAATATATGTGCTTATTTATTTATTTATTTATTTGACACTTTTCTATACCGACATTCATGAATAAATTCATATCAAATCGGTTTACATGTAACAAGGCATATATTTTACATGTGAAAATAAAGTAGGCGTCACCCACGTAAGTCCCGATTTATGCACGTAACTTGGTGTATTTTATAAAATGTGCGCATTGATGAAATTACCACTTTTACCAATTAGTCCACCAGTTCACCCAGTCCTTTGGCAGCTCATCAAGTCCCTCCTGGTTCTTCAGCTTGACATTCCCCTCATTCACCCAGACCTCCCACCTAGACCGTACCTCACAGTAAACACATTTAATATCACTTATGCCAGATAATTAGCAGATGTAAAACTCTGCAAGTAAGCTGGAAACTGCAGGTATGTAAGTGCCTTTTAAAATAGCAACTTACATGCACAACTGTTGGCCCCACCTGGGAATCATCTAGACCGCCCCTTTTTTACATGCATATATCTGTGCACACAACTGAAATTAAGCAAGTATTTTGGACTTTTAGAAAATATGGAACATGCAAGTATAGGCTACTTGTGCACATATATGCTAATTTATACATGTATAACATTTTGAAAATTCACCTTTAAGTTTGTACAAGAGGCAATGGAGAGTAAAGTGGTCTGTCCAAGGTCGCAAGGAGCAGAAGTAGGATTTGAACCTTGGCTTTCTTGGTTCATAGTCCACTGCTCTAACCACTAGGTGAGACTGTTGCCTTACATATCTTTGTGTATACGTCTTTGACAGATCAATGAGGACCTTCACTTCAGAACACTGCATATACTCTATGCAAGATCCAGCCTTCATCATTGCATTTACCTGAAATGCCAGTCCAGTTCACCTAATCAATCAGCCTGGAATTTGTCCCTTCTGTCAAACCATAATTCAGTTGTTAAACTCTTGTCACATGTTTATTTTTTCCTTAATAACCTGGTTTTGTCTCCATGCCAAGCCACCCTTATGTCTCTAGTGAACTATCTTGGCTATGCAGAGAAAAAAGCACAGTGATGGAACTAATATGAGCTGGTAGGAAAGTTACATAGATTGGACATGTCTTTTAGAGAAACATCCAAGCATAATTCATTAGTGAAAGAGCCATTAACAAAGAACTAAAGAGATAGTCAATCACTTAAAGACCATTTTCAGCTACCCTAACTCCATCACTTAGACAATTACCAACCACTGCATTTAGTGAGTCATCTTGCACCCTCAGTTAAAGAAAAGAAACACCTACTAGTACCTGTATCATTTAGAAGACAATCACAAGCTGGAATTATTGTGATGAAGTTAACAGCTAGGGCTTTTTCTGTGATGGCATCGATGTTAGAATAAACTTACACAGAATACCAGGCGCAAACTGAATTATTTGAGATTTCATAAGGTGAAAGCCTGGCTATTCCCTTAAAATGGTATTTGGGTATTTGCAGACCTTTGCTTTTTTTTGTCATGTGTTAAGTTGGCTGTTTTATTTTGTGTGATTTTATATTATGAATTTGGTTTATGTTTCATTGTTTTAGGATTATTGTATTGTATACCATTTTGAGTGGTCAGTTTTTTATCTTTTGTATATGACCTTGAGCAATCTGTAGTGACCAGAATGATGCATTAGAAATGTTTTAAATAAAATTACTTTCGGCAAAAAGAAATGAAAGAAAATACTTCCAATATATTATAAAATTATTTCTCTTTCCATTTCTCATCACTTCTCCCACACTCCCTGGCTCCAATTGGCTGTTTTCCAACAGAAGTATATTTATTGGGGGAGGGGAAGATTTGTGCACATTTTGAATGCACAGTTTACGACAATAATATTCATATACTGCAGTGCAATAGTATACAAAAATATTTACCACTGTGAACAAGTACATGTTCTATGTCCTGGGCATTAGATGAAACAAATCAAAATATTTCTGTTTTTCCAAGCATAGGTAATAGAAATATATCTTAGCTACAACTGACATGTCTCCATTTTATATTACATATGTACAGATACAGAAGAAAATCGGTATTCAACTTCAGTTTACAATGCTAGGCACCAAACTATAAAAAAAGAAAGGCTTTAAGCAAAAAAAGGGAGGGGGGAGGGGAATGATATATTATATTTTATGAACCAGATCTGATGCTAACAAGGAACTCAATATTTGTCATTCCTGCAACAATTGTAATGTGTATGCATCTAATAGAAATGATTATGTTGGTAAAGTAAGCAAGAACCATTTTCCTCAGTCTCCACGATCCCCATTCCCAGCTCTTTGTCTCAGTGAGATCTGCATGGGCGGAGGCTAGGAGCAGGGCACACATGCATCTACAAGTTTGATTGATACATTTCTTAATGAAAGGGTTTATACGGAGCCTTAACAACTTTTTTAGTTCACAGATAAAACAGCAAATAAATCCAATAGCAACCCTAAGAATAATTAACATTAATAACCTGTACATTATTATATAACAAGCCCCTTGCGAAAACAAATATTCATTCTAACTGTTCTTTTTTTTATAACATCATGTTGCCTGTTGTTTCGTATGATAAAATACTAAATGATGTTCTTATACATTTATAGTGACATAGTTTATGCAAACTTCACCCTTAGAAACCATGGCTTTGCTGCATGTCTTCCTATTCCTACCCCATATCGTAAACTCTATTCCTATAATACGGTTCATGCTACTGAAATCCAGATATGAAGTCAAACAAATAATCCCTTTAAACAACTGCAGCTATATTTCAATTCTAGGTCAAATTTCTCATGTTAAATGTAAATTCGAGTGATGGTAAAAAAAAAATGCTCCAGTCTGAGGAAGGATGCAGAAGCCTCACACAAAGCCCTGCATTTAAATTTCAGAATTTGCCCTCTCGCTCCATTTTATTATAAATGACCATGCAACACATTTCACAGACACAATGGGATTTTGCAGTATTTTTTTTTTTTTTATGTTATCACAGACCCCACACACAAGCAAAAATGTGAAATAACTTACTGTCTTCAAGAAATAAGCTCCTGGTATCCTGCGTGCAGGGATGCTCACTTGGGATGCGGTAGCTGTGTGAAGAGGAGCAGGCTGGTTGAGACTGGTTACCTAGGCAATGTATTTCTGTGCTGTGAGAAGAATTAGGAAGCTGGGAGTCAGAAAGAGCCTATCCCTTTCAAAGAGAGCCACTCACAGCGACTGGCTCGCAGCCCATTCACAACCTGAAGGCAGAAGCCATTGAAGAGTCCCGCTCAATTTCTGGCTATAAATTATAACCTTCGATGTGTTCTCAATTACAAGGATGTGCTAATGAATGCAGATCCTTTACATATGCATTTGAAGTATTTGAAGCTTTGAGATTACAGAATTATTTTCCTGTTATATCTACCTCTATTTGCATATTTATTTTCAAGTCCATCGTACTGTCATTTGAGGTGCAAACTGTTTGTGGGATTATCAAGTACCGGATGTCTGTAAGGTTTTGATGCATAAGTAAAATGTTACTGATATACAGCATCACCTGAAAGAGGAGTTATAATTCATTTCTCAACTGTTTTTATCATTTAAAGTCATGTTTCTGTGCTTTACAAAGATGATAGCTTGGACTTCCTATTATTTTCTTTGATTGAGGTTCCAATCGTTGATATAAAGCACATAGGAAGAAATATGCTGCAAGTCTGCAATCACACTCATGTTTTTTCAAGATATCTTCTTCTAAGCCAAATCCACAGTGTACTCATTAAACAGCCAATGGCACTGCTTAACTGACACAGGCAGCATTTTCTGGCCCCTAACAGAGAAATATCCAATCTGAAGAGTTACTTTAATGAGTCTAACTAAATAAAAAGATAAAGAATACACATTCAAATGTGTTTTTGGCACCTTGGAATTATAAGGAAAGCAGAAGTAGCCATTAATGGCATTTACTGCAACCAATCAGGGAGCTGTGTGGTTCCCAACAAGTTTCCAATAAAATGTTATTGATCATGATGAAGTCAAAGGTCAGTCAGATCCCTTCATCATATTGTACAGTATGTAAGACCTTATTTCATTCACACTGTTTTCATAAACAATACCTTCATTTCCAGGATTAGTTACACCAAGGGCTCACAACCTTTTTGGGTGTGTGGACCCTTTATCAACTTCCAGAAATTTCAGGGATCCTCAGACTATGCCCATGACTTGCTCCCCACCTCCTCATCTCCACAGCCCATCCTCATCAGACTATTCTATTCCATTTCTTTCACGGAATTTCTATCAAAGACATATAGAGGTGAAGTTTAAAAGCTGAACACATGCCAAAATAGGGAGATGGATGCACATCTAGCACATGCAAGCGTTTCACTTGATTTTATGAAGCGGACAGTTGCGCACACAAGGCCAATGAGAAAACATCTCACATCGGAGAAAAAAGGGGCATGGTTTGAGCATTGTGTAGGTGGGGCATGGGTGTTCTAGGGCATGGCCAAATGCGCACAAGTACCTACATGCCTGGGTGCATACCCAGGTCCAGTGCCACATAAGTTAATTTCTGCTGCTGCGGAGGTGTAAGTTAAAAAAATATAGGAATCTCTGAGGGGTTTAAATGGTTTGAGGTAACTGGGAGGAATGCAGGCTAAACAACCAGAGGGTTTGGGAGGATCTAGGAGAACACTTGGTGAACTGGTGGATGAACTAGTGAAACTAGTCCTCGGCTAGACGCGTATCTGTTTTAAAATACAAGCAGTTGTGCATCTGTAAGCCAACTTACACTGCTGGGCATGCACAAGCTTAAAATCAGGCACACAAATACGCGCACCTAGGCTATTTTATAATATGCAGAAGTGTATATGTGCACCCATGCACCCGTTTGAAAGTTATCATCCCTGAATCCTTATTTAGAACACTCTAACATGAAATTACTGTACAGGGCAAGATGTAGTTGCAAACATTTGGAACCTCATATAGCTAGCTGTTATGGAGTCTCAGTTTAGTGGACCCTTGGGCCGACCTGCTGAAGTCTGGGAAAGGGGTTCAATGTCTCTGGTACACCGCAGGCCGGGAGGCAGATGTTCAGGCAGGACGTAGAGGTGCTCCTAGAATTGCGGGCCTCCAGATCCCAGCTGGGTCCTGCCCACAGAGTTCTTCCTGCCCAGCAGGGTCCCACCCTTTGAAGTCTCGCCTTCTTTGGGATTTAAGGTGGACCAGGCTAAATGCTGGATTGCCTTTGAGACCAGTTAATAACAGAGGCTAGAGATTTTCTGAGAATTATTGAACGTTTTGGACTTTGAGAATTTTTGCAAAGACTGTTGGAGTTAACTGTTTTGGGAAAATTCTTTTGGACAAAAGGATTTTCACCTCTCCAGCCCTTACTTTATGTTGGCGCTTGAAGAGTTACCCTATCCTTCACAGGGAAAGACTATTTGAATGGACATTAGTTCAGTTGGGAAAAGAACACCCAGGGGATGTACCATGTCAAAGAGATTTTGGTTTGTCTGATTATGATTTTTCTGATGCTGTTTTGATTTTTCTGCATGGGTTTGGTTCTTGCCTTTTCAAACTTTAAGTAAACTTTTAATTTGAACACCATCCTCAGAGTCTGTGGTTCTTTCTGGTACTTGGAATCCCCTAGTGAACCTAAGTGCCAGCGTGACCAATGCTACCAGTATGTTGCGTGAGTAGAGAGAAGCAAGATATCCCTTTAAGAGCACCTAGGGACCAGGAGGTTATCTGTCCCTCCGTCTTTTATGTAGCTCCCTTGTTCCAGCAAAACTGCCAGCTGAGGAACCCACTACATTTATGACTCTTCAGAAGCAAACTGTAGCTGCCTCTGAGGTAGATATATATATTTTGATTTAAACCTTTTGTGTAACAAATTCCAACAGGAAATAATAAACAGAGGATTGTTATTACTACTACACTGCATCAGATATATTCTGTACACAGTTGCAATATGATTGATTTCGGCTGTTTTTGTCATATTTATTACAGTAGTTTAGGCCACTACTAAAACATTTCCTGAATGTTCGAGTCATCTGGCCTTTGAATGACCTAACTTAGAGCACATTCAGAACAGACTGCAATGGCCATTACTGGACTGGTCTCCCTAATTTGCTAAACTACTAAATTGTACCCAAGTACAATGTTTCTCAGCCACTGGTCAAAAACTGGCAATGGTTTCTGATGGTCTGCAGAGCAACACTGATTTCAGGAGGATGAAGAGGAAGCAGGATCTGCTCTGTATCCACATATGGTGCACTGCACCCTGCTCGACAGCCAGCAAAGACCTTTCCTAGCCCTCCTACCCACTGCTTCTATTTTCCCTAAGGCCCCATCTCTGTGAGGAAAGCAGCTGCAGTTGAATTTTAATGAGCCAGTCTGAGACGAGGCAGAGTCTGCTCTGCTGTCAAGCCCCGCCTCCCATTAACAGAAGACAGGGCCACTGTGGGGCCCGAGAGCTGAGCAAATGCTGACTCAGACTCATGCAGGCTCATTACCATCCAGCTGCAGTTGCTCCCCTCACAGAGACTGGGCCTTAGGACCAGCCCCAACTGGAGAAAAGTCCATGGGGCAAGGGTTTTAATTATAGTAGTGTTGCTGGCTTGTGGGGCAGGGGGAGAAGGATTTCATATCTTTTTTTTTTTTAATGACCAATTGATTACTGACTCGATGGGAAGAGAATGAAAAAGGGAAGGATTTTTTTTTCAATGATCTTAACTGGTGACTGGCTGGCTGGGAGAGGGAAAAGAGGAGGAAAATGGCTTTTTTTAATAAGATCAACTTTTTTTTTTTTGAAAAGTTTTCTTAATCTGGCTAGTTACCTTCTTAAAATGACAACTGCAGGGCCGACACATGAGATTGAAGTTTGGGCAGGGGAGGGAGTATGTCTATCTCCGTCCCCCATTCATCAGCACTGTAACCAGTCTATGGGGTTGATGCAATATTTTGGCTCAGAAAGCGGGTGCTGAACAGTCAGCGCCCACTTTCTTAACTTGCCCCCAGGCACCCGGGGGTGCCATGCAATATTTTAAATTAGGGGGTCACGTTAGCAAGCAGTAGCTAGGGTCGCTTGCGCGCCCCTAGCACCTCCTTGCTAAGGAGAGCCCGAGTGTGTCGGCCCTCCCCCAGTGATGAGCGCCATTAGATTCACTCCACACTGGATGTGCATTGTAGAGGTGCTAATCCCCTTATTGCATACTGTATTGCATCAGCCTCTATGTAATTTAAGAAAGGCAGCTAGCTGGTCTCTGGAAAATAAAAAGGCTGAGAAACACTTCTCTAATAAACTGAGGCACATGAAGGTAGGGAGATCTTCACTAGGACAGGGAGAAAACCAGTGCTAGAACCAGCATTATAGAATCCGCATTCACTCTGGATCCTAACTATGCTCCAACAACGAGACTACTTCTACTTTTATATTAACAAACAGTAATTGATTAATTAATCATAACAGAGGTAATCTGATTCAACTTCTTCATGATCAAAAATCAAGACCCAAATAGGTTGGGGGGGGGGGGGTTTGTTGTTGTTTGGAATGAATACAAAAATCATATTCATACTGGATTTTTATTCACCAAAATTCTTTTGGTTTCTGGAGTGTAAATAGTGGAAGAAAATCTAAATAGAAACTATTGTAAGAACAGATATTCAGGAGCTATTTTTCAAAGAAAAAAAATTCATCATTGCCTGAAAAAAATATAGTGGAAGTATGCAGGGAAAAGAACCACAATAAGATATCCGCTCTACCTAAGGAGCTAGAAATATTGATTCTGCCAAGTACGCATGTAAGAATGTTTATATTTCCGTGATCTGTGAGATTCTTGTAACCAAAGAATGTAACTGGTATGAAGCTACCACAACTGATCAACTGAATTCTTGAACAGTTTATTATATGCACTGAGCTGATAATGTTACAATTATCCCAGAGGCAGTCTCAAGAGTCAATACAGAACATTAAAAAAAAAAAATCTGAAAGTTAAATGCAAAGACTCATTGCAAATCTGATATGACACAACATCTGAGGTGCAAGTAAAAGTTAATTCTTACCGGTACTTTACTGATTCTGCCTCCCTGGGAAGACTGGATGGGACAATTGACTTTTACAGTACCTGCCATAATTTACTATATTGGAATAAACAAATAAAAAATGTGAGGTGATACCTTTTTATAGATTCCATTCTATATCAAGGAAGAGTGTATTAGCTTCTGAAAGCTAATCAGGAAATGTATTGTTAGTCCAATAAAAAGTTATCACCTTATATATTTTTTTAATTTGATAATCTTTATTTCTGTTTATTCAAGTGTACTAACATGGCAGCCATACTACTTTATATCATTCACTGTGCTACTCCAAAAAAAAATGAATTTGCATAGTACCTGTCATTCAAATTCTATCACTTAGGATTAGTACTTCCAGATCTATTTACAGTTGGATAATGTATGCACAAAAAAGAAAATGTTCATAGCTTCTAAGTCACCCCAATTTTCAGAGGAACTTTCAAGGTTAGCCCTGGTTTTGATAAACTCCATCCTGATGCATTCTGATACCGGCAGCGCTGATTTCAAATAGTAGAAGTAAATACCAGAATGCATTAAGATGCAAGTTCAAAAAACAGAACTGGTCTAAACTTGTGGCTCCAGATCCTTAACAATGAGCTCTGCCCTATTGACTCCACTTTCTGAGTTTTGCACAGATTGCATTGAAACAGACCTTGAAAAACCTGTACTGGTTCAGCTGTTCCTTAGAGCCTGAAGCCAAGTGTTGGGCTGGCTGGGCAGGGGCAATGCTGGCTGGACCTGGTACAGGAAATGCAACTCAGGCAAGAGCTAGCTGCAGAGAATCTGCTCCCTTAGAGGCACAGTTGTTTCTGGGTGACCAGATTTGAAATCATTGCAGGTCTATGGCCCTCATTTTCTAATCGGGGGCGAAGTCGGCCCCGGAAGAGGAGGAGTCGGTGCGTCACTGGGGCCGACTCCGCGAAGATGCCGCAGACGACAAAAAGGTAAGGCCCTTTTCGCATCCGAGTTCGCGCCCAATAGCTACACCTTCTATGGTGGCGCTATTGGGTGTGAAACCGGCAGCGATCGCACCGCGACGGTGCGATCGCTGCCGGCTAGCGCAGGCCCGCCCCCTGTTTCGGCCCCCCGCCCCTCATTACCTAAAGTATCGCAGGCCTGCGATACTTTAGAAAATGAGGCCCTATGTCTCCCTGCCTGGACAAAATGTAGCCAGGAAGCAGGGGAACACATTTTTTCAGGCTTTCTAAAGTTAAGTGGACAAATTATTTAAATAATGACCTTAGAGTAATTCAGATTTTCCAAGTGAGATAATTTCTTTAAACAATCTCCACATTTAAGTGAAAAACCTGTTAACATACTGTTGTGGGGATATTTTTGGAGAGACTTTTTTTGTTGTTTTTGTTTTTACTTGAAATTCACGGAGAGGGGAGGGAAGAAGAGCATGGAGATGATGCTAAGGGGCAGCAGGGTGTGGGAGACTGGGTGACAGGGAGAATAGCACTTGGATTGTGGGGGAATAAGGAGAGGGTGGAGATTCAGAATTTTGGGGTACAGCAGTTAATGAGCAGGGATTGAGAGGGACTGAGCAATTAGATGGGGAGTGTTAGATTGGCTGGGAGTTTGAGTGAGTGATGTGAGATGGGGCAACAGGAGAGGTCAATCTGGAAAAATAAAAAGAGTGTCCATCCACAAAAGTTTGCCCAAAGCCCCATAAGTGGTTAAAACCGCTCTGGTCTGGATCCAGGACAGGAGGATCACTGGCTGCAAATGAGGAGGAAAGGGGGTAGCCAGGGAAAGAAGGAGAGGGAGAGAATGCCTGGAGACAGGGGGGAGAGAATTCCGGGAGATGGAGAAGTGAGAGAGTAGAGGATGGAATGTCTGGATGGAGGGGGGGAGAAGAGTGAGGTCATGTCTGAAAAGAGGGAAAGAAGAAAGAGAATATCTAGAAGGAGAAGGAAAAGGGGGATAGAGTGTCTACAGAGAGGAAGAGTGGGGAGAGTGGGGAGAGAATAGAGGGATGGAGAAGAAAGGGGGACAATGCCATGAAAGGAATAGGGAGAAGAGAAAGAATACCTGGAAGAAGGTTTGAGAAGAAGGAGTGAATGTTTCATGGAGAGGGGGAGGGGGGGGGGAGGAACCATTGACAATTTTCATCCAAGGTGCCATTTGCCCTAGAACTGAACCTGACTCCATAAGTTGGTCATTCACCAGAAATTTCATTCCCTCCAATTTCTTTCTCTCTAAGCATGTCAATCTCTCTCTCACTCTCTCTCTCTCTCTCTCTCTCTCCCACCAGGCACTCTCTCTCAACTAACCCATCCCCATCTAAACATCAGGTCCCTATCAGTCTCTCTCTCTCTCAAACCCTTTCTCATCCCCCTATTCTCTCTTTCAATCAATCTAGCCCTAATCTGTCTCTCACTCTAAGACTCTCCCAGAATAACTCTCTCTCAACACACCAACCTCATCCTCTGTAGCCTCTCCCACACACATCACATCCGTACCAGTCTCTCTCTCAAACCACCATCTTGTCTCCACCAATCTTTTTCTCTTTGTCTCTCTCTCTCTCTCAACCTCCCACTACCATCATAGTAAGCAAAATTGCTTACCTTGTAATAAGGTGTTATCCCAGGACAGCAGGATGTAGTCCTCACATATGGGTGACATCGGTAATGGAGCCCTATCACGGAAAACTTTCTGTCAAAGTTTCTAAAAAGCTTTGACTGACACCGGCACACTGAGTGCACTGAGCATGCTCAGCATGCTATGATCCCTGCCAGAATGATGGCTATTGACACAATACCCTTACTAAATAAACATACACATGCTTACTGTGACTCCTACATCGCTCTAAGCTTCAACAGCAAGAGGTAATGGAAAAAAGGATTTGCACTCATAAAGAGGGGAGTAGCTGGCTTGTTACGGCGGTTACTACCCCAAACCAAATATGCCTGATACTTCACTTTCAATGCATATACAGCATAGCTCTCTGCTTCAATGACAGGGGAGAAGAATAACTGATACTTCACACATCCAGCAGAGCTCTCTGCTACAACGGCAAAGGAGAAGAAAAAGCTCTCTGCTACAACGGCAAAGGAGAAGAAAAAGGGTTCGCACTCAAAACGCGGGGAGTAGCTGGCTTGTTACGGCGGTTACTACCCCAAACCAAATGTGCCTGATACTTCACTTTCCATGCATATCCAGCATGGTTCTCTCCTGCATCGGCATGGGAGAAAGACTGATACATCACGCATTTCCAGCATAGCTCTCTGCTTCAAGGGCAGGGGGAAAAAAAAAAACAAAAAACCTGATGCTTCACGCATATCCTGCATAGCTTCAACGACAGGGGTGAAGAAAAAAAAGGATTCGCAATCACAAAGCGAGGAGTAGCTGGCTTGTTACGGCGGTTACTACCCCAACCAAATGTGCCTGATACTTCACTTTCAATGCATATCCAGCATGGCTCTCTGCTTCTACAGCAGGGGAGAAGAAAAAAAAAAAAAAAAAAAAACCAACAAGAGCTGTACAACATAGTCTAGGTAAAACAAATAAGCATGGGTGTAGCTTGCTTATCGCGGCGGTTACTGCCCCTACTACCCCTAACTAATCAAGCTAGATATTTCACTTGCATGCAGCTCCATCACTGCTCTCTACATTAATGGTGGGGGTGGAAGGGGAATAGAACAAGGAGCTAAGAGTAACAGATAAGAATGAGAGAAAAAATGTGTGAGGCTTGCTGGGCAGACTGGATGGGCCATTCGGTCTTCTTCTGCCGTCATTTCTATATGTTTCATTTCATTTCTATATCCACAGGGGTCTCCCTTCAGTCTCGTTTGTAGCATTATGCGTAAGCAAAAATATAAAAGAAAATAATAAAACGTATCAGACCCAACTCCACGAGGTGGTGGGTGGGTTCTGTGAGGACTACATCCTGCTATCCTGGGATAAAACCTATTACAAGGTAAGCAATTTTGCTTTATCCCAGGACAAGCAGGATGCTAGTCCTCACATATGGGTGATTAGCAAGCTAGAGGCTGAGTCATTTTGTAGTGAATCAACATTGCAGTATTGTTAGTAAAAATGAGGAAGCCAAAATCATAGCAGGTTGGATGGAGAAGGAGTTGTTGCGGTCCCGGTCGCTAGGCTAGCGACCGGGTCCTTACCTCTCCACCGGCTCCTTCGGGACCGCCGCGAGCCGCCAGTCCTGAGGCCTACCCGGCCGCATGGCAGCAGCTCTCCCCACGTGGAGACGCCGCCGAAGGCTGAATCAGACTCCTCCCCCTGCCAGGGAACGCGCGCGCGCGAGGTGATGCCTCTTAAAGGTCTAGCACCCGGAAGTGCTGAACCGCCCCGTTCCTGACGTCAGATGCCGGCGGCCTATTTAAACCGGCGTCTGACTCTCCTGCTTTGCCTTTGCAACGAGGTCGCTCTCCTGAGTGCTTAGTTGCTTCCAGCTTTGGTTCCAGCTTGTTCCAGCCGTGCCTTGCTTCCAGCTTTGGTTCCAACTTGTTCCAGCTGTGCCTTGCTTCCAGCTCTGGTTCCTGCTAGTCCCAGCCGTGCCTTGTTTCCAGCTCTGGATCCTGCTAGTCCCAGCCGTGCCTTGTTTCCAGCTCCGGTTCCTGCTTGTTCCAACCGTACCTTGCTTCCAGCTCTGGCTCCTGCTAGTTTCAGCTGTGCCTTGACTCCAGTACAGGTTCCAGGTTTTCCTTGTCTTCAGCCAGCCACGACCTACGGACTTCCTCACGATTCTCCTTCTCTTCAGCCAGCCACGACCTACGGACTTCCTCACGATTCTCCTTGTCTTCAGCCAGCCACGACCAACGGACTTCTTCACCATTCTTCTACCTTCTGCAGCCTCGACCTACGGACACCACTAGATCTCCTAAGTCCCAGCGACCCGGATCCCTATGGGCTCCTCCTGGGGGGATCTCGGGTTTCCAGGGTGAAGGCTTATCCGACTCGCTGCAGCTTGAGTCCGCCTCCCGGCTCTTTAACAACCAATAGACTTTGCCTCTATTCAGCCGGCCCAAGGGTTCACTGTTTACTCTCTTCATAACAGGAGTTGGGAATATATTGGAAACAAGTTCTGTAAGACAGATTGTCTAAAGGCCGAATCTTGTCGTTTTCTTTGCCCAAGCAATAATGAGCTGCAAAGATGTGAAGGGAACTCCATGTTGCAGCTTTACATATGGTAATAATGGGCACTGAACGATAGTGTGCTACTGATGTAGACATAGCGGTTACTTCGTGTGCTGTTACTTGCCCTTGGAGAGGAACTTTTGCTTTTTCACAACAGATTTCGATACAGTCTGTTAGTCAGTCGGAGAGAGCCCATTTTAATACCACAACTCTTGGTTCATTTTTTGTGAAAAGAAACAAAGAGTTGGTTGGATGTCCTATGGACCGCTGGGCGGTTCAGGTAAAAAGCTAGTGCACGCTCCCAGTCTAAGGTGTGTAAGACTCTCTCTCCTTGGATAGAGAGAGGTCTTGAAAAGAAAGTAGGCAAGAGTATTGACTGATTAAGTGAAAATATGTTACTACTTTTGGTAGGAATTTGGGGTGAGTGCAAAGGACTACTCTGTCATGCAGGAACCTTATGTAGGGTGAGTATGTGACGAGAGGTTGCAACTCACTGACCCTCCTAGCCGATGTAATGGTTACTAAGAAAAATACTTGTTATGTAAGAAATTTCTTGTCACAGGAATGTATTACAATTAGGTCCCATTTAATGATCAATGGTCGAAAGGGAGCCTTAAGGTGAAGTAAGCCTCTGATAATCCGACATACTAGGGGTTACGCTGTTATTGGTGTATACCCTTTTTCCTTGTGATATGCCGCTATGGCATTTAAGTGTACCCTTACAGAGGATGACTAGAGACCAGAATCCGAAAGGTGATATAGGTAATCTAGTCCTGAAGGAGTGTGGCAAGAAAAAAGGTGAAAACCTGTTTGAGTGCACCACTTGGTAAATCTAGTCCACTAAAAGTGGTAAGGTTTACGCGTGGAAGTCTTTCATGAAGCTATGAGAACTTTAGAGACTTGTGTTGAAAGATTAAGTGGTTGGAGAATTGCAACATTCAAGCTGTCAGGGCAAGAGTTGTTAGGTTGGGATGACGCAACTTGTCCTGATTCCGAGTTACGAGAGTGGGCACTGTGCCCAGGCGAATTGGTCTCGGATTGAGAGGTCGAAGAATATGGGAAAGCATACTTGTCGAGACCAGTATAGGGCTAAGAGGACTATTGTTCCTCTGTCCTGTTGTAGGTTCACGAGAGTTTTGGGTATGAAGTATGGGAAGCATACTGGTCTCGGGCAGGACTTGGGCCTGAGGAACAGTGAACTCCGTCCCGGTTGAGCATTATAAGAGTGCTGGCTATGAGAAGTAGCGGAAGATACACATTTAGGAGGCCCTTGATGGAAGAAAGGTGACTATGGGAATGCAGTGGAACCAAGTGTAGGTAGTAGAATCTGTGCACCGTATGGTTCAATTCGGAAGCAGAGGGCAAGTTTGGTTGACCTCCGCGCTAGAAGATTTCTCTCGCTACACATGTCCAAGACCATTTGAGAGGATGGACCTATCTGGAGATGGTCTGCTAGTGCATTCAGTAAGTGTCTGGGATCAGTGGCCCGAGGATACATAAAGTGAGCAAGGGCTAAGGATAAAGCTGTGCAGCTTCATTGCAGAGCAGCTAAGATGTTGTGCATGCTTGTATGTTGGAAAGCACATTGTCCCTATGCTGTCTCTCTGTATGCACAAGGAATTGTTGCAGAGGCAGTATCAGAAGGCATAAGGGTATAACTCATGGTACAAGATCCAGGAAGTTTATGTGGGACTGCTTGGAGTGGAATAGACGCATATTGGGTTGGGAAGATTTGTGGTCAAACTTACAACCTGAAGTAAATGCAAGCATGAGCAGGATCAGACTAGGATTTTGGTTCTAAATCCATGATAAAGAGAGAGACAAAAGCTGTTGAATAGCTTAGACCCACTGATAATGGAATTTCACTGAATCTAACTCATAGCAGTTTTGGTCTATGAGGAAAGTGCATAGTGAAAAAACCTCAGAGCCCAATAATGTAAAATGTTTTGGGGGCTAAGGTTATGGAATATGCGCACAGGGACATGTAGGAATGTATTAAAATGTCTGCGCGGATGCTGGACAGGAAGGTCATTGTGACTATGGTGTCCAGAAGTGTATAGAGGAATTATAGCAGTGACAGTAATCCCAGATAGTGGACTGCCTGTGGTTATGCAGCTGTCCATGCAAGGAAAGCATGAATGATGTTGGACTCTGTAGAGAAACAGCAGTCACTGATATTGATTCAATGAAGTACCCCAGTTGTCAAAGCTGGTGCCACCGGCAGAGCTTGGAATTGTAATATAGTTGACTCGCCATGACGCACATAGAAAGAATAGAGGTAATGTACTTACTGCATTTTGGAAACATGGTAACGAGAGATACCATTTTACCTGTGCCTTCTAAAGAAAGTTGGTATTTATGAGGTCCAGGATGGGCGGAGAGTAACTACTTTCTGTTGAAAGAAAGAATAATGTAATTAAAACTCCCCAACCCCCCCTCTTCCCCCCTGTGCTCTTTGAAGCGTGTAGGGGAGTGTACTGGGAACCTTGGTACAAGGTGGGGGTGGCTGCTCTGATATCCGGCCAGTTGGAAAACTGGGAGGTGTCCAACTGGAGGGGTTGATGTAATTTGGATATCAGGTAACCTCCCACGGAGTGAGAGTGGTAAAGTCTTACCCGCATTTCTGAGTGCTGTACAAGGAGACATCGAGACCTGTATCAGGCTTCGAGATGGACTTGTAGTTGAGGCAGCATGTTCTGGAGCTCGTGTTTAGCAGAACAGCGAATGCACCTGGAACTTTGGTACTGAAACAGGAACCAAAAGCTAGAGCATTAATCAGTACAGAGCCACGTTGCTGAAAAGGTAGGAAGCCCTGATGCAATCCCAAAGAAAAGCAAGAGAGGTTCTCCTGGTATTGTGGCTGACATAGCTGGCCTAGCGATATGTGACACTAATACAGTTCTTGGAAAGTACATGACCTAGAACTTTTCTAACCATGTGGCCAGAATTAGAGAACACATCTCAATGGGAATACCGCAGAAGCGGGTACTTACCATCCGACGTAAACCGCCGAAGGACGAGCCGGTGAAGATTGCTGGCTCCATGGATTTCCAGAGTCCTCGAGGGGTAGCCTGTGGACGTCAATGTCCATCTCAACTCTGATACCTGGTATGGTGGCACAGGTATAGAGGACACAAGGCTGGGCATGGCTGGCGTTTAGACCGGAATGAGCAGAGGGCCAGAATTCCACACCGATGTCGGTGGGGCACGCCTGGGAACAGGGGAGCCGATTAACGAACTCATGAACCCAATCATTGTCGCAGCGGCTCGATGTCTCTTGACGCCAGTGCAGAATTCTGCGGATCTCGATCCGGTGTTTCTGGAGCAGGAAGGACTGCCAAACTGTGCAGAACAGTGCCGATGGCAGTGGTGATGTTGCTCGGCCCGAGCATCGTCCAGCATCGAGAAGGATAGCAGCAATGTGTTGGATGGCGTCGGTGGCAGACGGTCATCGTGTCGGTGACAATGAATGCCACGGTGCTCGACCTGGTCATTCCCCAGTGCCCAGATGGAAGCCCTCGCTGTCCTGGATGGTGATCAATGATGGACTGTCAGCATGCCTGCTCTGCTCCTGATACAGGGCTTTAATAAGGACCCAAAGCATGGAGCACTGTGTTCAGGTGAGGGCATTATGTGGCGGTGTTATGTCAGCATTGACGGTAATCGAAAACATCGCTGATTTCAGAAAAAATGATATGGGCATTGACGGAGTCAATGACCGCATCCATAAAAATGTAGAAGATGCCAATGGGAATGACGTGGGTGTTGAGATCATCGATGTATGGAGGCGGGCGCCAACAATATCTGTGGTATGGCCATGGGTATCAACGGTATCGAGTGGATCGACTCGGGCAACAATGACGTCCATGGCATTTACGCCACAACATGGGCAGCGATGGAGTCAATGTTGACATGGATTTCATCGATGGAATTGGCATTGGCATCGATGCCGTGCATGGAAATGGAATTGGCATCGATGCCCATCGATGGAAAACAGCCTGGCATCGATGGAAACAGTCTGCCATCGATGCCATGCATGGAAAACAGCTTGGCATCGATGGAAACAGCCTGGCATCGATGCCATGCATGGAAAACAGCCTGGCATCGATGGAAACAGCCTGGCATCGATGGCCATCGACGGAAAACAGCCTGGCATCGATGGCATCCATAACAAAAGGATGGCATTGATGGAAATGACCCCAACAGCGATGGAAGTGTCTTGGGTAGCGGTGGCATCGACCAGATTATGGATGTCAGCGACGAGACAAGGTGTCCGTCGATGGCATCCACCTGGGCAACAATAGCACCGATAAAAGTTAAGGAAATAAATCAGTGCCATGGATAAAACATAGATGGCACTGATAGAAATTATGTAGAGAGGATGGCATCAGGGTACCGCAGGGGGAGGGGTACCTGTGGCATCTAAAAATGCAGGGTGGTCTGAAGGGGGGTACCGATGGTAGTGATGGGGTATCTACTGCGTGAAGGTACTGAGGAAAATAAAGGACCTGAATCTACCGGGGCAGTGGCGGCACCGGTAATCGTGGAAGTCCCTGTCCCACTAGCGCTAATAGCCAAGCAGAGTGTCACAGAGGGACACTTGCAGGCTGTGTGTGACTGACAAAATAGGGAGAGGGAAGGCCGCAGTCGGTTGGCAGCCAGAAAGGTGACAGGAACCGACCGAAAAAATATGTTTAGTACTCACCGAACGTCGATTAAACCAACACGGAGGGAGACCCGTGCAGGGAAAAGTGTTTGTGAAGTAAAAATGTAAATCTTTCCGTGAGGAAAAAAGTGTTAGAATTTCTCACAGAGCTCCTAACCACTATGGGGCGGATTTTAAAAGGAGCGCGAATAGCCTACTTTTGTTTGCGCTCCAGGCAGGATTTGTTTGCGCTCCAGGCAGGATTTTAGTAGATACGTGCGGAGCCGCGCGTATCCACTAAAATTCTGGATCGGCGCGCGCAAGGCTATGGATTTTGTATAGCCGGCGCACGCCGAGCCGCGCAGCCTACCCCCGTTCCCTCCAAGGCCGCTCCGAAATCGGAGCGGCCTCGGAGGGAACTTTCCTTTGCCCTCCCCTCACCTTCCCCTCCCTTCCCCTACCTAACCCACCCGCCCGGCCCTGTCTAAACCCCCCCTTACCTTTGTCGGGGGATTTCGCCTCCCAGAGGGAGGCTTAAATCCCAGCGCGTCAGCGGGCCTCCTGCGCGCCGGGACGCGACCTGGGGGTGGGTCCGGAGGGCGCGGCCACGCCCCCGGGCCGCCCCAGGCCGTAGCCACGCCCCCGGGCCCGCCCCCGGAACGCCCCGAAAACGCCGCGCGTTCGGGCCCGCCCCCCGACACGCCCCCTCCGAAAACCCCGGGACTTACGCGAGTCCCGGGGCTCTGCGCGCGCCGGTAGGCCTATGTAAAATAGGCTTACCGGCGCGCAGGGCCCTGCTCGCGTAAATCCGCCCAGTTTTGGGTGGATTTACGCGAGCAGGGCTCTGAAAATCCGCCCCTATGCTTACAGCAGAGCGGAAAAAAGAAGACTGAATGGAGACCCCTGTGGACGCAGGGATCAATGCATGCTGAGCATGCTCAGTGCACTCAGTGTGCCGGTGTCAGTCAAAGCTTTTTAGAAACTTTGACAGAAAGTTTTCCGTGATAGGGCTCCATTACCGATGTCACCCATATGTGAGGACTAGCATCCTGCTTGTCCTGGGATAAACATTAGAGATGTGAATCGTGTGCCAGATCGTCTTAACGATCAGATTCGGCTGGGGGGGGGGGGGGGGAATCTGATCGTTAAGATATGTGAATTGGAATTGTTTCCGATTCCAATTCACATCGCTAATTTTTTTTTTTAGGGAGGCCCGCGCCGCTAAAAAAAACAAACCACCCGACCCTTTAAATCGACCCCACCCTCCCGACCCCCCCATTGAGAGAGAACATTGCCCAAATCTCAACTTGGAGTGAGTTTCCTCACTCCAAAGGTCATCAAAACTTCATGAGACCACTGTTCTGTTCGTAGGTGTCACGTAGAATGTCAAAGTGGCCCCTAACCCCCTACACTCTTACCTAAACCCCACCTCGAGTTACTAGGTGGGCCTACCATAGGGATACAAATACCTACCTATGGGCCATGATATTATGGCCAGTCTCTCTCTCTCTCTCTCTCTCTCTCTCTCTCTCTCTCTCTCTCTCTCTCTCTCTCTCTCTCTCTCTCTCTCAACTAACCTACCTGTCAATTCACCTGAAATAGGCCTTACGGGAGACATCGCAAAGGGCAATGAAACAGGGCTTTTCGCATGCGATAAGCCCTTAACACATGCAAAAACGCCTTATCACATTTTGATAAATGACCCCCTTAATTCCATACCATCTTTAAAAGCTGAAACCCCCAATAGCCTTAACATCTGGCTACACACGTGACAGTGCTCAGGATAGTTTGGTTCCCAAGGGTGTTTACAATAGTTTGGCAGTATCAGGGGATCGAGGCTCATAAATCTTTGGTGGTATCGGGGAAGCGAGGCTGATAAATGTTTTTTCATTAATGATATTGGGTTTGTGTGCTCATGGCTGAAGTGTGACGCATAGTAAGCAGCAACTTATTTATTAACTTTACAAGATTTTTGCCATTTTTTGACAAATGCGAACTATACTGAGCAGCGACTCAAAAATTAAAAAATATGATATATCACCTCTGCAACCAGTTAAGTGGGAACAGAGATTACTGGCTTAGAAGAAGTTATAGTATCCAATTGCAAAGGAGGGGGGTTTTTTTTCCCATTCTAGCCTCCTGCTTATATGAGTTTGAGAAAGGAGAATTTTCTCACCCTTCAAGGGGAGCACATATTGGACATCGATTCAGATCAGAGAAGAAGAGTTAATAGGAAGCACAGTCCTAGGAGTCTTTATTTTTTTGTTAGTGATTTTTTTTCCATTGTGGCATAGATTCTGTTCTTCAAGTTGAAGTAGAATTATTTTTGTTGAACCACACTGTTAGACTGTTTGCTGTGTTTTTCCAAGTGATTCAACTCACTGAAACCCTTCTCTTATGTGAGTACCTACCGAACTGAGATTAAAAGGGGATTTGGGAGTGAATGACAATATTCTGAATCTCCGCATGGCACCCAGGGGCCTTGAAAGTAAGACTTCCTCCCAGCACCCAGGGATGGAAGTCTGATGAGTGAGATAAAGATAAGTGATCCGGGATGGATAACTTAGGCCCACGGACTTTGCTGTAACCCCTGCATTAAAACCAGTGAACTCAAGAGCAGGTTACACTAACACAGTCTCAAAATGTCTAGCTTCTTGATGCTGAAAAGTAAAAATAATATCCTTATGCAAAACAAAAAATTAAAAATGCAGCACAAACTAATCACTTAGCATCATGCAGTTCTTTCTAAGCACTCCCAATTCACCACTTAATAAGAAAAAATGCATATTTTAATTACCTGCTATCTCCTGCCATAAAGATATTAAAAATTTAGCAGATCCCTGCCTGTCAGAGCAAGATCATTTCATTTCTTACTAACTTTTTGGACTGGGCTCTTCCGCATACCCTTCTGGCAGGATGTCTTAAAATTAATTGTGAAGAGATGTCCTTAGAGCAGGCTACAGAAGAAGAGATATAAATAATTTTACTGACTGAAAATTCTGTTCAAACTAGCACCTCTAAGAAGAACATGGAAACATAGCAGATAATGACTTCAAAGCACAGCTCATCTGGCTATTTTCCCTTTTTGTTGTAATAT
This sequence comes from Rhinatrema bivittatum, assembly GCF_901001135.1. Lineage (NCBI taxonomy): Eukaryota > Metazoa > Chordata > Amphibia > Gymnophiona > Rhinatrematidae > Rhinatrema > Rhinatrema bivittatum. The sequence continues at coordinate 182,309,428 of NC_042621.1, forward strand.
TGAAGCTACTGCTTGATCACTGCAACTCTAGGGCAGTGGTTCTCAACCTTTTTTCTGTCGGGACACACCTGAGAGATGATGCTCACATGCATGACACACTGAACACATGACCATCATGGGACTAAATATAAGCATATGCTCTGCATCCACGGGAGTCTCCCACTTCCTTAACAATGGATGCAGAACAAAACTAAGACATTTCCCTGTACAACTCACCATACAAAAAAGATATTCTGATTCTGGTGTCATCTTAATAAGAGCATCGCAAACTCCCTCTACTATGAGATGCATTGTAAAATAATACAAACAAACCCCACTCTGTACATGTCTATCAAACCTGCCATTCCTCAGCAGCACTAACTCCAAGAAATGAAACAGGAATAGCCCTACCCAGTGCCCACCAGTGCAATATAATATTGAGAAAATACAGCAAATAAGGCTGATACAAACCTCTGGTAAAGTACCTCATCTCAGTCACATACCCACACAGAACACAGACAGACCTGTCTTCACCAAATATAGAATAAAAGACCACAAATTACAAATGTGGAAACAAAACCTGGAATGGAAACACCGAGACCACCTTCTGCACGCAGTGCAAAACTGGAGACTAAAAACAAAAATATATTTCCTCCTACACTAAGCAAAGTTCAAAGAGAGAAGAAATGCATATTCTCAAAACTGACATAGTATGGCACTTATACCCAGTCACTCACCCCCCATGCCTGTTCTTGCCCTCGCTCCACCCTCTCTACCTTAGTGGTGACTCCCTTTGGGTCTGAAGGGCAGATGCTGTCTCTGTTTCTCCTCGCCATTCTTCCTGGAATCCCCGGGCTGGCCTGATGCTGTGGATCCGCCATGTTCCTGATGACGTAAGGGCATGCGCGTGCGCTCCAGAGTTTGTACCGGCAAGGGCGCGAACCTCGGGGGCGTCCCCCCGTAGTGACGTCATCCGCTTCCAACTTAAAAGGTCTTTGCTTGCAACTACGAATCGAGTTAGCAAGGGAAATTCTTTCTCTGCTGCTCTGCCTCCACAAACTTACCAAGGGGTACCCGCTCCTCGGGGGCACCGCTCTCTCTTCTTGATTTCAGATTGCTAAGATGAGATCCGGTACTCGCTCGTCGAGGGCCTATGTACCTGAATGCTCAGAAGACTCCTTACTACCTGGAAGTGATCGCAGATGTGAACACTGTGAGTTCTATTACAGATAGGAGCCGGTACTCTCTCCACGAGGGCCTATGTTCCTAATCTCCAAAGACTCCCTTCTGTCTAAGACGTTATCGCAGGTACCGAGATCATTATTGCAGATTGCAGATAGGAACAAGTACTCGCTCCACGAGGGCCCATGTTTCTAAAACCCTTCTCAACTCTCTTCTATTTCAGAAGCTATCACATACCTATATCTGGTACACTACTATTTCAGATTGAAGATAGGAACCGGTACTAGCTCCACGTGGGCCTATGTTCCTAAAACTCTCCAAAGAATCTTTTCTATTCCAGAAGCCATCTCATACACAGATATTGTGAGTTCTCATTCCAGACTGCATATAGGAACCAGTACACGCCTACGGCTCCTGTTCCTGAATATACTGAAGACTCTGTTGCATAGAAGCTATGACAGATATCTACAATTGTGAGTGTATCATCTATTACTGGTTATGTATCCAGCATACCCTGTCTACTCACTACCTATAGTCTCTCTCTACAGCTCTGCAACCCAGAGACCGCAATTCCAGTATCTGAGGCACTTCAGCCATGCTGGGCACATCAGCTCACTACTGCCACCTCTGGTGGTTCTACTTCCTGTCTAATAAAGAACTATCTGTGTTTGTCTCCATACTCCAGCCTAGCTGGTGGTCCCTCTCAGGACATCCTCCTGGGGGCGCTGTCATCCTTACACTACTAGAGCAGTATTATACAGACTGCCACTCTGTGGGAGGCCAACCCACCACAGATCATTAACTCCACCTTCGGAATATTACAATTGTAAGCTCCTCTCCTTTGGCGGAGTGATCCATAACTGGATGCCAACTCTCTAGCGGACTTATAACAGATTGCCAACTCCTTCCCTTGGTGGGGTGATTTATTACAGATTGCTAACTCCTAGCAGCAGATTGATAACAGATTGCTAACTCCTCCCTCTCCTGGAGGAGATTGACAACAATCCCTTCATATCCGCATATCCCTTTTCAACATTTTCGACACCCCATACCTCACATCCCCTTCTCCATGCTGTTGGAGGACTGGACCCTTGGACCGAGGGGGAATTGACGATGCTTGAGGGGGAAAACTCTTCAGACCCCCACCATTGGCAAGCAAGGCCGGATGGGAAGCAGAGGCCAGCTGGAACTAGGCCAATACCAGCCCACATTCTCCACAGGTTGAGCCCTTGAGTATCAGGGCCAGCTGATCTTAGGTGGACCTCTGTGTGGATGATCCCGTGGGAAGGCAGCCAGGTGGAAACTCGTAATCAAGTCCGAGTGGAAGGTCAGAGGCAAGTGGTGATACTCGGAGTCAGGTATGGGCCAAGGGTCAGAGGCAGGCAGTGATATAGTCAGGTCCGGGTGGAGGGTCAGAGGCAGGCAGCGATACTCGTAGTCAGGTTCAAGCCAAAGGTCAAAAGCTGGAAGTCCATCTAAGGAAGAGGCGAGCAGGGAGGCAGGAGCGAGGCAGACGAGGGTGCTGGAGAACACAAACACTGGAGAACAGGAATGCAGCTCAGGTAGAGCGAGGAGACCTGTTGCCAAGGGAGGGCTAGGAAAGGATCAGAGGCTTGAGGAGGACCATGTGGAATACGTTATGGATTCCCAGTGATAGGGGAAGGCAAAGTTGATATGTCACTAGTCCTATCTGTCTGATGATAGAGAATGGGCCGATGTACCGAGGTGCCAGGTGCCAGGTGCTGGGAAGGAAGTCTGAGCTGGATGTGGCGGGTACTGAGCCACACCTTGATGCCAGGCTTGAATTGGGGTGCAGGCCTCCGATGGGCATCCACGGATTTTTTCAGCCACTTTCTGTAACAGTGCAGTGGTACGGGAACAGATGTTGCATAACTCATCTGCTGTCGCCTGAGCAGCTGGAGATGGAACAGACAGGTATGGGCAACGGGGGTAAGGGTTGTCTCCTGTAGATGAAAAGGAACGGTGATGAACCGATGGAAGTGCTGATGTGGGAGTTGTGGGAAAATTCCACCCCACTGTAGGTGTTGGGACCAATTGTTCTGTTGTTCATTAATGTAGGCCTGAAGGAAGGTCTTTAGTGACCGGTTTGTTCACTCAGCTTGCCCACTGGCTTGTGGGTGGTAGGCGGTGGTCAGATCCAACTTTATGTTGAATTTCTTGCAAAGTGATTGCCAATACCAGGCAGTGAATTTTCGTCCTCTATCAGAGATGACGTGTTTGGGGAGGCCATGGAGGCGGAGTACATGTAAAATGAATAGCCTGGCTAAATCTGAAGCTGAGTGAAGCCAGGGTAGTGGCACAAAGTGGGCCATCTTGGAGAATCTGTCGATGATTACCCAGATTAAGGTGTTGCCATTGGAACTGGGAAGATCTACCATGAAGTCAGTGGACAGGTGAGTCCAGAGCTCCCTGGGGGCTGGCAATGGCTGTAAAAGCCCCCAGGGGCATCCCACCAATGGCTTTTTTTTGTGGGCAGGTAGGATAGGAATCCACGTATGCACAGATGTCCTGTGGCATGTTAGGCCACCAGTAGTTGCACTGGAAAAGTACCAGAGTACGAGCGTGGCTGGGATGACCAGCAATCCTGGAGTCATGTGCCCAAGTTAGTACTCTCTTCGTGACCTGCGGGGAACCATCGTTTTCCCGGCAGGAATGGTCATGACCATCAACAGATGAATGCACACTGGATCAATAATGTGCTGTGGTTCTTCGATGGTGTCCTCAGGCTGGAATGAGCATAACAGGGCGTCAGCTCAGGTGTTCTTATCAGCTGAACGGTATTTCCTTGAAGTTAAAACGGGCAAAGAAGAGAGACCAAGGGGCTTGCCAAGCGTTAAGGTGTTGTGCATGCCTGAGGTGGTGAATTTATGCTGAGTCCCTCATTCTTCCAGTTCTAATTTCATGGCGAGGAGTTCCTGGTCCCCAATACTGTAATTACATTCCTCCAGGGAAAATTTTCAAGAGAAGAATGAACAAGGATGTAAGGTGCCATTGGGAGAGTGCTGGATCAGGACGGCCCTGACTTCAATGGGGGATTCGGCCACCTCCAGGATGAATGGATGGTTCGGATCTGGGTGTTGCAGGCAGTGTGCTTGAAGAAAGGCATCTTTTAAGGTGTTGAAGGTTGTTATCGCTGCAGGACTCCAATTCCGCACTCGTCCCCTTTCTGCGTAAGCTCAGTGAGAGGGGTCACAAATAAAGAGTAATTCATAATAAAGTGGCAATAATAATTTGTGAACCCTAGAAATGTTTGGAGGGCAAGGAGGCCAGATGACTGGGGCAAATCAGGGATGCTTTGGAGCTTGCTCGGGTCCATGGTGAAGCCATGTTTGGAAACAATGTATCCCAAGAAGAGAAGACTCTCTTGCTCAAATAAGCATTTATCCAACTTAGCGTACAGCTGGTTTTCTCTCAGGCGTTGGCGAACCTGACGGACATACAGGCGGTAAGTAGGTGAATCCTTTGAGAAGATAAGGATGTCATCCAGGTAAGATCGTGGAAGATCTTTTCATCATTCACTGAAAAACACCAGGGCATTGTATAAGCCGAAGGGCCCACACCATTGGCAGGCGAGGCTGGATGGGAAGCAGAGGCCAGCTGGAGATTCGCCAATACCAGCCCACGTTCCCCGCAGGTTGAGCTCCTGCATACCAGGGCTGGCTGGTCTTAAGTGGGCCTCTGCATGGATGATCCTGTGGGAAGGCAGCCAGGTGGAAACTCATTGTCAGGTCCAAGTGGAGGCTCAGAGGCAGGCGGCGATACTCATAGTCAGGTCCAATCAGAGGGTCAGAGGCAGGCAGCGATACTTGTAGGCAGGTTCAAGCTGAAGGTCAGAAGCCAGGAGTCCATCCAAGGAAGAGTTGAGCAGGGAGGCAGGAATGAGGCAGGCAAAGGTGCTGGAGAACAGGAATGCTGCAGAACAGGAAAGCAGCTCAGGTAGAGCGAGGAGACCTGTTGCCAGGGCAAGCTCTGACTGTTAGAGCTTGCCTTATATAGGAAGGAGAGAGACATCATCAGGAGTGGCCGCAGGAGGTTTCCCACCACTGGCCCTTTAAAGCTGGGAGAGAGCCGCGTGCATGCCTAGGGGAACACCCAGGCAGGAGGGACGGAGGTGGTGGCATCAGCAGTGTGGCATCGTGCAGGGGAGAGCTCCGCCCCGGGGATATGGCCGCATCAACAGGAGCGCTGGAGCACGGGGCAGTACAACTATAGTGGTTGCTTTCCACTGTGACCAGGGAGCCCGGGGCTGCTTAAGTGAGCCAGCGTCAGGGGGTCAGTGAAGCCGACCATGGCCCTCTGAGGTTGGCAAGTGTAACACGTGCTCCCTCTCTCCCCTGTTCAACTTTATTCTCTTTCTCCTCCCCTACCCAGAATACCTCCAACTACCTCTTTCCTACCCCATTCTGCTCAACATCCCCCACTCCCTGCTCCCCTCTCCCCAACCCAGCAGCCCCACACTCCATCTCTCCACTTCCATCTCTCTTCCCTGCCCAGCAACCCCAACCCCTCCCTCCCCCACCTCTCCCTACCCAGCAACCCTCCTTTCCCCCATCCATGATTTCCTACCTCCCCATGCCTTCCTGCCCAGCAGACTCTTGAATTCCTAACTTCTCACACCTTCATGCCCAGTACATTTCCCCCTCCTCCTAGCTCCCAGCCAGCAGAAAAGCCTTTAGTCCATTAAAGAGTCTCATTCCATCTTTATCAGCAGTAGATGAGGGCAAGAAGTATTGAGGAGAGAAAGATGAGGAGGCAGCAGATCTACAGGTCATGCCCCTTATGCTCTTGCTTTCACATCCAGGCTTCATGGGGTGAAGAGAGCATCAGCAGCCTCACTGCTAGGCCAGGCAGAGGAAGATAAAGTTGGTGTCCTGCCAGGCCCATATTAACAGGAGTTAGTGATATCGCGCTCTGATCTGGATGAAGGAGGAGGGAACAACTTCCCACTGGCCAGGAAGAGGATAAGGAAGCAAGAGCCGCTTCCTGTCATACCCAAGAAGAGAGAAGTCAGCCAATTTCTGCCCAGACTGATGAGAAACGATTGGTCTTCTGCTGGCTCTAGGACACATTTTCTGGGACTTCGCAACACACTAGTGTGTCCCAACACACCTGTTGAGAATCACTGCTCTAGGGGGTCATCTGTTCTTGCTTTTTAGAACTGTGGTACTGTTTTAGCCTCTGTTTACTTTGGTTGGCAGGCTGGTCCAAGTGTAAGCTGGGTAAATGTACTTCTGTTAGAAGACTCCTGTGGCCGAGTAGTGTAGTCATGTGGCAGCAAGGTAGTCAGATGTTAAAAACAGAAATACTATTTACCACTTAAAAATCATTGGAATAACCAATTCAAATCAATTCAAACTCTCATTTTTATTTATATTTCTATTAATATATGTTACTCCTTATTTATTTATTTATTTATCTATTTTTGAGTTTTATATACCATCATTCGGTAAAGCCATCATAACGGTTTACAAAAGTTCAAAATGCAAGAATTTTAACAATTGAACAAAAGCTATAACAGGAAGCATACTAAATAAGAAAGAGAGACAATCAATTCCAAAGATATTAACTGGAACTTGCACTACGGATTGCACGAAGGGGTGCACAAAGGGGAGTGCCCCTTTGTCGCGCCTCTTCAGCACGTGACGCCTGGTGGCAAGGTGCCTTTCAACAGTTGGTGCCGCCCTTGGTGACATCAGGGGGGCGGGACTTCCGATCGGGACTCTGTCTCTCATCACTGTTCCCTTTTCTTGATGTTTTTCTCGTTTCTTTCTCATGGCGGTGGAGAGGTGCTGCCAGGTGCCCAAAAATGGTGGGGGGGGGGGGGCACTCAATTCGAGGGCGCCGGTGGCAAGGTGCCTTTCAACGGTCGGTGCCGCCCTTGGTGATGTCAGGGGGGCAGGGCTTCCGATCGGGACTCTGTCTCTCATCACTGTTCCCTTTTCTTGATGTTTTTCTCGTTTCTTTCTCATGGCGGTGGAGAGGTGCTGCCAGGTGCCCAAAGATGGTGGGGGGGGGGGGGGGGCACTCAATTCGAGGGCGCCGGTGGCAAGGTGCCTTTCAACGGTCGGTGCCGCCCTTGGTGATGTCAAGGGGGCAGGGCTTCCGATCGGGACTCTGTCTCTCATCACTGTTCCCTTTTCTTATAATATTAAAATTCAATGAAATAATTTCAAGTAAAAACAAATTATTGAAATACAATCATAAATGAGAATTGTCTTATTGTTACTCTCTCTATATATATATATTTATCACTTTACTTATATAGTTCTTTTAATTAACTCAAGTATGAAATTAAATTTGAGAGTTCATCAATGCAACAGTCACTCATCTGTCTTTCTTCCTGCTTTTCTTTTATCTTTGTCTCTGCTTTTTTGTTGCTGACCAGTTTTTTGTTTTTTTTTTAATCTTGAAATCTTCCTCCTAAACTTAATCTTAAACATCTCAAAAGGAAATAAAACTCCCTTCACTGCTCCAGGATTCCGCATACTACAACAAGTGTGTCACTTGTTTAACTGCAACTTCATATATTCTAACTAATAAAAACAAATAAAACTCATAACCCTAGCACTACTGTTTCAGAACAGCCAATGCATATCATACACACCTTTACACTCTTTGATATGTGACATTAGAATGCGGAGTCACTTAATCAAACATGCATACATTTTTTTTTAATTACCAAGGAAATTAGCTCACACATATCTTACTATCATTCTTCAGTCATATATTCACTGTTCTTCAGTGTAACTGCACTTATCTGTATTAGTTAGGCCTTGATTTGAGTGGACTGATTTAACAGGTCCTTCCCCATCAATGATCAGGCACCAAGTGCTCTGATTCCGTAACTTTTTCTTTTCTGTCTGCTTTGTCTCAATACTTGATGACATCATAGCGCCAGATAATCCTCAGAGCTGATTATTTTTGTCCTTATACTATGCTTATTCTTTCTCTTTTTATTTTTCCCTGTAGTATCTGACTTCAACTGATTTTTGTGTCATCTTAATGTCTTTTAAATCTCTGTGAAATTTAAATTTCTACACTGTGCTTTGCTTAACTTCTGTACACTTTTGCTAGCCTATTCACTGGTAACCAGGGAAGCCAGTGATGCATCTCCTAGGATATCTCTGTCTAACCTGATTATCCAGTGCTCATGCACCCTTGTTGATGATGCGATGGGTGATTCCAATCAATTTTCTTATGTTTTAAAATAGTATTTTTTAATGAGGAACCTAAAATTCCTTCCTGAGAAGTTTCATTGGATTTAATTATATAGGTATCCTTTTTTTTATCCTGAATATTATTTCCTGTTTGTGCTTATTAGCTTCTATTTTTCTCACTTTTACTTAAACTTGCTAACCTTCCCCCCCTAACACTACTTGCAATATTGGTTTCAGTGATGATGTCACTGAAGTTCCTGCACTATCTTTTTTAACATGCTTTCCCTTATCCAGCAGCTCCACCTCAGTTTCCACAACAAACTCAAAAATAAAAACACCTAAATCACCTTAAGACACTTACCAAACGATGTCTTCATCAGCCTCAACAGTGACAGCAGCAGGAGGTCAGCAATTTCTTCTTTTTTTATGCAGCTTTCATCTCTGTCAGCAGTGTCAATCTTTCTTAATTATTTAAGCTGGCCATTGATGGTAACTCCCGGTTTATCTTTTCATCTGTTTATTCCTTTCCTACGATCCTCTGCCTTGTTCTCTCCAGTGCTTGTTGTCACTCCTGAAATGTTTTCTATCATTAGCTGTGACCCACCTTGGTCCGGAGGCCTTTGCGTTCTGGGTGCACTTCCTGCTCATTGCCACAAGCACTAACAGCAGCTGATCACCTGCAACACAACCTGCTTCTGGGTAGTCCTTGTCTTCTCTCACGGGTTCTTTTTCTTTCTTCAGTTCCATCTGGCCTTTGCCTCTGGCAATCCCTCATAGCAGGACTGGGCGCTGTATTCAGCCTCTGTCCTGCTACTGTCACAACTTTGGCTACCAGAAAATCTGAACCTTCTGGACTCAACTTGTGGAACTACAGGACAGGTAAGTCTTCTAACTATTATTTTATTTATTTATTTACTTTACTCCTGTATATCCCTTTACACTTGCATCCACCACACTTTCTGTGAAGAAGTATTTCTTTATGTTCCCTTTCAGCTTCACACTCTGAACTCTTGCTTTAGATCGACCAATAAAATCAATCTCTAATGATTCCATTCTAACACTTTGCAAGTATCTCACATCTTTAGGAAGTGCGGGAAGATAGTTGTCATCCATTTCCATCAGTTTACATGAATGAAGTAGGAGTACAAGAGATACTTCTTGCAGATGCTTCTTTTGTCTCTCAGATCAGAGAATCAGATAATTAAGCATCTATCTATATGAAATCAAATAAGAGGTAGAATTCCTGTTGTCTGGAAAAAATTGAACAGTTTCTCATAGACAAAGCTCTAAGCAACAGGTTCAGGTACTGAAATATCATAGATAATATAATACAACAATTTAAACACACATTTCCAAATTTGATTGTAAAAGCAACCAAATTGGTCAGGCCAATTGTTCAAAAGAGCGCTATGCTGCAGAGAATTTGCTTCTTTAAATAAATATTTTCACTCCAACCCATCTCCTAATGTCATACTGCCTAACTCTAGGAAAGGTTAAAAAGCATCATGCAGAAATGGTTTCATTTCCCTAATCACTTACAGCATGCTGAGATATTTTATGCTTTTATTACCTGTCATAGTTATAGGCAATGAGGTTGGGCAGTTTGCCAGTTTCCAATGGTTTGACCCTATAGCAAACCTGGATTAAGCAGGCCATTTTTAGAAAACATGGTTTTCTGTAGAACCATGTGCTCTGCATTTTAATGTAATTAACGCCTGTCATCAAGACTGTTTTTCAGCCAGCCAGATGCCACATCTGTACAAGTCAAAAGGCGTAAATATTTGAAAATAAGCAGATCTATTTGTTATACTTATCTCTTTAGGCTGAAGAGGCAGCATTTCTAGGAGCAGCATTTCAGGGCTTCAGCTACAGTAATTTCATTTGGAAATTAAATATTTCTGAAAGGTGTAGAAATCTAAAATATCAAAAAGAATGGGATGAAAGAAACTAGATTTTAAAAAATAGGGATCTTCCCTTTATGACCTCTGTTAGTATAGCCTCCAAACTTAAAACTAAAAAGCTTTCCAAAATCATCATGAGATATTATTCTGACATAAAGATAGAAGTTTTCCCACTAATAATGTTATATAATGATTATATATATATATATGTCTTTAATGGTAAGCAAAGATACCCCAACTAAGTTGTTGTGATTCTGCCTGTTATGCAGCCTCCAAACCACCAGATGCCCTTGGGGAGCTACCCTTACCCTCTCTCCAGTCATAGCCACTGTGATATGATGACTCAGCAGGGTCCAGACTATTTAACCCTGTCCCTGATTATGCTCAGGGCTTTGTCATCAAGTCTACTGGGCTCCCTGCTTGGCCCCATATCTCTGACTGCTCTGGGGCTTTCCCAAGTCTTCTGCTCCTGTTTTGCTCTGTGGCTTTCCCAAGCCTTCCTCTCTAGTTTTGTTCTGTGGCTTCCCAAGCCTTCTGCTGTAGACCTGCCCTGAAGCCTCTTTGGCTTTCAGCCTAGCTTAGTGGCCTTCTCAGGACTTTTGCCTAAGTGACCCTCGCCTCTTCTGTGTATGGCCTCTGGGCCTTCACTGTTATCTGTCTGGTCTAGTCTCTATCTTGTCTGTGTATTTTTCTATCTGGTCCTGTCTTGTTCCTATACCTAGCCATTGTCTCAATGTCGGCATTGTTACAACTTTCAGCTCTGTCTGGCCTCAGCCTCCAGTCCTGCAGCCTACATCTCAAGTTCTGCCCAGCCTTAGTATCCACTCCAGCCCTGCAGCCTGCACCTCCAGTCTTGCTCAGCTTCACCAGAACCAGTTCCAGTCCAGTCTGGGTTCTAGTCCAGCACTACTCTCAACCCCAGCCCCAGTCTAAGTCCTGCCAGCTGCTAGAACACAAGGGCTCAACCTGCGGGGGAGGTGGCTGGTATAGGCCGAAGATTCCCTAGCTCAGTTCTATCTTTCCATATAGCCCTGGACTATTTCCATGGGGGTTCTCCAGCTTGGCTGGGTCCTCAACCACAACAGGATGACAAAGCCATAATGCCCCCATGGTCTATCTGATAAGTCCAGAGAAAATTTTTCTGACTTGTTAGAACCCACAGGCTTTCCTAACTCCTACACAGGTAAATCTGTCAGTTCTGGCATATGGGAGTGCAAGAGGTGCAAATTTCTGAATGCTATGTATCAAGAGACTTGTTTTAGATGTCCTATGTCTAAATCTGGTTCTGTTAAAATACCAGCTCTCCCACAGACCCCAGTTCCTAGAACACTGTCTTCAACCATAAGAACATAAGAAATTGCCATGCTGGGTCAGACCAAGGGTCCATCAAGCCCAGCATCCTGTTTCCAACAGAGGCCAAAACCAGGCCACAAGAACCTGGCTATTACCCAAACACTAAGAAGATCCCATGCCACTGATGCAATTAATAGCAGTGGCTATTCCCTAAGGGGCAGATTTTCAAAGGCGCGCCTATTTTGCATAGGCCGCCGGCGCGCGTAAAGCCCCGGGACGCGCGTAAGTCCCGGGGTTTTTGTAAGGGGGCGTGTTGGGGGCGTGTCAGGGGCGGGGCCTACTGACGCGGTGTTTCGGGGGCAGGCCGTGGCGTTTCGGGGGTGGGCCCGGGGGCGTGGTCGAGGCCTCCGGACCAGCCCCCGGGACCGGAGGACGGAGCGGGGCTGCCGGCCAACGCGCGCAAAGTTACGCCTGCTTCCAGCAGGCGTAACTTTGCCGACAAAGGTAAGGGGGGGGTTAGATAGGGCCGGGGGGTGGGTTAGGTAGGGGAAGGGAGGGGAAGGTGCGGGGAGGGCGAAGGAAAGTTCCCTCCGAGGCCGCTCCGAAATCGGAGCAGCCTTGGAGGGAACGGAGGCAGGTTGCGCGGCTCGGCGTGCGCAGGCTGCCGATTTTGCGCAGCCTTGCGCGCGCCGACCCCAGATTTTATAAGATACGCACGGCTACGTGCGTATCTTATAAAATCAGGCATACTTTTGTTCGCGCCTCTTTTTAAAATCTGCCCCTAAGTATAATTGATTAATAGCCATTAATGGACTTCTCCTCCAAGATCTTATCCAATCCTTTTTTGAAGGGAAGGGAAGGGAGTGGACAGTGGAGTGCCTCAGGGATCTGTATTGGGACCCTTACTGTTCAATATATTTATAAATGATCTGGAAAGAAATACGACGAGTGAGATAATCAAATTTGCAGATGACACAAAATTGTTCAGAGTAGTTAAATCACAAGCAGATTGTGATAAATTGCAGGAAGACCTTGTGAGACTGGAAAATTGGGCATCCAAATGGCAGATGAAATTTAATGTGGATAAGTGCAAGGTGATGCATATAGGGAAAAATAACCCATGCTATAATTACACGATGTTGGGTTCCATATTAGGTGCTACAACCCAAGAAAGAGATCTAGGTGTCACAGTGGATAACACATTGAAATCGTCGGTTCAGTGTGCTGCGGCAGTCAAAAAAGCAAACAGAATGTTGGGAATTATTAGAAAAGAAATGATGAATAAAACGGAAAATGTCATAATGCCTCTGTATCGCTCCATGGTGAGACCGCACCTTGAATACTGTGTACAATTCTGGTCGCCGCATCTCAAAAAAGATATAATTGCGATGGAGAAGGTACAGAGAAGGGCTACCAAAATGATAAGGGGAATGGAACAACTCCCCTATGAGGAAAGACTAAAGAGGTTAGGACTTTTCAGCTTGGAGAAGAGACGACTGAGGGGGGGATATGATAGAGGTGTTTAAATTCATGAGAGGTCTAGAACGGGTGGATGTGAATCGGTTATTTACTCTTTCGGATAGTAGAAAGACTAGGGGACACTCCATGAAGTTAGCATGGGGCACATTTAAAACTAATCGGAGAAAGTTCTTTTTTACTCAACGCACAATTAAACTCTGGAATTTGTTGCCAGAGAATGTGGTTCGTGCAGTTAGTATAGCTGTGTTTAAAAAAGGATTGGATAAGTTCTTGGAGGAGAAGTCCATTACCTGCTATTAAGTTCACTTAGGGGCGGATTTTCAGAGCCCTGCTCGCGTAAATCCGCCCAAAACCGGGCGGATTTACGCGAGCAGGGCCCTGCGCGCCGGGAAGCCTATTTTACATAGGCCTCCCGGCGCGCGCAGAGCCCCGGGACTCGCGTAAGTCCCGGGGTTCTCGGAGGGGGGCGTGTCGGGGGCGCGTCGGGGGGGCGGGCCCGGTCGTCGCGGTGTTCCGGGGCGTGTCGGCAGCGTTTTGGGGGCGGGTACGGGGGCGTGGCTACGGCCCGGGGGCGTGGCCGCGCCCTCCGTACCCGCCCCCAGGTCACGGCCCGGCGCGCAGCAGGCCCGCTGGCACGCGGGGATTTACGTCTCCCTCCGGGAGGCGTAAATCCCCCGACAAAGGTAAGGGGGGGGTGTAGACAGGGCCGGGTGGGTGGGTTAGGTAGGGGAAGGGAGGGTAAGGTGAGGGGAGGGCAAAGGAAAGTTCCCTCCGAGGCTGCTCCGATTTCGGAGCGGCCTTGGAGGGAACGGGGGGAGGCAGCGCGGCTCGGCGCGCGCAGGCTATACAAAATCGATAGCCTTGCGCGCGCCGATCCAGGATTTTAGTGGATACGCGCGGCTCCGCGCGTATCTACTAAAATCCAGCATACTTTTGCTTGAGTCTGATGCGCAAGCAAAAGTAGGCTGATCGCGCTTCTTTTAAAATCTACCCCTTAGAGAATAGCCACTGCCATTAGCAATGGTTACATGGAATAGACTTAGTTTTTGGGTACTTGCCATGTTCTTATGGCCTGGATTGGCCACTGTTGGAAACAGGATGCTGGGCTTGATGGACCCTTGGTCTGACCCAGTATGGCATTTTCTTATGTTCTTATGAACCCAGCTACCCTAACTGCACTAATCACATCTCTGGCAACAAATTCCAGAGCTTTATTGTGCATTGAGTGAAAAAGAATTTTCTCCGATTAGTTTTAAATGTGCCCCATGCTAACTTCATGGAGTGTCCCCTAGTCTTTCTACTATCCGAAAGAGTAAATAACCGATTCACATCTAGGTATGTGTACTCTACTTGTATAAATCTTATGGCAGTGCTTGTTCCACTCCTTACTACTGTACATTGTATTGCAGATGTGAATAACACGGTTCTCTGGTCCCTCCCGATGCAGCCTCCACGAAACATGGGACCATGTCGGGGGACTTTAAATTTTCTGCTGTTACCCGCATGGAGTTGCCGTATTGCATGAATGATTTATGAAGCATGAACTTCTGTTTAATAAAATTCGTATATCAGTGAATGGGACTTCACTCTCTTACTTGCACTATTGACTTTGTGGATTTGCTTATGTGCAAGGTTGCTTCTGTATATTTCCGGTAATTGAAGTCTCCCATTATTACCGCACTACCAATTTGGTTAGCTTCCTTAATTTCTCTTAGCATTTCACTGTCAGTCTCACCATCTTGACCAGGTGGATGGTAGTATACTCCTATCACTATAGTCTTCCCCGACACACAAGGGATTTCTACCCATAAAGATTCAATTGTGCATTTAGTCTCTTGTAGGATGTTTATCCTGTTGGACTCTATGCCATCCCGGACATAAAGCACCACACCGCCTCCCGGGTGCTCCTCTCTGTCATTGCGATATAGTTTGTACCCCGGTATAGCACTGTCCCATTGGTTGTCCTCCTTCCATCATGTCTCTGAGATGCCAATTAAGTCTATGTCATCATTCACTGCTATACATTCTAATTCTCCCATCTTACTTCTTAGACTTCTGGCATTAGCATACAAACATTTCAAAGTTTGTTTTTTGTTTGTATTTTCATTCTGCTTTTTTTTTTTTTTTTTTTAATACTTTATTTATCAATTTAAAGTTAACATAATATAACTTCAATATTAAACATATGTCGAATTTTTCAAACTATTGGTTGGACAAAAGCAAATAATTACTTAATAACAGTAATTATATAAACAAACAATTAACAAATATGATTTCCATCATGTCCATAAACCAGTCTCTATATAGATCAAAGTTGAGAGAGCAACATGGGAAATAGAAATTAAGGGAGAATAATTATTTCCACTACAGTTAACAAAAAGGGCAATATTAACTGGGTATACCTGTTTTCTATTACTTAAGTTATGGCAGTGGGGATGAGGTTGTTAATTTTCGCTGTTCTATGAAAATCTTCAATTGGTCGGGTAAAAAGAAAATAAACGCTTCGTCTTGCTTTGAAATTAAACACTTGCATGGAAATCTTAAAACAAATTTATAACCTAAAGCAATGACTTCTGTTCGAAAAGCAAGAAAGGCTTTACGCCTTTGTTGGGTTGTTGCAGCTAAGTCAGGAAACACTTTCATTTCTTTGCCAAGGTAATTGATTGGGAATTTAATGAAAAATTTTTTCATAATTAAATTTACGTCTTCTATAGATGAGAATGTTGCCATTAATGTTCCCCTATCAATTACCTGAGCCAAAGAGTCTTCTAAAAAATGTGTAAGGTCTCCTTGAAACATTTGATCTTCTATAGGAATCTGGTTTCTAGATTTTGGTAGGAAAAAGCAGTTAATAATCACTGGAGAATTCTCTAATAAAAACCCCAAACCTTCAATCAAAAATTTTTTTAAGGAAATTAATAGTACTTCCCCCACCACCCTGGGGAAGTTTAAGAATCTTAAATTTAGCCGTTTGGCGTTATTTTCAAGATTCTCCAGTCTTTTAGATATATTTTCTCGGTCTTTGACCACCGCTATTTGAAAGTCTGCATTTTTCTTTCCATCTGTCTCCAATGACTTTATTTTTTCTGTTGAATCTTTTAGCTGTTTGTGGATTTGAAGGAGATCTGTTTGATATCCTGCATTCATTGCATCAACTTTGTTTTCCAACCTTTGGATATTATTTAAAGTTCCAGCCATCATGTCCCAGAGCATATCTAAAGTAACCACCGGAGGGCGGGTCACTAGGACAGGGGGTGTCCTGTTGGTCAGCTCTACACCTCCCTCAACTTGGGGGGAGGAATTTGATTTACTCTCTACATTCATCTCAACACCCACAGCTCCTTCAAGGGCTTCTCCAAATGTCCCGTTCCCTTCTCTCCGTGCCGGTGGCAGTCCAGCATTTGGACTGAGGGAGGCCTCCTCTGCAGGCACTGCTAATCCTCCCTGATTAGCAGGCACACCAGATTCTTCGCTACCTGACCTATTTAACCCAGTAGTAAGCATGAAGCGACTAATGTCCAATTGAATTGGAGAGGGTAAGGGGAGAGATGGAAAGACTCTCACCCTCCCTTTCCTTTTCGGAGGCATTACTAAACAAAAGTAGTAAAGGAAATATTTTTAGTCGTTTCTGCAATTTATATTGCCTATATTTCCCAGCAGATGTTCCGTAGGAGAATTTAGGAGAGAAAAAGAAACTTTTTACCTCAGCTTCAATTACAGAAAGTCCCAGGCGTCCAGGCAATCCGGGCGAAGCCGGGCAAAGCCGATCTTACGCGCGCCCCTTAGGCACGCGCGGCTTGGGCAGCGCGCCGGCTCTGCTGCGCGCCGTACGCAGTTAGCTTTTCACTGCTTCCTGCTTCCTCTCGCCGGGTCCGCCCCCTGACGTCGGCAGTCGCGCTGATGGTCGGGTCGGGTCTGCAGGTGCTCCCGCTCCCTCCGGATAACTCGGGCCAGCCTCAGGTTGTTAGTCTCTGCTTGCCTTCTCCGGCTCTCTCAGCGTTCTCTCACCGCAGCCAGCTTTTCACTGCTTCCTGCTTCCTCTCGCCGGGTCCGCCCCCTGACGTCGGCAGTCGCGCTGATGGTCGGGTCGGGTCTGCAGGTGCTCCCGCTCCCTCCGGATAACTCGGGCCAGCCTCAGGTTGTTAGTCTCTGCTTGCCTTCTCCGGCTCTCTCAGCGTTCTCTCACCGCAGCCAGCTTTTCACTGCTTCCTGCTTCCTCTCGCCGGGTCCGCCCCCTGACGTCGGCAGTCGCGCTGATGGTCGGGTCGGGTCTGCAGGTGCTCCCGCTCCCTCCGGATAACTCGGGCCAGCCTCAGGTTGTTAGTCTCTGCTTGCCTTCTCCGGCTCTCTCAGCGTTCTCTCACCGCAGCCAGCTTTTCACTGCTTCCTGCTTCCTCTCGCCGGGTCCGCCCCCTGACGTCGGCAGTCGCGCTGATGGTCGGGTCGGGTCTGCAGGTGCTCCCGCTCCCTCCGGATAACTCGGGCCAGCCTCAGGTTGTTAGTCTCTGCTTGCCTTCTCCGCCTCTCTCCTTCTGCTTTTTAATTGATAGGGATAAGTTAGAATTTGTTATCTAAGGTGAGTTTTTAGTTATAGGCACTTGGACTACTTTTCTTATTATTGGAACCTCACTGTCAGGATGCCCTAATTCTAATGCATCATTAGTATCCTTTGAAGATACCTCTCTCCGAACCATGTGCTGCTGAGCGACTGTCGGCTTTCCCTTTTGTTCTAGTTTAAAAGCTGCTCTATTTCCTTTTTAAAGGTTAGCACCAGCAGTCTGGTTCCACTCTGGTTAAGGTGGAGCCCATCCCTTCAGAAGAGACTCCCCCTTCCCCAAAAGGTTCCCCAGTTCCTAACAAAACTGAATCCCTCTTCCTTGCACCATCGTCTCATCCACGCATTGAGACTCCGGAGCTCTGCCTGCCTCTGCTGACCTGCGCGTGGAACAGGGAGCATTTCAGAGAATGCTACCCTGGAGGTTCTGGATTTAAGTTTTCTACCTAAGAGCCTAAATTTGGCTTCCAGAACCTCCCTCCCACATTTTCCTATGTCGTTGGTGCCCACATGTATCATGACAGCCGGCTCCTCCCCAGCACTGTCTAAAATCCTATCTAGGTGACGCGTAAGGTCCGCCACCTTCGCACCAGGTAGGCATGTTACCAGGCGATCCTCATGACCACCAGCCACCCAGCTGTCTACAATCCTAATAATCGAATCACCAACTATGACGGCCAACCTAACTCTTCCCTCCTGGGCAGTAGGCCTTGGGAAGATATCCTCGGTATGAAAGGGCAGTGCATCACCTGGAGAGCAGGTCCTTGCTACGGATCCTTTCCTGCTATACCAGGTTGATGCTCTCCAATCATGATGTCTTCTTCCTCCAAGGCAGCACCAGGGCTGCCAGTTTGAAGTTGGCTTGGCTACTATGTCCC
The DNA here is from genome assembly GCF_901001135.1 of Rhinatrema bivittatum. NCBI lineage: Eukaryota > Metazoa > Chordata > Amphibia > Gymnophiona > Rhinatrematidae > Rhinatrema > Rhinatrema bivittatum. The sequence goes on from NC_042621.1 coordinate 182,327,873, forward strand.
TGAAGGTCTCATCTATATACCTCTCTGTCTGCCTCAGCTCCTCCAGGTCTACCCTCTAGCCTCCAGAGATCGGACTCGTTCTCTGAGAGCCAGGAGCTGTTTGCATCGCATGCACATGTACAACTTCTCACTGGTGGGTAAAAAATCATACATGTGACACTCTATGCAAAAGACTGGGAAGCCCCCCTCTTGCTGCTGGACTGCTGCCTTCATCTCAATTTTTTATTAGTTCCTAGTTAAGTTTTAGGTTGCTATGGGAGTAGGAACGTGTCCAATTAACGTCCTTAAATGTATTAGTGAATTCACTATATGTCTGGTAGTGGCCTACAGGGGTCTGATCAAACTCTCAATAAAGTTTTTGTTGTTTTTTGTTTTTTTTGTGAAAGTGCCACCTGCCTATAAATTAAAGGATGAGCTATGGGTGGGTGGGCTGAAAAATACAGTCTAACTTCAGTTAGTCAGCCAGAGTGACTCACTGCTCTCTTGATTAACAAATGTTGGTACCTATTCAAACCAAATCACACTACCTCAACACCTTTCCAAGGTGAGTAACTGAACTGAACTTTTCAACCTTTTTATGTAGGTATACACTGGTCTTAGCTTATTTCTATCTTCTGGCTACTTTTTGGGGGGGGGGTTTGTTTTTGTTTTTGTTTTTTTGTTTTTTAAATACAAACACTCAGTTCTGCTTACTAGCTGCCTTACAGACTTTTAAAAATAAACACATTACCTACTGCTTACTAGCTGCCTTATTGACTGACTATTTAAGAATACAGTCTAACTTGTTTATTCACTGCCTTACTGACTGAGGTGAGGCATTTTCCTAATAGAAAGTATATTAGTGTATTCGGGCTTTCAGAGGGTCAAGCCTATACCCAACACACGTCATAATAGACCTAATACCATATAGGTTCCAGATGTCTTTTTTTGCAAGGATTTCTGGTTGGCATCACAGCAGTGCATGTAAATATAATATAAGTGATATTTTTACTTCAGAATGCTGTACTTTGATATTTTTCACGTAAAATATAAATGCATAACTTAACTCTGTGTGTGGAATGGGGTAGGGGCACTGTACAAGGCTATAAGGTTCGCCTAGAGCACCTAATACCCTTGCACCATACATGCATTCAGGGAGAGGGAGATGGTGTCAGTTTTTAAAGCTGGTATCACTGAAGGGAGCTGGGTGTCTTTTTGGTGGGCTCAGGACAGAGAATGAATGAATGGCGGGGGGGGAGAGTGCAGCACAGTAATTGTTCGCACAGGGCAGCAAAAAAGCTAGCACTGGCCCTGCCTGGCTGGGTCCTCAACCACAACATGAGTAAGTTTTCCAGATAGCAAAATCATATTCAGTAATGTTGCCATAGACATTATAGTAAGTATATGCATTTTAAAAAGTCATACCAATTACATATCATCCCCATGCCCTCTTGAAATTCTCCAAAATACATGCTCATGTGTACTGTGACCCAATAACATACTGTATACTATTAGTGTATACATTCCAAGCGAAGAGATCATACCTCAGAGGTGTTTGTGCTATGAGCTCAGAATTCACTGCAACTTCAAAGGCAAGAAGCCATTTGAAACAGACACATTTACCCTAATAAGGTTAAAATCAAACATTAGTGCTTTTTTTATGGCACTATACCATAAGGTTCCTGTAAAACATATGATTACTTTTCGTCCCTATATTTACAGGGTATCTAAACAGCCACACTATAATAAGCCCACAAGCAGGATCAAGATGGTAATTTTGTAACATAACACATAAATTAGCCAGCAAATATGCACATAATTTACACCAGTTTTCAAAGTGGACTTAGTCACAAAACCATGCGCAAGCAATTATACCTGCTATTTGGTGCATGTATTTTTTCAGAGAGAAGTTATGCACATATCAATTTAAGATCATTTTCAAAGGGATGTCTGTGGATAAGTAAGGCTTTACCTGCAAAAATGGCTTTTTCCAATATCAGTATCCATCCAAATATCCATGATCAATATCCATGCAAAGGTATGCCTGGAACGCCCTTCCGGAGGAAGTGGTAAAGACCAAAACTGTGAAGGATTTCAAAGGGGCGTGGGATAAATACTATGGATCCATAAAGTCTAGAGGATGTGAATGAAGAGAAGAGGTATGGTGGTGGCTTGCGGGAATGACAGCTACTACCTGGAGATTAATACCCTTATTCAATAAACATACTCACTGTTAATGCGACTCCAACATTGCTCTATGCTTCAACAGCAAGAGAAAATATGGAAAAAAGGATTTGCATTCACAAAAAAGCAGGGGAGTAGCTTGCTTGTTGCGGCTGTTACTACCCCAAACCAAATAAGACTGATTCTTCATTTTCAATACATATCCAGCATAGCTCTCTGCTTCAATGGCAGGGGGGAAAGACTGATACTTCACTTTCAATGCATATCCAGCATAGCTCTGTTTCAGCAGTGGGGGGGGGAGAAAAGAGGATTTATATTCAGTCAACAACCAACAAGGACTGAATTACATAGTCTGGGTAAACAAATAAGCATGGGTGTAGCTTGCTTGTTATGGGGGTTACTATCCCAAATCAATTAAGCCTGATACTTCACTTGGAATACATATCCAGCGCAGCTCACTGCTTCAACGGCAGGGGGAATAAAGAAAAGAGGATTTATATTCAGACAACAACCAACAAGGACTGAATTGCACAGGCTGGGTAAACAAATAAGCATGGGCGTAGCTTGCTTATTGCGGCAGTTACTACCCCTAACCAATTATGCTAGATACTTCACTTAGATGCAGCTCCAGCACTGCTCTCTACATCAATGGCAGGGATGGAAGGTAACAAACCAAAAAGTTACTAATAAGGGCCAAGAGTAACAGATAAGTATGAGAAAAAAAAATAAGTGTGAAAGCTTGCTGGGCAGACAGGATGGGCCGTTTGGTCTTCTGCCGTCATTTCTATGTTTCTATGTCTATGTTTCTATGCCTATGTTTCTATAAATACATAGATTTTAATATGCATAGGGGAGAGGTGTTTCAAGGGACTTGTACTACACACCAAAAAGCAGGTGTCATTTTCAAAGCAACTTACATGCATAAGTTTACTATGAAAATTAGTGTAACTAGGGTGCATAACAGCCTAAAAATATATGTGGATGGATATAAAATTACACCCATTAAAATAAAAATGTATGCATGTATATGGCAGCTTAGACCCAACTATAAGTTGAATTGAATGTATTGGGAACCTTTTAGCAGTACAAGGTCCAACAGGTGGATGTGATTCTGATGAGTGCTGGTGGATTCCTTCCTTCAAAGGGGATAGGTTGATGTGGGATGGGGACCAAGGAAAGTTGTTTCTATTACTCTTATCAGTTGATCCTGTTCCAAGGTCTCCTTTTTTTATTCACATTATTTCTTACATTATTTCACATACTTTTAACAAAAGGTATATATCCTTTGTTACTGCTAAAACCATGTTTTAAATATTTCATCCCTTGGTACCATGCTTTGCAATTTCTAATCTAGTCATAAATTAGATCTATCAGAAAGAGTTTCTGATTAGCATACTAGTTTCCTGATTTACTTAGATCTACAATGATAGACATGGCCAAAAGGCAGAGCTTTCAAAAAGTCTTATTTCTCTGGATCACTGAATTATTTTAAAAAAAAATGTCAATACCACTGCTTCAGTATATTAAGGTTGAAACTGAGATTACGCTGTAAATGTCATTTGATTTGGTGTCTATTACTCTTTTCCTATATATTTTATTAGCACAAATTACATTTCTGCTGCCTACAAAAGTATTGATCTCTGTACTCTCAGATCATTTAGAATTTTTTTCTGAAAAATACTGTAAAATACAATTTCATTCTTTATTATCTACATTTTAAAAAAGAAAACCAACAAATGAAAGCTAACATCAACCTAGGGGTTAACTTTCAAGCTGTGGGGTAGATTTTCAAAGGGTTATGCACGTAACCCTGAAAACCTGCTCCTGTGTGCGCCGAGCCTATTTTGCATAGGTTTGGCGGCGCGCGCAAGCCCCGGGACACACGTATGTCTCGGGGCTTTGAAAAAGGGGCGGGGGCGTGGTGCCGGTCCGGGGGTGGGACCGCCTCGGTCCCACCCCCGGACCGAGACCGATGGCAGCGGCCATCTTTAAAGATGGCGCTGGCCAGCCAGTGCTCCTACCATGTGACAGGGGCCGGCCAATGGCACGGATACCCTGTCACACGGTAAGGGCAAAGGGCCATCGGCACCATCTTTATGATTGGCAGCCGACGGCCCGAGAACGGGAGATCGCTCCCGGGACCACCACTAGAGCACCAGGTAATTTAAAAATGTTTTGGGGGGATCGGGAGGGTGGGAGAAGTTAAGGGATCATCTTTAAATGGTCAGGTGGTTTTTTTTTTAATCGGGCCATCGGTGCCATTTTGTCCTCGCGCCCCCACTGGACCACCAGGTACTCGTATAAAGTTTTGGGGGGGTTTGGGGGGTGGGGGAAGGTAAGGGGTCAATTTTAAAGGGTCGGGCCTCACTAAAAAAAAATTTACGATGTGAATCGGAACCGATTCCGATTCACATCTCCAGCGATCACATTTTTTTCTCCCTCCAGCCGAACCCGATCGTTAAGACGATCGGGCACACGATTCACATCTCTACAAGAGACCACTGTTCTATTCGTACATCTCACGTTGAATGTCAAAGTGGCCCCTAACCCCCTACACTAATACCTAAACCTCACCTCGAGTTACTAGCTGGGCCTCCCATAGGGATATAAATACCTATCTAGGGAGAGGGCATTATGGCTAGGTGCTCACTCTCTCTCTCTCTCTCTATCTCTCCAAAGTTTTAGGTAAAATTGGCATTACGTCCATGCAATAGGACTTCGCAAACCCAGCCCACTCTTCCTCTTTTTCAGATTTGCATCGCACTATACGATATGGTGCTATCACACGTGTTAAAGGCATTTTCGCATGCGTTAAGGGCTTATCACATGCATTAACGGGGTTTTTTGCATGCGATAAGCCCTTAACGCATGCAAAAACGCCTTAGCGCATTTTGATAAATGACCCCCTTAGTTTGAAAATTGCCCATGAAAAAGTACCCACGCCTTTCCAACTAAAACTACGCGCATAGGTAAAGTTCACGGAGAGCTCAATTAGTAATATAATTGTAAATCCTTCAGGTAATTATGTTTAATTGGTCTGATCTTTAGTAGCCAAGGTTATAGGATTTGTTTTACTAGAGTACATACCAGATAAATACAAAAACACATTTTATAAACTAAAAGAGGTTTTGGGATAATAATTGTATATAATAGTCTCTGTTAGTGACCTTAGACAAATAAGTTCAAAATTAACTTTGACCAAAAATAAAAAAAATTGGTCTATTAGAAATCATAGGTACACAAATTAAAATCATAGATTAACCATTGGAGAAACATCATGCTCTTTTAGCATGTCAGATGAGCCCTGATCCATCAGGCTTTGCATCCCTGCACTCCTAATTTGTATAGGGTGAACTGTGATCTGCCAACCTGAAATATCATCACCCAGGGGTCTGATAATCTAAATCAACCTATGAGTGGTTGTTGTGTTAATATCTGCTGCTTTGTAGGGAAGTGATGTCAGGGCTGAGACTAATCTCCTGAGCCATTTCAGTGTGCCTGGTGTGCCCTGCGTCCATCAAGCTTTGCAGCCTTGCCCCCCCCCCCCCCCCTCATTTGGTAGTGCTGAACTGTGACCTGCTACCTGGAATATCATCACCCAGGCTTCTGATAACCAATGTGCTGCTGAGCCTCTGCTGAGCTGAGCCAAAATGGTAAGCCTAAGAGGGTTGCCTCTTAGGGAGCCTCTTTAGAAGATCTTGTGGAGATTATGTTGAAGGTTTTAATAATTCTTATTGGGTTTATGGTGTGTATGATCTCATCGATTTTACCAGTGGTGGGTTATGGGAGATATGCGTATGTATATAGAAAGATTATGGATAGCAGGGTTAAACGGGAGGGGTGCTAGTTGGTAATATAGGAGAAATAGCCTAGTGGTTAGTTGGTAACTAGCCTAGTGGCTAGGTGGTAATATAGGAGAAATAGCCTAGTGGTTAGTTGGTAATTAGCCTAGTGGCTAGGTGGTAATATAGGAGAAATAGCCTAGTGGTTAGAGCCATGGGCTAGAGACCAGGGTTCAAGTCCTGCAGTTGCTCCTTGTGACCTTGGGCAAGTCACTTTACCCTACATTGCCTCAGGTACAAACTTAGATTGTAAGCCCTCTGGGGATAGAGAAATACCTACAGTACCTGAATGTAAGCCAATGTGATATCTCAGATTGAATGTCGGTATATAAAAATAAATAATATCAGAATGTGTTAGGGGAGGGAAGATGACTGGGGGATATAAAGCAGGTAATTAGGGAGTTGAAATGCTTACTGATTAAGGTGCTCTTATTGCAAAAACACTGTTTGCATACATATGATGTAATTTTAGAGGGTAATATGAATTGTGGCTGCATTACAAAAAACTTGGTTAAACAATACTTGGGCATTATGTATTTCACAAGTTTGCCCTCTCAAATATAAGATTATGCTGCAGAATAGAGTGTGTAAGCGGGGGGGTGGGGTAGCATTTATTTTAAGAGAGACCCTTTCTTTTAAGAGATTATTTTTAGAATATGTGAAGGGCTGTAAATGTGTTTTTGTTATGGGGAGTGCTGGGAGAGCAGTCCCCCTTAGAGGGAGTTTGCCCTTGGGCCCCTGGCACAATCCCAGATGGATCAGGACTGCGCCAAGGGTAGGTGTAGCGTGTGTCAGCGTGGGTGGCGAGATACGGTCCGACCCCCAGCCGGACCTGCATGCCTCTGGAACCAACTATGGAATGTTGGTAATGAACATTCCTCCGACCGTTCCCGGCCCTTTCGGACCTGCCGCTCGGATGGCAAAAGGCAGCAGGCCGGACACAGGGCATGGGCAGACGGAGATTCAGGCACGGAAGACGAAGACTCGGGAACTGTAGACTGTAGACGTAGACTCGGGAACTTGGAAGGTTCAGACATTGGCACGGTCCCTCAGGGCACCCTACACAGTCAGTACCACTGGTCTGGTCACGGACCACCCTGTCCTACATCCGCGGGAGTGGGACCAGCGCAGGAAGGGAACGAGGTACTAAAGACAAGGAATCAGGAACAAAATGCCGCACACCAGCAGTCCAAAACAAGGTACTGCACTCCGGCAGTCAGGAGAAAGGTACTGCACACCGGCAGTCAGAAGCGAGGACTGGGACCAGAACAGGAACCAACATCAAGGAACATCAGGAAACATCGGGAACATGCAAGACACCGGAAACCCAGCTGGAACAAAGAACTGAAGGTCTGACGGAGCACTGGAAGAGGAGACATCCAGAGATGAGTAACTCCAATGCAAGGCAATCCATGAGTGCTGGAGAAGAGCTTTTATACCCCAGGAACAGGCAACTGCCTGGGAGGAGTCCAGATGGGCCACACCTCTCTGGCCCTACAAGAGTGGAGAGGAGCCGTGGGCCCGCCCCTTAGTAGAAGGGCGTGGCCTACACCAGAGCATCCAGGCTGCAGTGGAGTAGGCCTTTGGTAGGCCCTGCTGACAACGAAGGCCTCCCAGGCTGTGGAGCAAGATCCGAAGGATTACTCAGGTGAGGCCCTGGCTTCGGAGCGGCCTCCAGAGAGGCCTCCCGTGGCACAGCTATGGGAAGAATCGTAACAGTTTTAGTCAAATTAGATGTGATGTGCCCTATGGTTATATTATTGTGGTACTACCTTCTAGACAGATCAGCTGATATTATGGATAATTTTAATATTTTTATTTGGATGATTTTAACTTTTGGGTGGATTGGGATTGCAATTTAAAGGCTAAACATTTCACTTCTGTGTTGGTAGATAGTGATTTAGTACAAATTGTTCAAGGACCATTGCATGAGAAGGGACATACCCTTGATTTAATATTTGGTTCTAAGGAGGCTAGGAAGAGGGGAAAATTGACATTTTTAGGGACAGACCTTTTCCTCCTGGTCTCATCATTTATTGGTATATTTTAGTTTTATGTTTTTTAATTCATGGGAGGGTACCCGGGTTCTTTACATATACATTTATTTTTATTTATGTATCACCTAACACTAAAAGTACTAGGTAAGGAACAAGAGAACAATCATAATATTAAAATTATACAACAAAGAACAAAGAATAAAAAAATAAGCAATAAACAACTTAAAAACTAATAACTACAAAAAATATATGATAAACATCAGTAATATAACATAGACTTAAAAATATGCAAGGTTAAACAGAAAAGTTTTAACTAGTTTTCTGAAACTCTTAACAGAATCACACTGCCAAATGTCAATGGGAAAAGAGTTCCAGAGGGTGGGCCCCACAACAGAAAAGGCACACTCTCGCTGAGTCTAGCAACTCTCGGAGATGGAATCTCAAGGAGACCATGTTGGGAAGAGCGCAACTATCTCGTGGGTTGATAGAATCTCAGAACAGTATTGACCCAGTGGCATGTTTGATCATGTAGCAATTTAAAAATTAACATGCCAAGCTTGTATTAAATTCATTTATGAATCTGAAGCCAATGTAGATCAATTAATGTAAATGTAATGTGGTTGATTCGTCTTAAGCCAGAGAGCAAATGTGCAGCTGAGTTTAATAGTAACTGTAGTGGACGTAAAGAAGTATTGGATAACCCCGTATACAAAAAATTACAGTAGTCTACAACAGGAAAAATAGAGGCCTGTAAGACAGTATGAAATTCAGGTAACTGGAGAAGCTTTTTGAGACCAGCAAGGGCACGCAGCCTATAGAAACCCTGAGAAATGATATATTTGATTTGAGGGTGAAAGGAAAGAATACTGTCTTAGATTAACCCGAGAATTCTGATGTGGTTCTGAACAGAAAAGGAAAAATTGTTAAGAGTAATTGTATTAATATTGTGTTGCGGTCCCGGTCACGGCACTCGCGACCAGGGCCTTACCTCTTGGCTCCTGGCATCAGGTCCAGTCTCGCTGGAGGGCTTCGCTGGGTTCCGGGCCTGTTCGGAGGCGTCCCCGCGGGGGCGACGCCATCCAGACGCCCAAGCCAGACGCCCTCCTCCTAGGCGCGTGCGCACGCAAAGAGGCCGAAGATATAGGCCCTTTCCCGCCACTCAATGCTCCACCCGCTCCCATGACGTCAGACGCCAGCGAGTATGTAAGGTCGGCGCCTGCCTCTATCAGATGCCTTGCAACGAGGTTACCTTGCGGTTCCTAGTTGCTGGGTGCCTCAGAGTTCGCTACTTCTCGCTTGTAGCCTGCTTCAGTTCCAGCCTGGTTCCTGCTTCTGTGTCTTGCTTCAGTTCCAGCCTGGTTCCTGCTTCTGTGTCTTGCTTCAGTTCCAGCTAGGTTCCTGCCTCAGTAACCTGCTTCACTCCCAGCCTGGTTCCTGCTTCTGTGTCTTGCTTCAGTTCCAGCCAGGTTCCTGCCTCAGTACCCTGCTTCAGTCCCAGCCTGGTTCCTGCTTCTGTGCCTTGCCTCAGTTCCAGCCAAGATACCTGCTTGATCCTGGTTCATCTTCACAGCGTCCTCACTCGCCTAAGTCCCAGCGGCCGGGCTCCTACAGGCTCCTCCTGGGGGAGTCTCGGCTTCCAGGGTGAAGACATCACCACCGATCTCCTAAGTCCCAGCGGCCGGGCTCCTCCCGGGGAGTCTTGGCTTCCAGGGTGAAGACACCTCTTCTGTTCTCCTAGCCCTAATCCCTCGACTCCCACAGGCTCCTCCTGGGGAGTACTTCCCTGTGTGAAGGCCAGCTCCTTCACCCGGCCTGGTGTCCGCCTCCCGGCCTGCTCCCTCTCATACGGAGACAATAGTCCACCTTACCCTAGTCTCCAGCAGGCCGGCCCAAGGGTCCACTAAACAGTTAAATCATAACATATTGAAAGAAGATAAGGACTATGTATGGCGAGTTCTGGAGAATAAAAAGGCATCTGGTAAGAAAATTGCTGAAGAACTATTTCAGGAAAAGTTGCAAGCCTTAATGGTCCCTCAGGAGTTTATTTTTGGAGTTGATATAGTATGCTATCTAACGCCTATGGACTGTGTGAGTTGAGGGGGGAAGGGTAATAAAAAGAAATTAATTTCGACATGGTTTACACTGGAACTTGCAGATTGTAAATGTATGTTCTGTCTTCTTGAGAGATGTTGAAGAAAAGCAGGAAAAGTAAAGGATAGAATGCTTTGGCACAATGTGCCAAATGATTATTTTAGAAGATTATGGAGATGAAGAAAACATTATTCAGAAATAATTAGAAAGTCTGATAATAATCCACAAGATGTTTAAACTTGTGCTATCTTTGGTCTAGATTCATCAAAATGCTATACATTTTGCATGGATAACGCCCGCGATACGGAAAAAGGGTGTGGTTAGGATAATTTTGGACTTACCGCACTGTGTGCTATTTTAGTGCTTCCTATATGCTGTTAGGGAATTGCCTGACAATATGTTATTTTGGTTGTTGGAGATAATTAATTTATCTCTAGTAGAGGGGGTAATACCAGCTATTTTGAAGAAGGCAATGGTAACTCCTATTTTGAAGTGTATTAGTTTGGATTAGCCAATTGTAATAATTATAGACCAGTCTCTAATCTACCATTGGTAGCAAAATAAATTAAGAAAATGGTGACTATATAGATATTGGATTTTTCTGATAATAATGTGATTTTGGATATAGCCCAAGTGGACTTTCAGAGTGGATGTACGACAGAGACTGTGTTGGTTGCTTTGTTAGAGAAGGTGATCCCTAGGATAAAATAGTTGGGGAAACTGTATTTGTTTTTATTAGATCTTTCCAATGCATTTGATCTAGTAGAGCATTCTATTCTGATTTCACATTGTGGAGAATTAGGTTTGGGAGGTCAAGTGTAGGATAGGATTAGGTATTTTTTTCTGTGAGAGAAGACAATTGAAGGCTTATAAATTGTCTTCTCTCACTCAGAAAAGACCTAATCCTTTCCAAAATCACGGTTTGTTTTGTGAATTTAGGTGTTCCTCAAGGTTCCTTAGTATCGCTGTTTCCTTTTTAACATCTTTTTGGTGCTTTTGGAAAGGTTTATTTGGTCTTTTGGGTTTTCCCACTATATTTATGCAGATGACATACAATTGATGGTACGTCTGAGGAAGGACCCCATAAAAATTGTTAGCCAGGTTAATGAGTGTTTGGCAGCAGTAGGAAGTTGGTTGAAGAAAAATGGTTTCATTTTGAATTCTAAGAAAACAAACAGGCCGATACACTACATTGCACTCCGACGGAGTGCACTGTTAACCTGTCATTGGACACGCATTTCCCTTATCCCTTATTCAGTAAGGGGCGGAAAACGCACGTCCAACCCGCCGAACCTAATAGGGCCCTCAACATGCAAATGCATGTTGATGGCCCTATTAGGTATTCGTGCACGATTCAGAAAATAAAATGTGCAGCCAAGCCACACATTTTACTTTCAGAAATTAGCGCCTACCCAAAGGTAGGCGCTAATTTCTACCGGCACCGGGAAAGTGCACAGAAAAGCAGTAAAAAACTGCTTTTCTGTGCACCCTCCGACTTAATATCATGGCGATATTAAGTCAGAGGTCCCAAAGAGTAAAAAAAGTTTAAAACAAAAGAAAAAACAAATCTGAAGTCGGCCGGCGGCTGTTGGGTCGAAAACCGGACGCTCAATTTTGACGGCGTCTGGTTTCCGAGCCCGTGGCTGTCAGCGGGCTTAAGAACCGATGCCGGCAAAATTGAGCATCGGCTGTCAAACCCGCTGACAGCCGCCGCTCCTTTTGCCCGTTTCTACTGCCGGGCCTCATTAGAATACTGTATCGCGCGTACAGACGAGTGGCCTGTGCGCACGCCGGGAGAGTGGGCGTTCGCCCGCTCTCCCGTGGACTTTACTGAATTGGCATGAAAGTGATTACAGATTGGATTGGGCTTTCCCTAACTAGCTCCATGAACTGATAGTCATCTATTGACAGTATCAGAAGAAGTAAGGTCCCTGGGTGTAAGATCCCTGGATTCGATGATGAATATGGAAAGCAGGTAGCTACAGTGGTAAAAAAAAAAAAAGTGTATTTGAATTTTAAGTTAAAAAGACAATTGAAATTGATACAAGCTATAAATGCCTTGAAAAAGGTGACATAATCATTAATTTTATCTCAGTTAGACTATTGCAAGGCTCTACATGCACGCGCATGTTATAAAATCCGGGGTTGGCGCATGCAAGGGGGTGCACAATTGTGCACCTTGTGTGCGCCGAGCCCGGTCTGAGCCGCACTGCCTTCCCCATTCCCTACCCCCCCACCTCACCTTCCCTTCTCTTCCCCTACCTCCCCCACCCTTTCCCCCCACCTTTTCCTTTTTTTCATTGTTGTTTAAAAACTTACTTCAGCCCTGGGTGACTTTCACGTGTCCTAGGACTTTATGCGCGCCACCAGGCCTTTTTAAAATAGGTCCGGCACGCGTAACCCTTTTAAAATCCGGCCCATTATATTTGTATGCACTGCTGTGGTACCAATCAGAAAATCCTGCAAAAAAGACACTTGGAACTCCTATAGAATTATATTTTTTTAATATGTACTGAGTGTGGGCTTGGCCCTCAAAAAGCCATGAATAAATGGAATTTAAGGTACATTTTAATAGTAGTCTGTCTTTTAGTGGATGACTAGAAGAGTTTCCTACTGCTAAGGTGGACTCAGACTGTAGCAAAAAAAAAAAAAAAATGTTAAAAGAATTAATTCCAAGTTTTGAAATTCCAAAGATGATTGAAATTGACAAAGGCCCCCATTTCATTGGACAGATAATGTAAGATTTGGGGACTGCCCTGGGTATAAAATTACATTTTCATACACCGTATAGGCCACAGACCAGTGGATTGGTAGAGAGATATGCTTTTGGGACAGTGCTTGTCCTAGACACTCTTGTGTAAAACAAGTAAGACCTGTGCACTGTTTGTAGCCCAGCAGAGTCATTAAAGAACATTATCAATGACAGTGAGGCACACCCGGCTTTGCTGAGAGTTAAACAAGCTAGTGCATAGTCTAGTCCTCACTTGTGTCCCCTGGAGTCAGGTGCTATTTCGTCAGAAACTTAGAAGAGTGAAGTGTCTTCCAGATTTTAATTTATCTGAAATTAAGTAAGGTCTATATTTGTGGCTGTTTCAAAGAAGGGAAGGGAAAATGTGAATGTTCTTCCTGTTTGCTCTGGCTCTCCTGCCCAGGATAGTAGCTGGCACACTGATGATTCCAGAAGATAATGGCGGATATTGATTATTGTGGTGGGATTAGTTGGAGTCCTGTTGATCTGTGTGGATTGCCATTGTGTTCTGCCAATATGTAGAAATACTTTGACCTCTGTATCTCCCATCATGGGCGAAATCAGAGAACATGGGGAAAAGTAAAATGAAGAGGAACATTGTTCAAATTGTGGTATGCCAATATCTGATATGATCCTTATGCTCATTGTGGGATATAGCTGTCCTAAGTTATGGAGACCTAAGAAAAGGGAGGAACTGTAGAATGTAAAGTAGGAAACCCCTTTTATTTGTATGTCTTGAGGTCTCCATTTTATAGGTCAGCTATTTAGAGCAAAATAGTGGAACTTCCTTACATTTTATATTTTTTGCAAAACTTAACAAGTCTGCTATTTACTAAGTTACTGTTATCTTAGAAGTAAGCTTATTTTTAGATCTGCTCCTAGACACATAGTAAAACACAGTGTAAGCTGTTTTTTATTGTGAAAAACATGATAAAGTATTACAAAGTATTGCATCAGTATTGCAACAGATACCCGGTATGAATTGAGTGATGAAATCTAGAATGGAAGAAAGGTATTTCAGTATTTTTGGACTTAGGTGCTAGGGGCAATAAGTGATTGGGTGCAGATCTTGGATTAGGTCTGTGAATGAACAAATTATATGATAGAAAAAATAAGGACGTGATGAAAAGAAGCTTGTCATCAAATAATAATGCATTTGATTGGTTGTATAATCCTTTAATGAGAAATTAGAAATATATTAGCCCCTGTCTAAAAAGAAAAACAAAAAATGGAGAGCGAGAGAGAGAACAACTTGCCATCGCCCTTTAGCTTGCTTAATTTTTCTTTGAATAAAATCCATTAAGTTGAAGTGTTGTTTTCTTTTAAGTAGAATTACTTTTATTGCTAAATAAGTTAGCCACAACTAGTTGCTCAAAGGAGATAAGAAATAAATCCAGGGTCCTCTGACAGCTGCTATTAACCAGCTGTGGTCTTTTTAGACTGTAAATCCGACAATGCCTCACCTCGGTCACACATGGAGAACACAGACAGACCCAGACCAGATACAGAGACCAGAAAGTATAAATAGAAACATGCTGAGAAGAACTGAACTGGAACCCTCAACAAGCCAGCCTCTATATGCAGAGCAACAATGGAAAAACAGAAACATTACCATTCTTCATAAAACATTAAATAATAAAATCAAGAAATATAAAACATCAATCATAAAAGTAAAATCATAGTCATAAAAAGAATAAATATTTCAAACCAGTTAACAAATACCAATAAATTATTTTTTAAAAATCCAATAATTAAAAAATGTTCTAATTTTTCCCAAAAAAATAACATATTTCAAAACAGTTGAAACATTAAATTACACCCAATAATTAAAACTAACAAGGAGGGAGGGGGAAGCAAGATGGCGGCAGAGCCAGGCTGCTGAGCATTTGCTAGCCATATTTTCTTTCTCTTTGTTTGATTCCTGGATCTACCATGTCTCTAAGCATAAGGGGAAGATGAGAGTTCTCCCTCCTGAATCCTTACCTTCTTCGGGGCAGCTGGACATTGTACGCTTTATGAGCCAGCCAGCTGAGCAGGTTGCCGAGGAAGTTGATGTGAGACATGGTCGGGGAGAGCTGTGTTCTCCAGCAAGTGAGGCATCCCTCAGCCCAGATCTTCGCCCTCCTCCAGCACAGTGTGACCCCAGTGAGGTTCCTCTCAGGTGCTCACCAATGATGCGACTAGAGCGCCCGAGGAGGAGGGGATGTTTCCTCGCCCGACGCTGAATGCAGGAATGCCGTCTGGCCCCGAAACGGAGACGAGCTCGAGAACTGGAAGCTTGGAGGTGGCTCGGGCCATAGTGTTGCCATCAGGACTGCCGACAGAGAATCTCCCCTTTGGTCAGCATGGGGAAAATCCAGCCAGCGTAGAGGATGAGTCCCTGGTTGTGTTATCACATCCGGAGGAGGTCACTTTAGAAGCAATTTGGGACCTGGTCGCAGGCTTTGGGTCTTCTCTAAAGCATTTGGAGCAAAAAATGGACTCTCTCTCATTTAGTAGAAGTGTTTTTTATTGGTTTCAAATAACACATGTACAACTTCCACAATGGGCACAGGGATTCTGCTGTGCCCACCGGGCAAAAGACACACAAATTACAAGCATAGGGTACTAGCATCTCCCCTCCCCCCCAGTGCTTCCCCCTCCCATCCCACCCACTTCTCTCCAAGAGTCCAAAAACGTTCAGAGTAATGTCGATTAGCCTAGTGCCTCTGCCCACCGAAAATGCCTCTGATGTTCCGCCATTAGCCACAATTTTCGCTACAGGGTCTGTATATAGAAGTTTTATGGCAGCGTGAAAATAACCATCAAGCCCCATATGTTCAAGTATACAGGACAGATATGCCCAGTCCACCCTATCAAAAGCCTTTTCCGTATTGAAGCTGATAGGTAGATAGGGCGTATCTGTCTGATGCATAGTGCCATTGCAACCAGGGTTTTCCGGATATTGGTAAGTGCAAATCGCCAGACAAACCCCACTTGTCCAGGCTGTATCAAAGTGGGGAGTAAAGGGGCCAAGCATTCAGCCAGTATTTTAGCTAATAATTTTTAATCCTGATTCAAAAGGGAGATGGGCCTATAAGATGTGGCTTCCATGGGGTCCTTCCCAGGTTTTGGGAGAAGGTTGATGTGTGCCATATTAGAGTGTGGGGGGTAAGAGCCTTTCACAATGAGGGCATTGAACGTCTTGGTTAATGGCATAACTACTAAGTCAATTAGGGATTTGTAAAACTCGGCCATATAGCCATCCGGGCCGGGGGCTTTAAAGCGCTTGAGTGCCCGTATGGTCTGCCGTACTTCATCTTCTGTAATGGGTCTATTTAGCCCTTTGACCTGGTCCCTCATTAAGCTGGACAATGGAAGTGTAGAAAGGAACTGGTCACAGCCCTCAGAATCCCAATGCCCAGCTTTGTAAAGATCGGTGTAAAAAGTTTAAAAGGTTCATTGAATTTCGGCGGCATCCGAGGTAGGCTGACCTGCCCCATTCCGTATCGTTGGTATGCAGTGTGATCTCTGATGGGTCTTGATAAGATTAGCCATAAGGTTAGCCGGCTTATTACCATAGTTAAACAGCTTATGTTGGTAGGGTGCTAGGCTTTTTTTCGCACGTTGGTGAAGCAAAGTGTTAAGGGCACCCTGTAAGAACCTGAAAGTATCACGATTAACTTGGGAGTTGACACGTGAGAGGGTGTTTCTCGCTCGGCAGAGCTGAGACTGGAAAGCCAGAATTTGTTTATCTCTCAGTTTCCTACGTCGAGCCAGATAGGAAATGATGTCCACTCTGATAACAGCTTTAGCAGTATACCAGAATAGTTCAGGGTCCTCCCTATGCACACTATTAAAGATGGAATAGTCCGCCCATTGCTCACGGAGATAATCTTTGAAATGGCAATTATCGGCCAGGAAGTAAGGGAACCGCCATATAGCTGTGGAAGGGCAAGTATAAAAGCCGGAAAGAGTCATCCCAACCGGCGCATGGTCCAATATAATGAGGTCATATATATGCACTTCTAGGAACTCAAAGAAACGGTGCCTACTGACTAGAAGATAATCTAAGCATGTTTGCGTAGTATGAGCCCGGGAAATATGGGTATATTCCCATTCGGTGGGGTGTAACGTGCGCCAGGCAATGGTTAAGAACATAGACCTTTCAAGGAAAAGAACCCCATTATCTGACGGCAAGCGGCCCCCGGGGTGCTGTTCTCTTTCATGATGACCATCTCAAAGGGTATTAAGGTCGCCTCCCAGAATGATGGCCTGGTCTGTATAAGCTGCTAATAGAAGAAGAAGTTCAGACCAGGGTTATTGGGAGCAATATATTGCAGAATATATAAACATTTGTTGTCGGACTTCTGTAATTAGGATAAGGTATTGCTCCTCTGGGTCCTTGATCTCATGTTTAACAATGACAGGAGTATGCTTATCGATGTTTCACCACACGAGCAGACTTTGTCGTTGCCGAAGCATAGTGGACCTCCCCTACCCAGGTTCTGCATAATTTCATGTGCTCTCTATCATCTAAGTGCGTTTCCTGTAGAAATGCAATATCAGTATTTTTTCTTTGCAATGCAGTCAGGATTTTGGATTTTTGATTGGGGAGTTTATACCACAGACATTCCAGGTGTGTATAATGTCAGACCTTTGTTAGCCATTTAACATCATGAATGCACTATCTTGATTATGAAATAAAACAAAAGGAAGAAAATCTCAGTGGGAGCCCCTCCCCAGCTAGGGTACCCATCATTCTAAACAGTCCGACTCCGCCTGAAGAGTAAGAGTAAAAACCCAAAACCATAACCATACAAAGTAATGTAAAGGTTTGGTTTTGGTGCATAGCTCGGAGAACTGTCCCTCCACCCCCCCATCTCCACCCACTAAGCCATCCCTCCACCCCTTCCCCATCTTCTCCAAACATAGGAGCAAAAATGAAGACCATGTATGCCAATTGCTCCCCCCCCCCACCCCACCCTCCTTCCATCTCCATCTCATGAGTATAAATCTCAACTAGAAAGGGAGTGAACAGGGCATGACAGAAAAATAGAGAAAAAATATGCGTGACCCCCAAACATAGGTGCTACATAGTGCACCAGCTTTTGAACCAACAAGGAAACTCTGCAACTATTTAGATTTCACCAGCCTCAGCTGGCTCTGATCAGATCAAGTAACATATCTGTGCAGGACCGCCAAGAGTGTTTGTAAAGAATAAAAAGAACAAACAGTCTGGCATC
The DNA here is from genome assembly GCF_901001135.1 of Rhinatrema bivittatum. Taxonomy (NCBI): domain Eukaryota; kingdom Metazoa; phylum Chordata; class Amphibia; order Gymnophiona; family Rhinatrematidae; genus Rhinatrema; species Rhinatrema bivittatum. Next base: position 182,345,940 of record NC_042621.1, read on the forward strand.
ACCCACCTGCCAGGGTGCTGAAGTTTGGCCATACCACCAGCTTTGAAATGGAATTAGTGGTCACCAGATTACCAGACCTCTGTACTGTACCAGCGCATGGGAGGTGTCAACGCTGTATCAGTGCACGCTCCGGTCGCTGATTTTCGTAGTGCTGTAAGAATTGCTGAGCAGCCTCCACCGTGGTCAGCCACTGGATTCCCTGAGATGTGGTCACTTGCAAGCATGCTGGGTACATCAGTGCAGGTTTGAGGCCCAGCACATAGAGCTGTGAACAGATGGGGGCAAAAGCCCGACGCTTAGCAGAAATGGCGGTGGAAAAGTCCTGGAACACTAAAACTTTCTGTTGTCATGCAGGAGGGACTTGCCAGACAGCAACACTCGCATGATTTCACTTTTATGGGAAAAGTTGAGAATTTTTGCAATAGCCACCCATGGCCTGCTGCCGTCCTCCCGCCGGGCCCCCAAGCGGTGCGCTCACTCCACACACAACAGGCCCAGGTCTGTGGGTAGCTGAAGCTCCTTGGTGAGCCATGTTTCCAAAAAGGGTTCCAGGTCCCAGCCTGAAATGGATTCCGGGAGGCCAACGAAGCGAAGATTCGATCGCCGGGACCTATTTTCCAGGTCCTCAATGCGTTCCTCCTGCTTAGTGAGCTGTGTCTTTAAGCCAGCAATCTCTGCCTCGAGGGTGCGGTGACCATCTTGTTGGTCTGACACCAGTTGTTCCAGGGCTGCAAATCGCAGCTCAAAGCCTTCCAGCTTAGTGGAGAGATCTGAAAGTTGTGCCAGGATGGACTGCAAGCCGGGCCGCAGAGTGTCTTGAACAGCTGCCTTGATGTCCGCAAGTGCAGCGAGTGGTGGTAAGTCAGCCGGTCCCTGCTCCTCCTCCCCCATCCCGGCATCCAACGGCATTGCCTTCTCCTTCTCTCTCTCCCGTTTCGCACCGCGGGCTGCCATCGCACACAGTGGAAATGCGCTGAATAAACACCCGCAGGTCCTTGGAGGAATTTAGCTCTGCATGAGAAATTTTAGTTTCCAGTTGGGGGCCTTAATTATGCCAAGATGAAGAGCCAGAGAGCAGAGAGGGAAGGGAGCACGTCCTCACCCTGCTAGGGCATCACGTGATCTCCAACTCTCTTTCATTTAATTTCCATCAAAAAATTTTGGAGGTTCAAGAAATGGTTAGTGTTGCCTCAAATAAAATTTTGGATAATGAGAAAAAGATCCAGGCTTTTCAAGTCTTAAATGCTGCTATTATCAAAGAAGAATTAGTAAACCCCTATATGGAGCAGAAAATATAAAATAATCAATAAACCAACAATTCTGCATCTGAGGCTCAGATGTTGTTATCTTACATTAAATGGAGGATATGGATGACCATCATAAGTGTCTTGTCACTGGCTCATAATTAAAGCCTATAATGACACTAAGACCTGGTGTGTATAGTGCAACAAGCTGACAATGTTCAATAGAGCCTTAAAGCACAATACCCAGTTTAATCATTGGTCATTCCTCACCAAAAGTTTTTATAGGCTCAAGGTCGCTTGGCTGTATATAGCATAGGATAGTGCACTAGCCAAAACATAAGGTGCACTTATCTGAGTCCTGAAGTTAATCCTGGATTAACTTCAGGACTATTATCAAAGAGCAGTCGGCTTTTTCCAGGCATTTGGAATTTATAGAAAATAACGCTTGACATTTGAATCAACATTTGTTGAATTTCCCAAAGATAGCTGGTGAAATTCTGTTCGAGACTTTGAAGCGATTTCTTTTAGAGGTTCTAGGTTTCACCGAAGAGAATATTCCTTCAATCAGTTATTGTCGTTTCCTTCCTAAAAGAACAGCTTCAAGATCTGCAACTGATGTTCAACCATCTAGAAATTTACCCAGTTTGATTGAGGACTCTTACTTAGAAGTTTGGGAGAGACACACCTTGTTAGTTTCTTTTATTTCCACTTTAGATTTAAATAAAGTCATGCGTATTTTCTTGAGAAAATTCCCGATAGCTTTTTATGGCCAAGCCGTGAGGATCTATCCTGATTTAGCTCAGGTAACACAAGTACGGAGAAGAGAGTTCTTTTCCCTTAGCCAGGGGATTACCTCTTTAGGTTATTCCTTTACTTTATGCTACCCCTGTAAACGTATTATTAAGAGGGGTAGCAAATGTTTCATCTTTTTTTCACCTGAGCAATTACGTCCCTTTATTGAAGCCCGGCCCTGCAGTCTAAGTGAAGGTATAAAAAAAATACTATGCTGGTTTTGGTAATGCTATGTTATTGTCTTTTCTTTTTCTAATTTTTCTTACATTTTATCTCCCTTTGATTGCACCCCCTCCCCCCCTTTTATTTCTTTATCATGTCAGATTGGATAATCTTAAATTATAATTTTTTTCTTTTCTTAATGTTTTTTCTTCCTTGAATAAGGATTGTAAAGTATCCAATTGTTATTTCTATGTGCAAACATTTATTCTGTGTTTGTTTCTTTGAAAATTGATAAATAAAGAATTAAAAAAAAAAAAACAAATAAGTATTTTAAAAAAATCTCCTTTCCATCACCTCTCCGTACCTTTGATTTCCAGTCATCTTGAGATTGTCATGGATTGGGGAGGTAGGATCACACAAACTTTATCTTCACATACACACATACATGCATACATACATATATACCACACATTCATTCTCTCACACATTCCATCTTTTATATACATGCCCATGCTCTCCCTCACAGACACATGTGCCTATTAGCATGCCTGTGAGAACCTATATGTGACACATAGGCTCTCAGGCATACACACACAGGCACTTGCACACAAGCTTTCACACAGAGAGCCTATGTGTGACACACAAGCACACAGGCTCTTATACACACATACAAACACATGAACACAAGCTCTGTCAGAGACATTCAAGCTCTCACAAAGACACAATACATACATATGCATTCAAGCTCTCACATAGACACACAAACAAACACATGAATACAAGCTCTGATCCAGATACACACATGCACACAAGCTCTGACACAGACACACAAAGCTCTCACATAAACCCATGCACATGAACACAAGCACTGACAGACATACACATGCACACAAGCTCTGACACAGACACATACACATGCGCACAAGCTCTGACACATACTTAAATATGAAAACAGGCTCTGACACATATACATACTTAAGCTCTGACACAGATACATACATGCACACAAGCTCTGACAGACACACACAAGAATACAAGCTCTGACACAGATACATGAACTGAAGCTCTCACACAGACACATACTCAAGCTCTCACACAGATACATACATACATATACAAACAAGCTCTGACACAGACACACACACACACATACATACAAAACACAAACTCTGACACAGATACACACTCAAGCTCTCACACATGCACACAGGTTCTCACACATACACATAGATCCTTTTCTCCAGGCCACCATAGTATGAACTCCACCGCAGCCCCCTTCATCCTCCTCTTCACTTCGGGCCGTGGTGGGATGAGCTTCAACAAAGCCCCACCAGCCTCCTTCTCCCTTAAGTTCGGGACATAGTAGGATGAGGTCCACCACAGCCCCGCGGGTTACTCTTTCCTTTGGTTCCACCAGCCTTCTGCAAAAGGGGGGGGGGGGCAGAAGCTGGAAAGCCATGAGTGCACACACACAGTTTGCCTCATTTTTGGCCACAGTCTCTCCTGCCGCCCCCCCCCCCCCCCCCAGGTGTGCCACCCCGAGCAAAGCACGGTGTGCACACTGGGTCATGCTGGATGTGAGTATAGAACAGGTAAATGTGAATTTGTTATTTACATTTTTCAAAAATACAAAGACTAGGGGACATTCCATAAAGTTAGTAAATAGTGCATTCAAAACAAATCTGAGAAAATGTGTTTTTATTCAATGCACAATTAAGCTCTATAATTCATTCCCAGAAGATGTGGTTAAGGAAGTTAGCATTTCTTGGTTTAATAAAGCTTTGGTCAAGTTTTTGGAGGTGAAGTCCATAAACTGTTACTAACCAAGTGGATTTAAGGAAAGCTGCTACTTATCACTGCATGATAGCAGCATGGGATTTATTTACTGTTTGGGATTTTACCAGGTACTTGTGACCTGGATTGGCCACTGTTGGAAACAGGATACTGAGCTTGATGGACCCTTGGTCTGACCCAGTATGGCAAATTCTTCTATTCTTATGTTGATATTTGATACTGTGAGAAACCATCAGAGTTGGCTATTTACCAGTCGTTATACAGCTTTGATGCTCTATTAAGTGAATCTTTACTGAATGAGTGTTTTCTCTTACGTATAAGAGCTAACAGGGGCATTTTATTATATATACATATATATATATAATAAAACATATGATGTCAAGCAATCAGTGGTATGCTCGAATGGATATCTGCATTATATCAATAGATGAATACAAACTTGGATATTGTTTGTAAAGGAACACAGAGCAATTACCACACTGATTATGTCCCAAAGGTTCCTGAGGTATTCTCGGCAGACATATTGTTATGTCAGCTCTTACAATCATATCCTTTAAATTCTGTCCTCTTATGTAAGCTACATATAGTGCCTTTCGAAAGGGAGAATGTAACATTGGCATAATGTGCCAGTGTCGGCATACGATTTTCTTGATCCCTGACACAAAGGAGAAAAAAGAAGTGTGCAATTTAATCTGACCAATTCATCTGTAGACTTACTATGAGGTACTAATAAATCAGAGCAATCTGAGAATAATGCTGTCTTGTAGGCTCTCCAGAAGACTTGCTTAGGATAACCTCTGTTTTTAAAACATGGATGCGTATCGCTAGCTTTTTGGGTAAATTTGCCCATCAACAAGCATAATCTTCAAAGCAGAAAAAACTGACTTACAGGAAGTGCCTGCTTTAATGACGTAAGGTGACAGCTCTGACAGTTTAACAACGTGTTGCAGTCAGTAGCAAAACCATCAGCTGCTGCATCAAAATATTTAAAAATGGAATTGGTGTGAATATGAGAAACGAAAATATTTTTATAAATATCTGCCATGCCATTGGTGTGCCCTGCCCTGAGGGGCTGTTGAGGACCAATGGTTGTGGCTAGAGTCACGGTGGCCCGATTAGCATGGCCTGAAGTTTTTTAAAATGACCAGGAGGGTCTGCAGGAGGCCTGGGGTTGTGGCTGAGGGGGCCCTGGAAGTCCCAGGAAGGTCCAGGAGGCCAAGGAGAAGTGTCCCGAGTATTACTTTTTAAAGAATTAGGGGCTTAGAGGAGGAAAAGCATGGAGCTACTTGTAGCAGTTGCGAGCTGCATTAAAAATAAAATTAAAGAATTCATCCTTCGGTAAAGTCTGATGGTAAAATATGATGATTGTTTGAATATTGACTTAAAAATAAAAGCGGCAGTCAGCTGCAAAATTGAGTAAGGCCTGGGGAGCTCTCTGCATCAGGAAAGAGGGGCCATGCTGAGCGAGGGGAACCAAAGAGAGCAGCTGATGTAGCTGCCATTGCAGCTCTGAGACTCCCCTGATGTCAGTGTTGCAACCGTCCCTTCCCGACGGCTTCACTCCGCCTACCTTTCTTTCTTTGCACCTCCTCTCGCTATGGATGGACACCTGGCTGCTGCGGCGTCTGCCTGCCGTCCTCTCCGGCGTCCCCGGACCGGCTTGGGAGCTGGCTCCCGCCATGCTCCGTCTGTACCTTAGGGCACGCGCGCCGCGCGGCCCTCACTCTTATTTCCTACTTGGCACGAACCTCAGGGGCGTCCCCCTGTGATGACGTCACGCTGCCCGGATATTTAAAGTCTACTTTGTTTGCTAGCCTTTGAGTTAGCAAGGGAATTCCTTACGGATGGGATTCGCTCTCCGCACCCAGCTACTCTGCCTCCAATCTATTATTGGACTCTTCATGCTAACGGGGTACCCACTCCTCAGGGGCCTCACTTGCTTTTCAGGTCGCTATCAGGAAACCAGTACTCGCTCCCCGAGGGCCCATGTTCCCTGACTCGCTGCCTGCTCCTACCTTCTCTTCTGCCTGGAAGGATTCGCTATCTTCAACACCAGTGAGTACTACCATCTTTTACCTCAGAGCTGTTCCCTGGAACCAGGTACTCGCTCCTCGAGGGCCTGCCTCCATTCCAGCCCTGGTGCCATCTCCTACGTGGAACCTCTGTGTGAGTACTTTGCCAACAAGTCTCTCTGCTTCCAGGGATCTGGTACTCGCTCCTCGAGGGTCAGCTCTCCCTATCTGGGGGTTCTCCATATTGGGGTTTGTGCATATTCCACTGTACTCATTATTCTCAGTTCTTTCCACTACAGCACTGCTACCGGAGGAGTCGCTGTTCCAGCGCCTGAGGGATATTAGCCCAGCCGGGCTACTTCTACTGCTCACTACAGGCACCTCTGGTGGCTTCATCACATTGTCTAATAAAAGATCAATCTCTGTGTTTGTGTGTCCTCAGCTGAGCCTGACCTGTGGCCCCTCACGGGACTGCCCCCGTGGGTGTGGTCAGCTGCCACAGTGTCCAAGGGTCCACCCAAACTTCACTAATTATAACATTCAGCTGGAGCTACAGCAGTGAGCGGAAGCCAGAGCAGGGCAGCTGTAGGTGTGGGAACACTGCCATTGCATAAATATAACAATACAAGACTTCGGGGACCTTAAGCAAAAGCCAGCGTGGAAAACATGTACAGGCCAGGTCCGCTGATGTCAGCACTGACATCAGTGGCAGCTGGCCACAGAGCTGCCCGAAGGCAAATTTTAAAATTAAATAACAGGGAAAGTAAATAAAATAATTCAAAAACAATGCGTTTTAGATGGGCAGCCTGAGGAGAGGCTTCCACTCAGGTTTCGTAGTCCGGGAAGCATTCTTGCGTAACTGCCTCCAACAGAGCCAAAACCACTTTAAAATTAATACAGATTTAAAGTTTGTCAGTGGTGGTCTGGTTATGGGACTCTTTTAACCTGACCAAACAAAAATTTGGGTTAAAAAGTGTTTCTTTGAGGAGATATTTGACCTGTTTTCACAGGGGGTCCCTAGGGTATAAAATTAGCCAAAACACTTTAGAAACTTTTATTTGGTGGTGGTGGTCCTTTGAGAGAAACATATAAATTCACATTGGACCATTAGTTCAGATAAAAGTATATTTTTGAATTAGGAATACTAATGGTTCTGGAGGTGTCTGTGACAAGATTTTACAGGTGTGAAGGAATTTGGGATAACTAGTGGTGATGGTGACAGGGATGAGAGTGATTTTGGACCAGTTTGGTTATTGATTTAGGGTTTTTTTTGGTAGTTTCTGTATTTTACTTAAATGGATTTTTCGTTTGTAATTCAAATTACTTGTGCTGAGGAGGGGGAAATGAGATCCGTCAGCCCAGAATATAGAAAAAGTTGAAGGTTCTGAAGCCATCACTTAGGAGACTCCATGAAAACGCCATAGGAACCAGATACTTACCTGATGATTAGGTGCTAACAGGCTCAAGGAGTTATATATTATTTGGATGAAGCACAGTAACATTATGTTAATTACGAAACCCTCACCCCCACAAGAGACAGAGGGTTTGAGCATGCTACCATTTAAGTGATCTGCAGCAGAGAAAAAAAGGAGAACAATGCAACTATGTAACTTGAGCCGGCAACCCAAGAAATTGAAAAGATTGCCAGACCCCTTACTGTGAAGGTGCTAAAAAAACCATTGAAAAGATTAGTCATAGATTCAGGTATGGGATTTACAGGTCACAGCCCCCTGGGCTACTGCTGGTAATTTTGCAGTGAAATATCACTAAAAATCAAAGGATTCAAACACCTAAATTATAGAACTATGACTGGGAAAGGGATTTATGAGAGAAATGTACCGGAAAACAGTCCTAGAAAGCAGATTCTCACCCAGACTATCAAGGGTATTCAGACAATTAGGTACCCAGTTCCCAGACAACAGAAGGGATATAGCCAAGCAGGATGGAGGGGTGTGCACATGGTCTCTTTCCGTGGTCCTGCCTGCCTGAGAGAAGGTGACCCATACAAGGTCAGACAATAGACAAAGCAAAAGCCAGGCTGGAAGAAGGTGACTTGTCCAGGATGGGTAACAGTGAATGACTGGCCATGAGCTTAGCAGAGCTAAAATCACTGAAAGCTGAGAGTGTGGAGGGCCTGAATCACTGAACATTAAACAGACATGGCCTAGTGGAGCTGTAAAACCCACACCAGGGAAAACCCTACTACCAAGAAAGGAGAATGGAAGGGCAGAGGCAGATCCGGAGATCGAGCAGTCCCCAGGGAGCAAGGGTAACCCAGTGGCAGATCCAGGGACAGATTCAGGACTCCCAGAAGGGCATGGACCCCAGCAGCAAACCAGAAGGCAGAGTTGGGTCTTTCAGGAGGACATGGACCACCGCAGCAGTTCAGGAGGTGGTTGGGTCCCCCAGGAGGGCGTGGACCTCAGCGGCAGACCAAGAGGCAGAGTTGGGTCCCCCAGGACGGAATGGACCCCAGTGGCCGTCCAGGAGGTGAAGTTGGGTCCCCCAGGAGGGCGTGGACCTCAGTGGCAGACCAAGAGGCAGAATTGGGTCACCCAGGACGGAATGGACCCCAGTGGCCATCCAGGAGGTGGAGTTGGGTCCCCAGGAAGGCATGGAACTCAACAACAGTCCGGCGCCATCTTTAAAAAAAATTTCTTTAAAAATGGCGCGGGCCATCCAGTGGGCGGCCGGCGCCATCTTTAAAAATGGTGCCGGCCGGCCAGTGCTCCTACCATGTGACAGGGGCCGGCCAATGACACGGTTACCCTGTCACATGGTAAGGGCAAACGGCCATCGGCGCCATTTTTATTAGTGGCAGCCGACGGCCCGAGAGCAGGAGATCGCTCCCGGGGCCCACTGGACCACCAGGTAATTTTAAAATGTTTTTTTTGGGGGGGGGGGGTCGGGAGGGTGGTGGAGGCTAAGGGAGTGGTTTTAAAGGGTCAGGGTGGGTTTTTTGTTTATCGGCTGACAGTCCGAGCATGAGAGAATGCTCCCGGGACCCTCGCTGGACCACCAGGTAATTTTAAAATGTTTGGGGGGGGGGGTCAGGAGGGTGGTGGAGGTTAAGGGAGCGGTTTTAAAGGGTCGGGGTGGGTTTTTAGGTTGTGTCCTAACTCCCGTTACTGTGCACTAACCCAATTAACGATTTTTTCACGATAAATTGGTGGAATTTCTATTGTATCGCACTCTTTAACGATTAATGACGATTTAAAAAATATCGGACAATATTTTAAATCATCAAAAAATGATCCACATCCCTACCTATTAGCAATGTACATAGTCAGGTAGTATATGCTTGCATAGTCTAATAAACCTGTGTATATTTGTACATACTGCCAGCCTTGTTCACAGTTCTATTTGTTTCCTGGGGTGAAGGGAGGGAAATCCCACCCACTAATAAATTCTTCCCCAGGTGGGGGCACCAGGTGCCAAGAACGTGAGGACTGATGGAATCTGCCCTTGGGGGGCTCCCACCAGGTCGTCCCAGACCCAGGAACGCCCCACGAGGTAAGCGCTCAAGGGGACATTACAATTATGTTTATTTTGAAAAATTTTTAAGTGCCTGAAAATTTCTTTTTATCATAGTGACCTGCCTCAGGGTATTTATAACTGTCAGCTGAAGCATTTAATAGGAATATCAGACAGTTTAGAAACTATTTTTGAGTGACATCATGAAGATGATGACCTCACTGACAGAAAAAACAACATTTCTGAAGGTTTAGAACAGTGAGAGACCTGAAGCTAAGCTGAGTGGGGTAAAAAGAAGCTATGTCACTAGTGCCTATACTCCTGAGGCCTAGCTACTATGAAAACACTCAAATAAGACCAGAGGCATAGCGAGGGTCTCTGGCACCTGGGGGCCAATTTTTATTTATTTATTTATTTGAATCTTATATTCACTACTTCCTTGCACAAGCGTTCAGTGTTGCCTCCCCTGCTGTACCCCCCTTTCTCCTCCCCCCTTCATGTGCTAGCACATTTCCACACAGTAACACCGCACAGGGTCTCTTCACTGGAGAGGGAAGGGAACCCCACCTATGGGTCACCACAGAGTGCCGCCATGCAGGAACAGTGCTAACTTTTCTGCAGCCCTGAGCAAACAATTATTGGGCTGGCCTCTCCTCATTCTGTTTTTTTAATATTTAATTTGTATTCTATTACTAATCAGGCTTAATGCAAGAGTATTAGGCACCCTAAGTGAATCTAAGAACATAAGAAAATAATAAATTGCCATGCTGTGTCACACCAAGGGTCCATCAAGCCCAGCATTCTGTTTCCAACAGAGGCCAAACCAGGCCACAAGAACCTGGCAATTACCCAAACACTAAGAAGATCCCATGCTACTGATGCAATTAATAGCAGTGGCTATTTCCTAAGTAAACTTGATTAATAGCCGTTAATGGACTTCTCCTCCAAGAACTTATCCAAACCATTTTTGAACCCAGCTACACTAACTGCACTAACCACATCCTCTGGCAATAAATTCCAGAACTTTATTGTGCGTTCAGTGAAAAAAAAATTTCTCCGATTAGTCTTAAACGTGCTACTTGCTAACTTCATGGAATGCCCCCTAGTCCTTCTATTATTCAGTAGATTCACATCTACTCGTTCAAGACCTCTCATGATCTTAAAGACCTCTATCATATCCCCCCTCAGCCATCTCTTCTCCAAGCTGAACAGCCTTAACCTCTTTAGCCTTTCCTCATAGGGGAGCTGTTCCATCCCCTTTATCATTTTGCTTGCCCTTCTCTGTACCTTCTCCATCGCAACTATATCTTTTTTGAGATGCGGCGACCAGAATTGTACACAGTATTCTAGGTGCAGTCTCACCATGGAGCGATATAGAGGCATTATGACATTTTCTGTTTTATTAACCATTCCCTTCCTAATAATTCCTTTGCTTTTTTGATTGCTGCAGCAGACTGAGCTGATAATTTTAAAGTATTATCCACTATGATGCCTAGATCTTTTTCCTGGGTGGTAGCTCCTAGGGGTGTGCATTCGTTTTGAACTTAAATGTAAAACGCAACTTATTTTTGTTTTTTAACTTAAAAAAGTGATGAGGCGAAAACGATCGGATTTCCAAGTTATTCAACATAGCTATGTTGAATACGTTGGAAATCGCGATTGTTGATCCTAAATAAAAATTTAAACCCCTCACCCTCCTTAATCCCCCCCCCAAGACTTACCAAAACTCCCTGGTAGTCCAGCAGGGAGTCAGGACGCCATTTCTGAACTCCTTTGCGAGGAGCACGTGACGTCGGCATCACGTCGGAGTGACGCGGCCTCCTGACCCCCCCCCCAAGCTGGCCAAAAGTTCCTTTTGGGTGCAACGAGGGTCCCGGAGCGAACGCGCGGGGAATCACGTGACGCCGACGTCACGTGCTCCTCGCAAAGGAGTTCAGAAATGGCGTCCTGACTCCCTGCTGGACTACCAGGGAGTTTTGGTAAGTCTTGGGGGGGGGGATTAAGGAGGGTGAGGGGTTTAAATTTTTATTTGCACGTATGGACATAGACTCAACTTATGGAATTCTCCATATGTCCATATTGACCGAAATTGACCCCCCCCTTTCGACTTATGGACTTATGAACATAAACCTTTGCTCTGCACATTCCTAGTAGATCCTAATACGGAACCTAACATCGTGTAACTACAGCAAGGGCTATTTTTCCCTATATGCAACACCTTGCACTTGTCCTCATTAAATTTCATCTGTCATTTGGATGCCCAATCTTCCAGTCTTGCAAGGTCCTCCTGTAATGTATCACAATCTGCTTGTGATTTAACTACTCTGAATAATTTCGTATCATCCGCAAATTTGATAACCTCACTCGTCGTATTCTTTTCCAGATCATTTATATATATATTGAAAAGCACCGGTCCAAGTACAGATCCCTGAGGCACTTCACTGTTTACCCTTTTCCACTGAGAAAATTGACCATTTAATCCTACCCTCTGTTTCCTGTCTTTTAACCAGTTTGTAATCCACGACATGACATCGCCTCCTATCCCATGACTTTTTAGTTTTCTTAGAATCCTTTCATGAGGGACTTTGTCAAACGCCTTCTGAAAATCCAAATACACTACATCTACCGGTTCACCTTTATCCACATGTTTATTAACCCCTTCAAAAAAATGAAGCAGATTTGTTAGGCAAGACTTCCCTTGGGTAAATCCATGTTGACTGTGTTCCATTAAACCATGTCTTTCTATATGCTCTATGATTTTGATCTTGAGAATAGTTTCCATTATTTTTCCCAGCACTGAAGTCAGGCTCACTGTTCTATAGTTACCCGGATCGCCCCTGGATCCTTTTTTAAATATTGGGGTTACATTGGCCACCCTCCATCTTCAGGTACAATGGATGATTTTAATGATAGGTTACAAATTTTAACTAATAGATCATAAATTTCATTTTTTAGTTCCTTCAGTATCCTAGAATGCATACCATCCAGTCCAGGTGATTTGCTACTTATTAGTTTGTCAATCTGGCCTACTACATCTTCCAGGTTCACAATGATTTCGTTCAGTTCGTCTGACTCATCACCCCTGAAAACCATCTCCAGAACTGGTATCTTCCCAACATCCTCATTAGTAAACATGGCAGCAAATAATTAATTTAGTCTTTCTGCAATGGCCTTATTTTCCCTAAGAGCCCCTTTAACCCCTCGGTCATCTAATGGTCCAACCGACTCCCTCACAGGTTTCTTGCTTTGGATATATTTTAAAATTTTTGACTGATTTTCAAAATCAGTCAAAAATTTTACAAGACTGTTTTTTGGCCCGTGGATATCCACGTAAATGCATTCGCAAAGCTTATCATCGAGCCAAATATTGCCAACGTGAATGGCTTTTTCTTCCTCGGTCTGCAGACACTGATTCACGTCACACCCGTGTACTTCCATTTTCTTCATTTGCCTTAGAAATACGCCATTCTGTAGCAGTGATAAAGACACATCAGGCAGGATTCGTGGTGAAGCACATCCCCGGGAAGGTCACCTACCACCTCCTTCCCTGGGGCTCCCTTTTATTGTTCACAATTTCCATCATAAAGCATGGCATGCAGATTTGTCATAACATCATTTGTCTTTGCAAATACATACATCATTCATTGGATGTTTAAAGCGACATTCCATAAATGTCCTTCCTGGCCTTAGTGCTGACTACGCATAAGCTAGCAGGCCAGGAGGGTAAAGGTTCATAAGCTGGACATTGAGACAGTTTTAAGATATGTTAAACTAGCTGGCTAAGTGTAAGAGGAAGTAGGCAGAAAGCAGTTTCGGTTTGACACAGTGAGATCTATTCCTGAGGCAAGCCTGTCTGGAGTAGGTTGTTTATGAGACAGGTTTCCTGTCTCAGGGGCAGAAGGAAGCTTGCACAATTTGCTGTCTCCAGTGAATGCCGGAGAAAGAGGAGAGTTAGAGTTAACCCCTGAGATACTCCTTCAGGGCCTAAGTTTACGATACCACCCCGTTCCATTTTGAAAAATTGGCACATCCTACAATTACATGATATTTTTAAAATACCACCTCGCATTACATTTTCCCCGGCCACCAATTTAAGAAATGCTTTGGAGAGGTCTGACAGCTCTATTGATCCCACACAGTCTGAACATTCTACCGGCTCACACCAACCGTGTCATAATTGTTCGGTTTGTGGGTCATCAATGACCATTCAACATAGCCTTACAGTAAATTCTGGGTACAAGATTTTTTTAAGACATAATACGACATGCAATTCTTCCATGGTTGTTTATCTAATACAATGTCCTTGCCAGCTCATTTACATCGGAAAGACTAAAAGGATACTCAAAACAAGAATGATCGAACATCGATCTAACATCAATAATAGAAGGGAAGATGAACCCCTTGTGACACATTGTACAGAACTTGGACATTCATTTTCTGATTTATATTTTTGTGCAATTGATCATGTTCCTTTACATTGGCACGGGGGTGATCGTGAACGCCTTCTGTTACAGTCAGAACAGCGTTGGATCTTTCGTTTAAATACAGTTACCCCTATGGGACTCAATGCTGAATTAGACTTACATTCATTTCTTGGATAAATATAAATTTTCATTCATTATTGCTTGTCACTGCTGTCTATCTTGATAGGATTTCGTAAGAAGACACGTCATGAATATTTGGCGTAATTAATGACTTCAGACAACTGTTGAACATTTAAAGAGACGCGAGACTCGGCTTCAATCCCTCCTCTCTGTTCCGGTTACAAATGTTGAGACGCTATGTCCTGATGAATGGGTAGCTTGCTTAATCTGAAGATAAGTATAGATTTCTTTACCTTCTATGCGATAATATTTTACAAATGCTTCATTTATCGTTATTGCAGGATAAAGACTCTTATCTATGGGGCGGATTTTCAGAGCCCTGCTCGCGTAAATCCGCCCAAAACCGGGCGGATTTACGCGAGCAGGGCCCTGCGCGCCGGGAAGCCTATTTTACATAGGCCTCCCGGCGCGCGCAGAGCCCCGGGACTCGCGTACGTCCCGGGGTTCTCGGAGGGGGGCGTGTCGGGGGGCGGGGCCGGAGCGCGCGGCGTTGCGGGGGGCGTGTCGGCAGCGTTTTGGGGGTGGGTACGGGGCGTGGCTACGGCCCGGGGGCGTGGCCGCGCCCTCCGTACCCGCCCCCAGGTCGCGGCCCGGCGCGCAGCAGGCCCGCTGGCGCGCGGGGATTTACGTCTCCCTCCGGGAGGCGTAAATCCCCCGACAAAGGTAAGGGGGGGTGTAGACAGGGCCGGGTGGGTGGGTTAGGTAGGGGAAGGGAGGGTAAGGTGAGGGGAGGGCAAAGGAAAGTTCCCTCCGAGGCCGCTCCGATTTCGGAGCGGCCTTGGAGGGAACGGGGGGAGGCAGCGCGGCTCGGCGCGCGCAGGCTATACAAAATCGATAGCCTTGCGCGCGCCGATCCAGGATTTTAGTGGATACGCGCGGCTCCGCGCGTATCTACTAAAATCCAGCGTACTTTTGCTTGAGTCTGATGCGCAAGCAAAAGTAGGCTGATCGCGCTTCTTTTAAAATCTACCCCTATATGTTTTTCATATGCCCCTGAGGAAGCTTAAGAGTGAAACACTGGCCGTGTTGGGCTATCATATGCTAAAGCAAAATTTATTAAGAGTCTACCTTTTACCGATGGAGGACTATTTTTAAGATAAAGACAGAAAAAAACTTAAACAAAAAATATTTTTGAATAAATTAAAATACAAAGAAGGTGAATGATTGAGAAGACCGGTTGGTGTCTTGGTCAAAGTCACACAACGTCAGGCTTGCTGACACCTACTAAAGCTATTATCATTAAATTTAATTTGTTTCCACCTTGGTACTGACAGATTTTGGTTGTGGTGGATAACTGATGACTCCTTTTGTTAATAGTTGGGTAATTGAAATCTCCCATTATTATTGCACTGCCAAATTGGTTAGCTTCCCTGATTCCTCTTAGCATTTAATCATCTGTCTGACCATTTTGTCCAGGTGGATGGTAGTATACTCCTATCACTATACTCTTACCCAACACACATGGGATTTCTACCCATATAGATTCTACTGAGCATTTAGTCACTTATATGATCTTTATCCTGTTGGACTCTATACCCTCTCGGACATAAAGTGCCACACCCCCACCAAGTTGATCCTCCCTATCATTGCGATATAATTTGTACCCTGATATAGCACTGTCCCATTGGTTATCCTCCTTCCACCAAGTCTCTGTGATGCCAATTATGTCAATCTCATCATTTGCTGCTATACACTCTAACTCTCCCATCTTACTTCTTAGACTTCTGGCATTGGCATACAGACATTTCAAAGTATGTTTTTTGTTAGTATTAACAACCTGCTTTTCAGTTATTAGGGATAACTTGCTCCCATCAGTATCTAAAGCTTATGCTCCTGTAAATCATACGGATATTCAAGTGAGAGAAGATTCTGCTGTTCCACCTGAATCATCACATCTCTCATCATTTCTTGAAAAATCTGCAGATGAAGAAGCTGAGTATTCTAGTTTAATTGTCACCTTTGCTTTAGATTCTGGCCAAGACTTTATTTTGAATAGAGATGTGAATCGGAACCGGAATCGGTTTGGATTCCGGTTCCGATTCACATGTGGGTTTTTTTTCATCGGGCCTGATCGCGGTTTTGTTTATCGGCTGTGGCCGAGCCGATAAACAAAAAACCCACCCGGCCCTTTAAAACTAATACCTTAGCTTCCCCCACCCTCCCGACCCCCCCAAAAAGGTTTTACAGGTACCTGGTGGTCCAGTGGGGGTCCCTGGAGCGATCTCCTGCTCCCGGGCCATCGGCTGCCACCAATCAAAATGGCGCCGATGGCCTTTTGCCCTTACCATGTGACAGGGTATCCGTGCCATTGGCCGGACCCTGTCACATGGTAGGAGCACTGGATGGCCCGTTCCATCTTGTGCTCCTACCATGTGACAGGGGCTGACCAATGGCACCGGTAGCCCCTGTGACATAGTAAGGGCAAAGGCTATCGGCTCCATTTTGATTACTGGCAGCCGATGGCCCGAGTGCAGGAGATCGCTCCCGGACCCCTGCTGGACCACCAGGGGCTTTTGGAAAGTCTTGGGGGACCCTCCTGACCCCCACAAGACTTACCAAAAGTCCAGCGGGGGTCCGGGAGCGACCTCCTGCACTCGGACCGTCAGCTGCCAGTAGTCAAAATGGCGCCGATAGCCTTTGCCCTTACTATGTCACAGGGGTTACCGGTGCCATTGGTCAGCCCCTGTCACATGGTAGGAACACAAGATGGCACCGGCCATCCAGTGCTCCTACCATGTGACAGGGTCCGGCCAATTGCACGGATACCCTGTCACATGGTAAGGGCAAAGGGCCATCGGCATCATTTTGATTAGTGGCAGCCGATGGCCCGGGAGCGGGAGATAGCTCCAGGGACCTCCACTGGACCACCAGGTACCTGTAAAAAGGTTTTTTTGGGGGGTCGGGAGGGTGGGGGAAGCTAAGGGATTAGTTTTAAAGGGTCGGGGTGGGTTTAGGAGTTATTTTTGTGTGCCGTTTTTCCCGCCCTCCCCCAAAACGAAAAGAGAACCCTCATGATCAATATCGTGGGGTTTTCCTATCATTTTGGGGGAGCCCTCGATTTCTGACGATTTTGAAAATATCGTCCGATATTTTCAATCGTCCGAAGCCCGATTCACATCCCTAATTTTTAAGTTGTTTTTTTGTAAGAGAGAAATCCCCTTTTTAGGGTTTAAAATTCATAAGTTTCCAGATGTAGTTAAAGTGACACAGTCTAAGAGGAAGTGTTTCTTATTGATGCGTCCAGCTGTTATAAACTTGGGAGCTTTGTTTTGGCTATATTTCCCCTGTAAGTTCTGAAATTTTAGGGAGTTAAATATGGCTTTTTTCACCCCTCTCAATTAAATGTTTTCCTTAATGATAGAAGCAGGCAGGATATTGTGCCTCCAGCAGCTAGTCAGTAGTCCCCATGACATAGAGGTGTTAATATTTTGAAGATTTCTCCCCTACTGTTCCGTTTCTTTGTTTACATACCGTATTTTCCGGCGTATAAGACGACCCCCCCTTTTTTATACATATTTTAAGAAAAAAAATAATTTTACACTCAAACAGGAGCAACCCTATCTATGAAAAGGCAACACTACAAATACCATATATCAGGCCCTAAAAACCAATACACCTCTTATTAGGAAAACAGAACTAGCAAGCAGCTATAGATCCCCACACAGAAATAATTGTAAAACTATACTAATAAGCAGAATAAATGTTTCAAAACAGCTATGAACAGAATAACATCCAACAATTAAAAACTCATAAAAACTATTAAACATTCTCCAAACACCAATAAAATATTTCAAAAAAGCAGACACATCACATAATATTAAATAATTAAAATGGCAGTCAATCAAGAAAAATAAACTTTAAAAGCCACCTTTACTTACCCCCTCCAGCAGCTCTCCTACTCCTCTTCCATGCAGGCCGTAGCACACACCAGAAGCAGCAGTAATGGCTAAGCTCTATACTCATGGTCCTCTTCCTTAGGGCCCATGTCTCTCACACACACACACACACTATACCAGTCATGCCCCCATGACCAGTTTCTGTCTCTCACACACCAATCATTTCCCAAACAGTCTTTGACACACACACCAGACACCTTCCTGAACAGTTTCTCTCATGCCATACACACACACAGGCTTCCCACTCCCGTGTTCTGCTTACCGTACATATACGGGCTTCTCACTCTCATAATCACTTTCTCTGTCTCACACACACACACACACACACCAGTCTCTCTCTCATTTCCATGCTTGCTCTCCACGTGCACAGGCTTCTCATTCCCTGAATCACATTCTTTCTCTCACATTCACACACACCAGTCTCTTTCTCTCACACACACCGTCACCTTATCAACCAGTCTCTCTCTCATGCACGCACACACACACATAGCCCTCCCGCTCCCATGCTCTCTCTCACATATTAGATCTCACCGACCCGAACACTGCCATTCGCTCCTGGAATAATATAACAGAAAATATAGCAAACAAGCTCTGCCCTTCAACTATAAAAAAATCTCACACCAATGCCTCCAACAGACAACCTTGGTTCACCAATGAACTCAGAAAACTAAAACAAAGTTTAAGAAAGAAAGAAGCGACTTGGCGTAAAACTCCTTGTGACTTCACCATTTCATCATACAAATCCACGCTATACCAATACAAAGCCCTCACTTCAAAATCAAAAAAAGATTACTTTGCATCTAAGATTCACAACTTGGTCTTTGATTCTAAAGCCCTCTTCGCTTATGTATCCAGCCTCACTCAAACTATACCACGAGAAATCCCCAGCGACTTGACACAATCCAAAGCTGAAGAACTCGCCCAGTTTTTCCAAAATAAAATCAACAATCTTTTAACTCAACTGCCTTCCAATACAGCTGATGCCCTCCCGACATATAATCACCCGACTTACATAAACTCCAGCCTAAACACTTTTGAGCCCATCTCTTCCACTGAGATACAAACCATCCTGAGAAGAATGAAACCTTCGTCTCATCCTGCTGACCACATCCCCACCCAAACTACTCCTATCTATTCCTGACTCAATAGCCACATCATTAACAAACATCATCAACTGCTCTCTAGCCAAGGATCCTTCCCAGATGATCTCAAAATGGCCTCAATCTCACCACTCCTAAAGAAACCCAACCTTGACCCGAAGGACCCCAACAACTTCCGACCCATTGCTAACCTCCCATTCATCGCCAAGATCATGGAAAAACTAGTCAACTCTCAACTGTCAAACTACATCGAAGACAATAATCTCTTCTTTGCCCCACAACACGGATTCCGAAAAAACCGAGGCACAGAATCTCTCCTTATCTCTTTGACAGACCATCTCCTACTGGGCCTCGACAAAGGAAACTCATTCCTTTTGATCTTGCTAGACCTATCCGCAGCGTTCGACACGGTCAACCACGCTATCCTCCTAAACCAGTTGTCATCCATAGGAATCAGAGGCACCGTCCTTTCCTGGTTTAAAACCTTTCTCAACAATAGAGGTTACAAAGTCAAACTCCAAAACAAGGAATCCCCAAGATTTGACTCTACCATAGGAGTCCCACAAGGTTCTTCATTATCTCCGACTCTATTCAATATTTACCTTCTTCCTCTATGCCAACTTCTCACCGACCTCAATCTAAAGTTTTTTCTATACGCAGACGATATCCAAATCATCATCCCCATCAAAGACACATACTCTAATACTCTTGACTACTGGGAATCATGCCACCAAAAAATCAAACAACTACTCAACAGTCTACACCTCATCTTAAATTCCTCCAAGACTGAGATCCTTCTTATCTCACCTGAAAACAACACCAACAACAGTACTCTTCCCACCAATCTCCCTACCACACAAACTAGAGACCTAGGAGTGTTAATAGATAACCGGCTAAACTTCAAAGCACACATCAACAAAACAACCAAAGACTGTTTCTATAAACTCCAGGTCCTGAAAAGGATAAGACCTCTTTTCCACGCTCAAGACTTCAGAACGATCATCCAAGCAGTCATATTTTCGAAACTGGACTACTGCAACTCCCTATTGCTAGGTCTACCTTCATCATACTCCAAACCACTACAGATGGTTCAAAATTCAGCTGCCCGTATTCTGACAGGCGCAAGGAAAAGAGACCACATTTCACCCATCCTGAAAGAGCTTCATTGGTTACCCGTATACTTCCGCATCATGTATAAAGCCTTAACTATCACCTATAAAACTATACATCAACTCACCACTCTCGATCTCCAATTCCCTCTCCAAGTACATAATTCCACTAGACCTACCAGAGATGCATATAGAGGTTCCCTCCTGGTTCCCCCCAGCGAAAACGACCAAACACATTACCGTAAGAGATCGTGCCACCTCCACAGCTGGCCCTCTACTGTGGAATTCCATTCCTACAGACCTCAGACAGGAGCCTTGCCTCCCAAATTTTAGGAAAAAACTTAAGACTTGGTTATTCAAGCAAGCCTTTCCGGACACAACTCAATGACACAATCCAATAACTCCTAATTCACCTTGCCGTTTGTTTATAACATTTATCTATTTTGTATACTACATTTAAATTGTATATTGTTTAACCATTTTCTATCCTCTTTTCTATTTTTCCTACTCCAAGTTTGGCCACCTTGTTAAATGTAACTGTACCTTCTGTCACCACAGTTCTAGTTCTTTGTTCTTAAGTTCTATGTATTTTATTGCACCCCCATTCTATGTAAACCAGCAAGATATGTTTTCATGATTGCCGGTATATAAAAACTCTAAATAAATAAATAAAATAAATAATCAGGCTTCTTACTCCCATGCTTTCTCACATACCCAGATTTCTCACTTCCATGCTTTTTCTCTCTCTCACACTCACATACACATCAGTCATCTCTCTGAGCAGTCACTTTCATTGTCTCTCACATATACACACACATGAGCTCGCTGACCAGTTTCTCTCAATCACACACATGCTCTCAATCAAATGCATTCTCTCACTTACACACAGGCTGGCTGCTTCTCTCTCTCTCTCTCTCTCTCACTCACTTCCACTCCCCCCCCCCAGCACAAATAGTAGCTGCAGCAGCCTCCTCCTCCAGCCCCCGCAGGCCAAGAAAGAAGAAACCCATCGGCCGCGGGAGGCTCATGCTGCTGTCTCCTTTCCCGATTACCAGCTCCTTCGACTGCTCGGGGGCCGATGCTGCTGTCGTCGCTATTTTTTCACGCGGCACAGCTCTTTCTTCTTCCCGCGCATCACTTCCTGTTCCGGTTCAAAGGGAGGGGGGCGGGAAGAAGAAAAGGCCAGCCGCGGATGCCACAGCTTTTTTTTTTTTTTTTTGCACCGCTGCCGTTCCCACTGGGCTTGAATGTGCTGATAGCCCAGCGGCAACGGCAGTGCGGTGCACGGGAAGGAGAAAGCTGTGCCGCATGAAAAAATAGCAGCGGCGACAGCAGCATCGGCCCCCGAGCAATCGAAGCAGCTGATAATAGGGAAAGGAGACAGCACCATGAGCCTCCCGCGGCCGATGGGATTCTTCTTTCTTGGCCTGCGGGGGCTGCAGCTACTATTTGTGCTTGGGGAGCGGGGGAGAGGAAGTGAGTGAGAGAGAGAAAAGCAGCCAGCCAGCCAGCCTGTGTGTAAGTGAGAGAATGCATTTGATTGAGAGCATGTGTGTGATTGAGAGAAACTGGTCAGAGAGCAGGTGTGCCCTATATGACGATACCCGGCGTATAAGACGACCCCCGACTTTTGAGAAGATTTTCTTGGGTTAAAAAGTCGTCTTATACGCCGGAAAATACGGTACTTGTAAATATTTCTTCTCTTTATTTCTGTATTGGATTTCCCTCATTTATGATCTAACAAAGTATTATAGATTTTATATTTTCTTTAATAATATTTCCTACTTAATTTTGAACTCTATGTACTATTTCCAGTCAAGTTTTTGATTAACTTGCAAAATATGTAAAATTGCATAAGTAAAGATATTAGAATTATTATAAAATATTAATAATTATTTATCTAGCAAAACAATTTTACTCAGTGTAAGAGACCTTGGAATTAATGTAGACTGAAATATCTTTTAAGAAGCACATTAACAACATTATAAAATATGGCTTTTTCAAACTTCAAATTTTGAAAAGGATTAAACCCCTCCTTCACCATTTTGACTTCCGATTGTTCTGCAAACTCTACTATTTACCAAAATAGACTATTGTAATACATTACTCCTTGGATTACCTGCTTCTTCCATTACTCCTCTTCAACTTTTACAAAATGCGGCTGCTAGATTACTCAGTAATCACAGAAGGTCAGATCATATTTCCCCAGTTCTCAAATTTCTACACTGGCTACCAATATTTTATAAAATACAATACAAGACTTTATATCTTATTCTTAAACAGGCGGATTATAAAAGCCCTGCTCGCGTAAATCTGCCCGGATTTACGCGAGCAGGGCCCTCGTGCGCCGGCGGCCTATTTTGCATAGGCCGCCGGCGCGCACAGAGCCCCGGGACGTGCGTAAGTCCCGGGGTTTTTTGAAGGGGGCGTGTCGGGGGCGTGGTGTCAGTCCGCTGGCACGCGTAGATTTACGTCTGCTTCTAGCAGGCGTAAATCTAGGGACAAAGGTAAGGGGGGGGTTTAGATAGGGCCGGGGGGGTGGGTTAGGTAGGGGAAGGGAGGGGAAGGTGAGGGGAGGGCGAAAGAAAGTTCCCTCCAAGGCCGCTCCGATTTCGGAGTGGCCTCGGAGGGAACGGAGGCAGGCTGCGCGGCTTGGCGCGCGCAGGCTGCCCAAAATCGGCAGCCTTGCGCGCGCCGATCCAGGATTTTATAAGATACGCGCGGCTATGCCTTCTCAATTGCTGGCCCAATACTATGGAATTCCCTACCAATTGATTTAAGACTTGAGCCTTCTTCACAATCTTTTAAAAAAGAACTGAAAACATGGCTTTTTCAAAAAGCATACTCAACATGATAAATCATATTATTCTTCTAATCTCATTTTAACCATTTCTCATTACTTCTTTTTCACACATTTTTTATTTTTTCTTCTCTGTTTACATTTAGTCTTCTCACTGTTATGATTATTACAATGTAACATTTCTAACTTTTTGTTATATGTGCACTGATGTGATGACTCTAGTTGAATATTGGTATATAAAAAGCAAATAAATAAATACAAATTTTAAAAAAGAAAAGGATAAGGGAATTAAGTTCAAACCTGGTCATATTCTGACTGACAAGCAACATTTAAGTAGTTGGTGTCACAGCAAAGCCCAAATAAAAGAGTGGATACTTAAATCAGCTTAAGCCTGGTACCAATGAAAATTTGGAAAGTTAGAGGAGAATGCTATTGAAGGCTCAGTCAAGTGTCCCTGACTGAGAATTTAACTTGAAGCATTGAATAGGGCTGGGACTTGCTATAAAATAAGTTATTTGGCTTAATTAATTTACAGCTTCCTTAAACAAAATAATACTTTAACAGGGAAATTAAAGTGGAATACTGAATTTGAGAAAGTGTGTATGGGTGAGTGCATACATGAGTACACAGGTACCATAATCTCTGCCTACACCACATAATAGTTGAATTTGGTCATTTCAGATCTATATACAATGGACTAATTACACATCTGCCTGCACTGCCTTTCACTGATATAATTCACAACTGTCCCACAATTAATTAGGGAAATTTAATTATCCTTAGTTTATTGTAAAGCTAGAAATATCAGTTCAATAAGTCTTCTTGACATACACTGAGCACATACTTTGTCAGCAGAAGATTTTAAGGGGAAAGGCTAGACAGTATTTCTTTTTGCATTGATAAAGCCAGAGTAGTAGGTGTACCTGGACTTAACCGAGACTATATGATCAAGAGTACAGAGATCTACAGCTGGCATTCTCAAACAGTGAATCCCAGCAACAGTCTCAATCAACCAAAACTACTCAACTTCTTTGGTATCCCTGACTGTATGCCAGCTATCAGCGAACGTTAGCTCTGCCCATAAGCTGCTGCAGCAAGGGAGTACAAAGGGGTAGATTTTAAAACACGTGCACATGTGCAGGCGGCGCCCGCAGGGGGGGGGCTGAATTTTGTAAAAGTATGTGCGGTGAAGAAATCGGGCCTTCCCCTGTTCTCGCCCAGCCCGCTCCATTAAGGAGCGGGCTGGGAGGGAACTTACCTTCCCCCCTACCTAAACCCCCTCCCTCTTCCCCTCTCCTCCCCACCTCCTTAACCCGTCCCCAAAATTTCGTTTCACTACTTACTGCTCCCCTGGAGCAGAAGTAGTTTGCGTGTGCTGGCCGACTGCCAGCGCGTGCTTCCCCAGGACACCGGCTAATGGCCGCTGTCCTGGCTGGCCCCTCCCTGCCCAGACCACGCCCCCCGGTCCACCCCCTTTTCTGGGCCAAGCAATTACGTGTGTATCCTCACTTACGCGCGTGGCCATGCCCTTTTGAAAATGTGCGCAGCGAGCACAGGGCCCAGCCACGCACGTAATTGACAATATTTGTGCATGTGGCCAATTTAAAATTTGGTCGTAAGTGCGCACCAACAGGCAAATGACAATTAACAGTGAAAGAAATAGAAATAAGAAACAGAATACACCCTGGCAATAGAAACAGAAACAGAAGATTAATAAAGTCACTCAAGAGCAATACTTACCTGAATTGAAATCTGTTGTCTCTGGAGAAAAGTCTTCTCTGATCCCCTGAAAGATAATAGACACAAAGGATCAGTCCTTAATTTAAAGATCTAAAATATACAGCATAAGAGAAAGAAATAGGGTAGAAAGTAAAAGAAATATATTCATCTGAAATTAATTCTTTAATCTTTTTGGGAACCAGTTCCATCTGAATAGTGTCTGCTAAAGAGATTTAAAGATAGTATTAGCATATGATATAGTTGAATGTTTTAAAACACACTATTGCATTGTTATTGAACTGAATTACATATGCTAATAAAATTTGAAATTACAGTGATTTAATGCCAACAATTTCATCCATCTTGCTAGTTCAGCTCTCTCTTAAATAAATCAATATTTACTTTTTAAAGGTGTCTTTTATTCCTTTATTTCTTAATTTTATTCTTATTTTATTTCATTGTGAATCTTCCCGAGTGTCAAAATCTTGTGTACTACATTAAAAATTTAATATTCAAGTGGAAACCTCTTTGGCCTTCAACATCTAAACCCACCTATGTGACCATGCAACAAAGTAATGTAAGGGGCACCATCGTTCCATTACCAGTAGGCCCTGGGAAAGTCCTAGTGCAGTTAGTGATGGATAATTAGGGGAGGAACCAGTCAACACAGCCCTTCCCTTTGAGGGTTCTGGACTGGCTGTCCTCATATATGAGGTTTATAAGTAGCTTTAGTTATTGTTTGGGATAATTGTGGATGGATCCTTGGGCCGGTGGCAGATGATCACGCCCCCGGGGGAAAGATCCTGAGAGGGACCACCGGTCAGGCTCGGAGTTTGGAGACAGACACACACTAGTTCTTTATTTAGACAGTATACTGAACCACCAGAGGTGGCAGTAGTGAGCTGGAAGCACCCGGCTGGGCTGTAGTCCCTCAGATACTGGAACAGCGATCCCAGGATGGCTGAGCTGTAGAGAAACTAAGTATAGTGAGTAGGCAGGGAATGCAGAGTTCAGGAATAGAACCTTGATGGTAACATCACATAATAGTCTCTTGAAGCAGCCAAGGAGCTGGAATGGATTAGGCCCTCGAGGAGCGAGTACCTGGTTCCAAGGAAAGCTCTGAGAGAAAGATGGTAACTCACTGGTGTTGTAAGCAGCGATGACTTCCTGGCAGAAGTGGTATTCAGAAGCAGATCCGAGAACATGGGCCCTCAAGGAGCGAGTACCAGTTCCAGACTGCGACCTGAAAGGCAAAAGAGAAACGAGGCCCCCGAGGAGCGGGTACCCTTGGTAAGTCTGAGGAGGCAGAGTAGCTAGGAGCGTAAGAAACCTTTCCTTGCTAACTCGATTAGTTAGCGAATTCAGAGACCTTACATATCCAAAGATGATGACGCCATCTCAGGGGGACGCCCCTGAGGTTCGAGCCACTGCTGGTACTTGAGTCGGGGCCGCGCGCACGCCTTTAGGCTTCTGGGAAACATGGCGGAGTGCAGCGTCTTACTGGTCCAGGGACGCCAGAAGAGGGCGGGAAGATGACGCCGCGGCAGCCAAACATCCAACAAGCAAAGAGGGAGTTGCCACAGATGTAAGGTGGGCGGGGTGGAGACGTCAGGCAGCAACGGTCGCAACAGCTTTCTACAGAGAGCTCGGGAGAGGGGGCAGTATACTTTGCCATTTTGGAGGAAGGTTGGAGATTTTCTCTGAGTTGGATTTTTGTCCTGCCTGCGCTTCATCCTGCCTCGTACCCATTCTATTGATGCAGAGTGGTTGTCTGGGGTCAAGTGTGGCACTTTCTAATTTTTTCGTGGTATGAGCATTGTGAAACACCTGGGTCTCTCCTGGACGCAGGGCATGTGGAACCCTGTGTTTGAGGCGCCCAGGGATAGGGAAGGCCTGCCCCTTAGAGCTAGTGACCCAAAGCAAGGAGAACTCCAGTGTTAATATCATTTTGGGGGGGAAAGAAGATTTTTGATTTAAAAACCTGGGAGGAAGTATTTTTACCCCTCTTTCCACTCATCAGAGGAACAGCTGGAGCTGCTGTTTCCAGGAGGATTTCATCCATCTGAGATCTACAAGGGACAAAGATTAAGCAAGAAAGGAAAAGATCAAGGAAGAGAAAGAGAACTGCTAACTGTGAGTAAGAACAAGTTAAAATCATTGAGGACACCCAAAAATAGTCTTTGCTTCTGAGGAGGGAGAGAATTGGATTCTCTTTGCAGATGCTGAGGTAGATTTTTAAAGGAGCGCACAGGTGTACATGTGCGCGCACTACCCGGTGAGCACACATGTACACCCGATTTTATAACATGAGCACACAGGCACGCGCATGTTATAAAATCGGGGGTCGGCGCGTGCAAGGGGTTGTACACTCATGCACCTTGCGTGCGCCGATGCCCACGGGCTTCCCCCAGTCCCTCCCAGGCCACTCTGAAATCGGAGCGGCCTCGGAGGGATCTTCCCTACCCCCCAACCCCACCTTCCCTTCCCCTACTCCCCCGCCCTTTCCCCCTACCAACTGCCGGCACGCGATCCCCAGCACAGCGGCAAATGGCCACTGTGCCAGGAGCCTCTGACCCCACCCCCCCCCCGGACTTCCCCGCCCATTTTTGCATGTGTCGCTGGGCCATTTTAAAATAGGCCCGGCTCGCATAACCTTTTGAAAATCTGCCCCACTGTGTTTAAACCTTTTTACTAGTGCTGGAGGGTTTTTCTGCCCACACAAGTATCCCGTCCACCTGGGAACTTCGCTTTTCCATACCCTGGAGGGTGGATGTTTTTCTGACTCTTGTATAAGAGACTCGTGCACAGATAGAGGGAAAGAGACAGTAATACTAAAATAAATTCTATGGTGCTGAAGCTTAAATGTTGTTGTGCCATAAAGCCTTTAATTTTGGGACATTAAACCAGTGACTTCAGAGTGTTTCTTTGGCACCTACAGCACATAGTGAGGACACATACCCCCTCCCAGGGACAATAGAAGGAAAATCACCCTTAGCACTCAGGGGCCCTGAAAGTTGACTCTTCCCCCTCCCCCTAGAAAAAGGATCCACGCCCTGGGGAAAGGGATAGTTGGAACTAGCCAGAGTGATAGCCCCTAAGAGATTAAATTCTTTTATGGCCTCACCGGAGTGTGGTAAGCTCCCTGGGGTGGAGTTACAGTAGTTTACCTGTTCAGGCATTTTACTGTACTCTGTAAGGCAAAACATAAATTAGGATTGCATTGATTAATCCATTGATGAAAGCAAACTAGTTGTTCATTAGAGCCTGACCAGATAATAAAAACATCATCTATGTAATGTTTCCATAATATAATAAAAGGATAAACGGATCTAAAAAAATAACAACTAAAATCACCAATGTAAAGGTTTGCAACCATCGGTATGCATTAGGTAAGCTGAACATTCTAAAAATGGCAGCAACGTTTGTTTGATCAATAGGAATGAAAGATGATAGAGACTGCCCCAAAGCAGTAAATTTCATGCTGAATCACAGCTGTGTCAGGATTTTTCTTGGGAGTCTATAAAAGAAAGCCCTATGGCATATATTGATCACATATCTCTGCAAAATAAGTTCAACTATTCTAGAAGGGTATTAGCCCATTGTTTTATCATCTGATTTGAAGTTTATTTCGGTATGTGTGAAGCACTATAAATAAATACTTGCACCGGTCCTAGATTTGTCAGGTCTCGTTGTGTTCCTGGACTATTCCTGAGGCCACAGCAAGCCTAAATACACTACACTCCCATACCAAAACAGCAGTACATGCCATCACTCAAACAGTAACAATCCTACCTTTGAATAGGCAACACTGTAAATATTACACCTGCCCCTAAAACATCAAATCACCTATTATTGGGGAAAACAGAACTATAGACCCTACACAAAACAACATGCTATCAGAGCACCTCACCTTGTTCACACATGCAGAACACAGACAGACCCTCACCAAATAATGAACAAAGAGATCATAAAGTGTAAGAATAAACATTTAGATAAAAACTGAACTGGAAACCACAATAAGCCAGACTCTGTATGCAGTGCAACAATGGAAAAACAGAAACATCATGCCTCATAAAACATCAAACAATAAAATCAAGAAATATAAGTTATAATATTAAAACCATACTAATACAAATTATAAATATTAAAAAAAAACCTTGACAAATAGAACACCCAAAAATTAAAAATTTATATAAAATTGTCAAAATTCCAATAAAATATTTCAAAATAGCTAATATATAAAGTAACACCCAATAATGAAAACTAATAAGGATAAAATCAGTCCCGTGCTTTCCATACCTGGGAACTTTTGATTTCCAGATGCCCTGATATTATCATGTATTATCAGATGGGGTGAGAAGGGGAGGGGAGGTTGTTGCAGACAGAATTTCTTCATGTTCTTACCAACATGATCAACCATACACACACACACACACACACACACACTCATTCATGCGCTCTCTCTCATATGCTCAATCATTTACACACACACACACACACACACACATACATTTTCTTTCTCACATGCTCAATCATATGCACACAAAAATGCTTGTTTGCTCTTTTTCTCATGCTCAAATATATACATAAACACATTCTTGTTCCCTCTCTGTTTCACATGCTGAACTATATTCATACACACACACACATGCTCATATGCTCTCTCTCTCTCATGCTCAAGCATACATACTCATACTTGGACACTTTCTCTTTCATGCTCAACCATGTACACACATGCTCGTTAACTCTGTCTCTCACATGCTCAATCACACACACACACACACAGGCTGAAATGCTCTCTCTCTCTCTTGCTTGGTTAATCTCACACACACACATATGCTCTGTCTCTATCTCATGTGCTCAATCACACACATGCCGTTACTCATACACTCTCACATGCTCAGTCATACGCTTATATGCTCTCTCTCACATGCTCAATCACTCACATGCTCTCTCACATGCTCAGACACAAACACAGGAATAGATGCCAGTAGTCTTGAAAAAAACTTTTTTTTGAAGTGGAGACACAAAGTAGCCCGACTCAGGCCGAGTTTCGCCGTATCAGGACGGCTGCCTCAAGGGCTAAAACATAAATAAAAAATCATATAAATACATCTTTATGTAATAATAATAAAATAAAACAATAAATAATTAAAAACAAAATATGTGTATTATACATGTATATAGCAATGGTGACACATAGAACATATTGTACAAGGACTGAAAATTGTAAATTTTGTATAACATTAAATCTAATATAAATTAAATGAACTCACGATTGGCACAAATGTATAATACATTTATAATAAAAGATGGTTTTACCTTGCGTGTATTCTCTTCAGTACACAAATTAAACAATTTATGTATGGAGGATCATATATGCCATTATATGACCAGCAAAAGTAGTATATCTGCAACTGTGCAAAAAAAGGATGGCAATATTATGTAGGACTTTATTCAAATATTAAAAATTGATCAGTAAACAAATATACTAATGGATATACAGAGGTATGTATGCATTAAAAATTGATTAATGATACAAATAATATCTTATATACACCTAAAGTATCAGTTGATGACTTATATATATATTCTTAAAAATCTGTATAGATGTATATAATAAAACTATTTGATTTTACTTATAGAGAAATATTTAATGAAAGTCAATTGAATAAGTGAAAAATGTGTCAAAATAGATTATTGAATAACAAGTGCAATAATTGTCTAAAAAAGAAAATGTGACTTCTATGTTAAGTGTATTGATGTATTTGATGAAGATGATTCTAGAATAGAACTAATTCACATTATACAATTCACTAACAATGATTTATTGTTCATGTTCAATTTTAGCGATAAAGATATTACCAATGATATTTATTCAATATTAGTTGTTTGCTTGCAAAGATAGACTCTCATCAGTTTTTTATTATTTATTTGTTACTTCAAATAGAGAATTAGTTTTCCTTTTAGCCTTGCACACTTGTATAATCTATTTTTATTCGTTTTGATTCTTATATTTTTAATGCACAAAAAGATTTGACTTGATTATTCTTCATTATTACACACATTAGTATTGATAATGATGTAGAATTAATTTAATCATCACGATTGCTTTAATAATGTATTTTCATCACATTGCTAATTAATTAATCATCTTCATCAAATACATCAATACACTTAACATAGAAGTCACATTTTCTTTTTTAGACAATTATTGCACTTGTTATTCAATAATCTATTTTTGACACATTTTTCACTTATTCAATTGACTTTCATTAAATATTTCTCTATAAGTAAAATCAAATAGTTTTATTATATACATCTATACAGATTTTTAAGAATATATATATAAGTCATCAACTGATACTTTAGGTGTATATAAGATATTATTTGTATCATTAATCAATTTTTAATGCATACATACCTCTGTATATCCATTAGTATATTTGTTTACCGATCAATTTTTAATATTTGAATAAAGTCCTACATAATATTGCCATCCTTTTTTTGCACAGTTGCAGATATACTACTTTTGCTGGTCATATAATGGCATATATGATCCTCCATACATAAATTGTTTAATTTGTGTACTGAAGAGAATACACGCAAGGTAAAACCATCTTTTATTATAAATTTATTATACATTTGTGCCAATCGTGAGTTCATTTAATTTATATTAGATTTAATGTTATACAAAATTTACAATTTTCAGTCCTTGTACAATATGTTCTATGTGTCACCATTGCTATATACATGTATAATACACATATTTTGTTTTTAATTATTGTTTTATTTTATTATTATTACATAAAGATGTATTTATATGAGTTTTTATTTATGTTTTAGCCCCTGAGGCAGCCGTCCTGATACGGCGAAACTCGGCCTGAGTCGGGCTACTTTGTGTCTTCACTTCAATAAAAGTTTTTTTCAAGACTACTGGCATCTATTCCTTTGTTCAACCTGACGGCTTTTATAGATCGCCTTCCTTTGTGTTTTTTGGGTCAGACACAAACACATACACACATGATCTTTGTTTTCCCCCTCTGGAAACACAAGGGGCAACAGCAGCTGCAGCAGCCTCCTCCTTCAGCCACCAGGAACCATCACACTCTTCAGCTTTCATTTGTGCAGTGCTGCTCCTGCTTCTGATGTGTGGGGAGGCCTGGGGGGTGCTGGAGTATGCAGAGGGAGCCGATGCTTCTTGCACTCCTTGGGCCATGCTGCTTCTCACTGTTGGGAAGGGGGTGAGTTTGAAGGAAGTCAATGCTTCTTTCTCTCCTGTTCGCCGTACTGCCAAAGTGGGCTGCGTTGCTCCTCATTAGCAGGGGGGAGAAAGGGAGAAGGAGATCAATGCGTCTCATGGCCCCTTGGACTGTGCTGCTCCTCACTACCAGGGCAGAGAGAGGGAGAAGGAGTCCAATACCTCTAACGGCCCCCTGGGCCCCCTACTTCTCACTGCGGAGGGTGGGGGAAGGATGCAGCCGATGCTTCAGTGCGATCTCGCCTCTGGTGAATGTCACCTATGGCTATAGCCATATCAGCCACAGGCTAGCATGTCTCTGAATCCAGATATGTAATGCAGATCCTAACTATGTACTGTTGATCAACTTATGAATCGCAGATAGCACCTTGTATTTGATTCTCTCTTTAATCGATAATCAGTGTAGTGACGATAGTACTGGGATGATATGATCATAAACTCTATGACCAGTTAGAATACGTCTAACAGAATTCTGCAATAGTTCAATTGCTCTTAGGGTACTCTCTGGGAACCCCGGTAAAAAGGACTTGCAGTAATCACATTTATTTATTTATTTTATTTATCGAGTTTTATTTACCGTCATTCAGTTTCGCCATCATAACGGTTTACAAAAATAGGAAGGATTACAAGGTTAAGGAGGATAACAAGGTTTTCAAAAAAGGTTCAAAAGAATAGCAACGTCTGAAAGACCCATCTAAAATCATTAGGCTCCAATAATGGTTTTAAGCACCTCTGCATATGGAGCTTGAAATAACCAGATTTAAATTAGACTCAGTATATGTACTTTCATAAGTAACTGAGGATCACGTATCTCTCTAGATCATGCACACAAGCTGAAATTCTGATTTTCTGTCCACCACACTCAAACTGCGGGAACTATATACGTTTCTTGATAGCAAAGTAATTTCATAGCTCATAAAAGAGAAATGTTACATTACTTTTTAAAACTTTCATTGTACTCTTCTATGTAAATATACCCACAACACAGAAGCACAGAAGCACAGAGAGAGAGAGAGAGAGACGCCGATCGGGGGAAGAAAGACGCCGCTGCAGAGAGAGAGAAGCGCCGAGACCCACGCGGCCGCCAACGCTCCGCCCACGATCCCTCCCTGAGCTCCTGAGGCACCAATCAAGGTGCGAGCTGCATCCTTTCGGCGCCTGGGAGGACGGCAAAGCAGCCCTTTAAATCAGGGCCTGCTACAGCGGCGAGTCCTTTCTGCTTGCGGCCCACTTGACCGGGGTCGAGCCCTTGCCCCCCCGTGTCTCCCGCCTACCGCTGACGCCATCGCATCAAGGCCGACCTGAGGCTCCTCCAACTCGACCCGAGGCTGACCCGGAACTCGGGAGCGAAGGACCCGCAGCCTGAGAGTGAGAGAGAGAGAGAGAGCGACATCCAACTGGTGAGAATTTAAAACGCCACAGCCTGAGAGAGAGAGAGAGAGAGAGAGACACCGATCGGGGGGAAGAAAGACGCCGCTGCAGAGAGAGAGAGAAGCGCCGAGACCCACGCGGCCGCCAACACTCCGCCCACGATCCCTCCCTGAGCTCCTGAGGCACCAATCAAGGTGAGAGCTGCATCCTTTCGGCGCCTGGGAGGACGGCAAAGCAGCCCTTTAAATCAGGCCCTGCTACAGCGGCGCCGGGCGTCATGCGCACGAAGGAGCGCAACCTAAGGGGCCTGCCCCTTAGTGCGCCCCTTTGTGCGTCCCCTTTGGACATTTCAACACCCTCTCAACAACTTCCGTATCGAATCTCCAACTAGATCTTTGCATCTACAGACAGAACAGCTTCGCAACGGGACCCTCTCCTTCACGAACTACTCCTACTACCAGCACTCATCACTGACTCTCGCCACTCGGTGAGCAACTCAAAGAGCCCTATCTGTTCTCTGTACCTTGCTGCTATACATACTTTAAACTACTGTATATTATCTGCTGCACTGTATATCATTTGCTACACCTTATTGCACCCATTCCACAGCCCTCCCCCTTTCACCCCCAATATCCCCCACTACACCCCCCCCCCTACTACCAGCTGTTCCAAATGGCCACTTACGCAATCCCTCGCATCCACCACCCACTCTCCAGACTACCTCCCCCTCCCCCCCGCCACCCACCCCCCTTCCACAAATCCCTCATCCCCATCCTCACCTCTCCTTTGACCCAACTCCTCGGTCTCATCACCCTCTCCATAATACTCATCAACGCACAATCCCTATCCAAAAAGACACCCATCCTTAATGACCTACTTACTGACTGCACACCAGACATCTGCGCGGTCACTGAAACATGGCTCAAAGACTCAGACACCGTCCTCATAAACCAACTCCCATCAACCTCCTATGACATCTTCCCTATCCACCGACCCAAAAAAAGAGGAGGAGGACTCCTCCTAGCAGCCAAAAAATACTTGAACCTTAAACCCATCAGCATAGCCGCCCCACCCAAACTCGAAGTAGGTCTCTTTAGGGCAGCTGCCCTGCAAATTTGTCTAGTCTATGCGCCCCCCACCATCCTCGAGTCTAACCCCTCTCCCCTAATTGAATTTATTGTTGAATGGATAAAAACCGATACCCCCTCCATTATCCTCGGAGATTTTAATCTTCATGTTGATTCTCTCCCCCCCACTGCATCATGCGAAACCTTCATTCAATCCCTCCTTGCTATAGGCTTCCGTCAAATCATAGCATCTCCAACTCACAAAGCTGGTCATACGTTGGACCTGATGTTTATCAACTCTGACTTCCATACCTCTAACACACCCACTTGCACCCCAGTGCCCTGGTCCGACCACTGCCTCATAGAAGGCCGACTCTCCACTAACAGCACCCTACCAAGCAACAACATCCCCCACACTACCATAATATCTAGAAAAACATGCCCCAGCGACGAACTAGCTGACGCATTATCTTCTTCCCTACTGAGACTAGTCTGCTCAGACCCTGACACAGCTTTAGCTTCCTGGAATAGCCTTACAGAAGACATTGCCAATAAGCTATGCCCTCTCTCCAAACGAGTCATAAATACCTCCTCGAAACCTTCCAAGCCCTGGTACACCCAAGAGCTAAAAACCCTAAAAAGCAATCTCAGACAAAAAGAAAGAAAATGGCGCAAGGACCCAACCCCGCAACATTCCTCCAGTTATAAAACAGCCTTACACAAATACAGACTCTCCACCCTCAAACACAAGCGAGACTTCTATGCAAAAAAAATCCATGACTACAAATTCAACCCTAAAGTGCTTTTCTCCTATGTCGCAAGCCTCACCACCTCTATTCCCCCCACTATACCAGACACCAAGGCTGCATCCAAATGTGAAGAACTGGCCAATTACTTCCAAATTAAAATCTCCAACCTCCTTTCCAGATTTCCCCCCTCCAATCACTGTTCCCCCACCAACCTACCCTCTGTCCCCTCACCATCTCAACCCACAATGGCCGCACTTGACTTTACTTCCTCTAAAGAAATCATAAGTCTCCTTCAAAAACTTAAGCCTGCCTCACCCCAACGACACCATCCCTCCACCATCCCAGAGCCATAGCAGATATTATCAACTGCTCCCTCGCCCATGGGATGGTCCCAGATTCACTCAAGCACGCAGTTGTCAAACCCCTCCTTAAGAAACCCTCCTTAGACCCAAAAGACCCCTCCAATTTCCGCCCTATCTCCAACCTCCCTTTTATCTCCAAGCTGATGGAAAAAGTTGTTAATTCCCAACTCGTGGATTACCTCGAAAATCATGCTATCCTCCATGTTTCCCAATTTGGCTTCAGGAAACACTTTAATACCGAATCTCTACTCCTCTCCCTTTCCGACCATCTCCTCAGAGGCCTGGGCCAAGGCCACAGCTACCTCCTTGCCCTCCTCAATATTTCGGTGGCTTTCGATACCATCAGCCATCACCACCTCCTGACACGGCTAGAAAGCATTGGCATCTCAGGACTAGCCCTCGCCTGGTTCAAATCCTATCTCTCAAACAGAAAGTTCTCTGTTAAAATTGGAAACAACCTATCTGCCTCACACCCTTTACAACAAGGAGTCCCGCAAGGCTCATCACTTTCTTCAACCCTTTTCAATGTTTACCTCACGCCTCTCTGCCAGCTCCTCTCCAACCTTAAGCTCTTCTGTCTCTTCGCTGATGATGTTCAGATCATTATTCCCATTCACAACTCTATCTCTGAAGCCCTAGAGCACTGGGAAAACTGCCTTGCAGCCATCAACTCCCTCCTCACTAACCTTCACCTTGCTCTCAATGCTAACAAAACAGAACTCCTACTCATCTCCTCGCAACCCCCCCTCCCCCCCCCTGTCTAATGACCTCAAATTCAACCTTCTCACAGCACAACCATCCGTTAGGGACCTCGGAGTTCTTCTTGATCATGAACTAAGCATGAAACCCTACATCAACTCTATTCTCAAAGCAGGTTTCTTCAAACTCAACGTTCTTAAAAAACTCAGACCCCTACTATACACCCAAGATCTCCACACATTGATTCAAGCCACCCTCACCTCCAAACTAGATTACTGCAATGCACTCCTCCTAGGGCTCCCCATGTCTACGATAAAACCTCTCCAAATGTTGCAAAATGCTACAGCAAGACTCATCACTAACACACGTAAACACAAACACATTACCCCTATCCTCAAGGATCTACATTGGCTCCCCATCCTCTCCCGCATACACTACAAAACCCTGACCATAGTACACAAGTCTATCCACACCCATAATTCCAACTGGCTTGACCTTCCCTTCAATGCCCCCCAGTCCATTCGAGCTACCAGATCGGCCAGTAAAGGCACCCTACATGTACCTTCCCTGAAAACAGCTCATCTTTCCTCGACCCGCGACCGCGCCCTCTCTATTGCTGGTCCAGCTCTCTGGAACTCCCTGCCCGTTCACATGCGCCTTGAACCATGTATGATCAAATTTAAAAAGAAACTAAAAACACTACTGTTCAACCAAGTTTATTCAAAATAGTTCCTCCCATTCTCGCCATCTCTCACACCACCCCCTGGTGACCTCCCTTTCCTTATATTAAGGAGCTAATTATATTGTAAATTGTTACTTGTTCTTGTTTTTTAAACTTGTTTTTTAAACTATTTTTCCATACTGCCCTTGGTTAACCCCCCGCCCAGTTCTCCTTCCCTGTTGATATGTATTTTCAAGCCTTTTGTTAGTATGTGAACCGGTATGATGTCCCCACTAATACTGGTATATAAAGTTTCTAAATAAATATGATGAAAGACAAAAAAATACCAGAGATACCATGTAACAACCAGCTTTGACAGTACTTCCTTGCAACTAAAGGCCCTCTGTGCTTATCCCACGCTTTCATGAATTCTGATACCACAGAAACATAGAAATGATGGCAGAAGAAGACCAAATGGCCCATCCAGTCTGCCCAGCAAGCTTTCACACTTTTTTTTTCTCTCACATACTTATCTGTTTCTCTTGGCTCTTAGTAACCTTTTTTATTCTATTTCCCTTCCACCACCGCCATTAATGTAGAGAGCAGTGTAGGAACTGCATCTAAGTGAAATAGCTTAATTAGTTAGGGGTATTAACCACCGCAATAAGCAAGCTACACCCATGCTAATCTGTTTATCCAGACTATGTAATTCAGTCCTTGTTGGTTGTTGCCTGAATATAGATCCACCTTTCTTCATTCCCCCCTGCTGTTGAAGCAGAGAGCCATGCTGGCTATGCATTGAAAGTGAAGTATCAGTCTTGTTCCCCTGCCGTTGAAGCAGAGAGCTATTGTGGATATGCGTGAAATGTCAAACTTTCTCCCCTGCCGTTGAAGTAGAGAGCTATGCTGGCTTTGCATTGAAAGTGAAGTATCACTCTTGCTCCCCTGCCGTTGAAGCAGAGGGCTATGCTGGATATGCGTGAAGTGTCAAACTTTCTCCCCTGCCGTGAAGCTGTTTCATATATCCACCATTCTTGTCATGAAAGAATAGTTCTTTATGCTGCCCCACAATCCACTTCCTTGGAGTCTCAAACTGTGACCGTTGTTCTAGAACTTTCCTTCCATTTCAAAATCCCTTCTTCACGAGCATATGTATTGCCTTTTTGGTATTTGAATGTCTCCATCATACTGTGAAACCTTTGGTATTTCTTTTAGAATGTCAGAGCTCCTACCATTTTCATTCTTTAAGAAGTACTAAGGGTTTACAAAACTAAATATTAATGTAAGATCACAAAGATTCTGAATAAAACATCAGGTCTACTTACAAGGTGCTGTGAAAGGTGAATTTTACTGAGCAGTGCAAAGTCTGAGCTGTGCTGTTTGCTTCTAAACTTTAACCTTGTTTTATAGCCTCAAAATGCAATAAAGATCAAAAGATAGCAAGTGTTGATGCTTCTCACTCCAACACAAAAGAACTGAGTGCTCTTACAAAGGAAGAATCACAGCTCTGAAATGAAGAGGTAAGGATTCTTCCATTTATTCATATTTCTGTGTATATAAAATACAAAATATGCTTGATGGGCCTTCTGCTCATTTTTATTGCTCTTAGTATTCTACTAAGTACTATGTGACAACAAATACTTTAAATTAATTATATTTTTATGAGCTGCATTTGCAAAAGTACTTAATATTTCCATTTTACAGTAGTCTGCATAGTAATCCAGATTTTACAAATTAAAACAACCATTTTCAAGGACTTGATGCCTTAAGTTTACTTACTGTTAGGTAGCACACCCTAAAGAAAAGCAAATCACCGAGTCCACAAAATGAAAATATTCACTTTTCAGGGAAAACTGAAAATATTTTCATGTGGTTCTCCTGGATTGATTAATTTGTGTCACCTCACTTTATATTTTTATTTAAGGAAATCCTATTTTTACTTTCTTTTTTTATAGTTTTGTCTTTTACATTGTTTTGATTTGGGGTGATTGAGACATGGGTTGGTAGTTATTATTACTAAAAATATAGATGACTGTTTATGGCTCATGTATTCATGTTGTGCATATTGCCTTACATTCATCTGCTACAATCTGTACAAAATGGGGCAGATTTTTAAAAAGTACGCGAGTGCGTACTTTTGCTCGTGCACCTGGCGCAAACAAGAGTATGCTGGATTTTAAAAGATATGCACGGCTATGGCTACGCAAAATCGGCAGCCTGCATGCGCCGAGCCGCGCAGCCTGCCTCCATTCCCTCCAAGGCCGCTCCGATTTCGGCACCCCCCACCTTCCCTTTCCTTCCCCTAACTAACCTGCCCCCTGGCCCTAACTAATTAGCCCCCTACCTTTATTGCAAAAGTTACGCCTGCCCGAGGCAGATGTAAATTGCGTGCACCGGGCCGGCTGCCGGCGCGCCATGTTCCGGTCCGTGGGCTGGTCCGGAGGCTGCAACCACGCCCCCAGAACGCCCCCGATGATGCGCCGGCCGCGACACGCCCCCCCCCCAACATGCCCCCCCCCAGGAAATCCCCGGGACTTACGTGCGTCCCGGGGCTTTGCGCGCACCGGCAGCCTATGCAACATAGGCTCGGTGCGCGCAGGGGGAGCTTGGGCAGGTTTTCGGGGGGTACGCGCGTATCTTATGTGCGTACCCCTTTGAAAATCTGCCCCAATATACGTACAGGTTATATGACAGCAGAAATAGGGATGTGCATGCAGGTTATGATTAAATCCACACTGTGTCAACCGAGAGGTCTGAGTAATTGAGATTGAATGGGACAGAATAAAAATGAACTTAGTTCTGTCCAACCCATTCACTGCTCGATTTGAATCTCTATATTTGACCAGGTTGGATCATATTGACCTAGTTTTGAATACAAATAGCATTTTCACTTTTTATATTTGAAGCATTCAAATATTTGCATGACATGGAAATAGTTTGACCCAATATGTGCATAACTCTAAATTAATCTTAGTAATTCTTTCATGTAAAAAAAGAGTAAAAAGGGTGTGGGATGAGGAGGAAGATGAGAAGAGTACAGAAGGAGAGATAGGTGGGAGAGATTGGGAAGATTATGGAGGGAGAGGGGGTCAGTGGAAGTAAGAAGAGTGTAAATGGAGAGGTGGATGTGGAAGTGAGAACGATGCCTAAGGGCGGGTAAATTGAAAGAGAGAAGAGAGGGAGAGGAATTAAGTCAGTGATAGAAGTTATAAGTGTGCAGGGGAAAAAACTTTAATTTTGTTCTTTTCATTTTGTTCTTTGTTTTAGGGATGTGAATCGTTTTTTGACGATTTAAAATATCGTCCGATATATTTTAAATCATCAAAAATCGTTAGAGCCGCGATACAATAACAATTCCCCCGATTTATCGTCAAAAATCGTAAATCGGGGGAAGGGGGAGGGCATGTCGGGCGCCGGCCGACATGCCGGCGCTACCTTTGGTTTTTCCGTACGGAAAAACCAAAGGTAGCGCCGGCGCCATTTCTACAAGCACCGGAGGTCCGAGAGTGGAAGATCACAGCGGGACCCTTCCTCTGGACCCCAGGTAATTTAAGGTATTTTGGGGGGTTCGGGAGGGTGGGGGATTTATTTTAAAGGGTCGGGGTGGGTTTTAGGGTTGTTTTAGTGTGCCGGTTTTCGATTTTCACGATTTTCACGATATTTAAAAAACCCAAACGGCGACGATCCGATTCCCTCCCCCTCCCAGCCGACATCAATCGTTAAGACGATCGATCACACGATTCACATCTCTACTTTGTTTTAGTCTGCTACATGCTAAAAACAAAATAAAATGAACATTTGTTGTTTTGGAAACAACACAAAATGAAACAGCAAATGTTGTTCATGTTTACATGTCATTTCAAAG
This sequence comes from Rhinatrema bivittatum, assembly GCF_901001135.1. NCBI lineage: Eukaryota > Metazoa > Chordata > Amphibia > Gymnophiona > Rhinatrematidae > Rhinatrema > Rhinatrema bivittatum. The sequence goes on from NC_042621.1 coordinate 182,386,681, forward strand.
TAAAAGCATATATTACCCTAGTAGGAGTGATGAAAGTAGCAGGGGTGAGAAGGCTGGAGAGTGAAAGAGCATAGATAGTTACGCCTGTCAGTCGCAGACAGCTGCGACCTTTTATGCTCACCTCTTTTTTCCCCGCTCCATCAAGTCTAGGAAGAATGGCGGTGTCTGCCAGTTCACGCCAACCTCTCCGGCGTTCCCGGGACAGCATGGGCACTGGCGGCCACCATCTTGGACCTGGAGTTACCTAGGTGCGCGTGCCCGTGCAAGGGCCTTATTTGAATACGTCATGGCGGGGAAACTCGGGGGCGTCCCCACCCGATGACGTCAACCCACTAGCTTATTTAATCGAACCAGCCCTTGCCTTCCTTGTGTTAGCAAGGAGTTCCGTCTTGCTGTACTCTGCTCATTCATGGACTTCCTGTTCCTATTTCAGCTTTGGCAACTGGATGCTCTGAGTACCCGCTCCTCGGGGGCTCCCCTGTGTTTACGGCTATCCGCTCCTCGGAGGGCCTTCCTGCCTGGCTGCTGCTGATCTGCTTCTCAGATCTACCTTGCTCCAGGAACCACCTACTGTGAGTACCTCTACAGACATCTTTATTTCTGGACAAAACCTTGGAGCCTACGCGGCGTACCCCGATCCTCGTGCCACTACCACCTTCTTCAGTGAGAGCCTTTTCATCCTTCTTACTCTACAGTATTCCTGCTCATCATCTACATGGGACCACTTCCGGGTTCGACATCACTACCAACATCTACTGTACAAACTTCCTCGGCGTACCCCGCTCCGGGGGCCACTACCGGATCTGTATACTGAGGAGCCTACTCCTGCCAGAGGGGATCCTCGGCGTACCCCGCTCCACGGGCCACTACCGGATCTTCTCCACTATGTCTCATTCTGGATAATTCCCATTGTTCTGGACTGTACTTCGATATTGCATACTGTGGACATGACTTTCCTTCCTATTTAATAAAGTCTCTGCTTCTAGCTGTGTGCCACGCCACTGAGACCACGCACATCCCCGCACTCTTCAAATTCTCATCTCCCAGTGTAGCTTGCAGGCCCACAAGGTACATTCTACAAGCTGATATTCAAAGGGAAACTCCCCACCCCCCCCCAGTTTCCCTTCGAAAATCCCGCCACAACCAGTGCATTAATGGGGATCTTTATTACTCTGCATGTTTTGCGGATGCAGAGTATGCAGGGTTAAAAACTTGCTGGTATTTCAAAATGAAATTCCTGCATTTAGCTGACCCAGCTCAACCTGGGCCCACCTCCAGCTCTGTTCCGTTAGCCCAAAGGGAAAATTATGCTTGCTGTTGACAGCTCAGGTACTTTATCCTGGGGGGGGGGGGGGAGACAATTTTCAAAGGCTCCTGCTCAGCTGGGAATACTCATTTACCAGTGAAGACTGCCTTTGAAAATTGCTCCCAGGTGTTCCAGTTGAACTTACAACATCAACAAAAATGAAATACATGTCTGAACCACTAATGGACACTGGTGCCTGCTAGTTCACACCTGAAAAAATACCCAATGACAAAAAAGAAGGGGGGAAAACCCCAAGGTACAGTCTGTGTGGAAGGGGGGGGGGGAATATCTTCAGGGCCAATTTCAGTTCCTGACATAAGGGTTCCCTTAGTATTATTCAGTTTCATCCATGCACAGTAATCTCCCTAGATCCCAGTTACTTAGTTTACTGGGTCTCATATCCTTCTGGGGTTTTCAAACAAAGCGATGCAGGGAATGTGCAGAGATTCCCAGACATTTAGCACAATCTCTGGGAATTCTTCCCAGATCTTATTTATCTAATTAATGACTCTAGAACTACTGCTGGAGACGGGATGCTGGGCTAGAGGGACCACTGATCTAACCCAACCTTATGCTCTTATGTTTTTATGTAATGCAAAGTCGTCACTCAGAATTGTCAGGCTCCTCAGAGAAGTGGCACTCCTGAAGTATTTTTGCACATACAGTACAAATACATCCAAAATTGCTAGCAAAAACAGCTAATTGCTACTGCTGCATGAAAATTATTTCAGAAAGGCATTGAAGGCAGTATTTTATGAGGCCGCATTTGGTTGAAGTGCGCTGTAATAATATTATACATGTCTGGTTATGTTTTATTTTGTTTGTATATGTTAGTTTTTACTTGTTTAATGATTATTACTTTGTAATCTATGCCAAACCTGTTATGGAGGTAGCAGAATAGAAGCATTTTAAATAAATAAATACATAAATACATAGAATCTTTCTGAGTCCCATATTGCTTGAGCACCAATTTATGTTACCCAACTAACGGGCCGATGCAGTAAAGTGCGCTCATGCTGAGCGCACCTTTAACCCCAGTTTGGCCGTGCGTTTTCGATACGCTATTTTTATCCCTTATACAGTAAGGGGTAATAGCGCGTTGAAAACGCGCAGCCAACCCTCCGAAACTAATAGCGCCCACAACATGCAAATGCATGTTGATGGGCCTATTAGTTATTCCCGTACGATACAGAAAGTAACGCCTGCCCAAAGGCAGAATTTAATTTCAGCCGGCACAGGGAAAGTGTACAGAAAAGCAGAAAAAACTGCTTTTCTGTACACCCTCCGACTTAATATCATGGCGATATTAAGTCGGAGGCCCTAAAAATTAAAAAAAATTAAAAATCTGCCCGCAGCCCGCGGGTTGGAAGATGGACGCTGAATTTTGCCGGTATCCGTTTTCCGAACCCGTGGCTGTCAGCGGGCTTGAGAACCGACGCTGGTAAAATTGAGCGCTGCTATCAAACCTGCTGACAGCCGCCGCTTCTGTCAAAAAGGAAGCGCTAGGGACACGCTATTTACATAAATTTATTTACTGGATTGCTTGCCCAGGAGAAGTTTTCTGTATCGGCCCGTTAGAGTTCATGAAATATGATCAGTGGCTGGAAGTCCAAGCCTTTCACTGGTCACTGGAATTCTTTGAAAGTGGTCAAACACATGGTGCAGTAGACCGGGCTCAGAAGTTGCTGTTAACTGGACAGGGAATTTTCTCCCCTCTGTGAATGAACAGATTTCCTACCCCGCTCCCCCCCACCACCACCACCAGGTGAATATTGTTGTCACATCAACAGTTCACAAATACTTCCAATTCAGGTGAACCCAAATTCTGAGACAGTCCATACTATGCATTGATGGTTCCAATTATGCCAAAGTTTAATAAACAGGCAGTAGCATTAGAACATAAGAAATTGCCATGCTGGGTCAGGCCAAGGGTCCATCAAGCCCAGCATCCTGTTTCCAACAGAGGCCAAAACCAGGCCACAAGAACCTGGCAAGTACCCAAACACTAAGAAGATCCCATGCTACTGATGCAATTAATAGCAGTGGCTATTCCCTAAGTAAAATTAATTAATAGCCATTAATGGACTTCTCCTCCAAGAACTTATCCAAACCTTTTTTGAACCCAGCTACACTAACTGCACTAACCACATCCTCTGGCAACAAATTCCAGAGCTTTATTGTGCGTTGAGTGAAAAAGAATTTTCTCCAATTGGTCTTAAATGTGTTACTTGCTAACTTCATGGAATGCCCCCTAGTCCTTCTATTATTCGAAAGTGTAAATAATCGAGTCACATCTATTCGTTCAAGACCTCTCATGATCTTAAAGACCTCTATCATATCCCCCCCTCAACCGTCTCTTCTCCAAGCTGAACAGCCCTAACCTCTTCAGCCTTTCCTCATAGTGGAGCTGTTCCATCCCCTTTATCATTTTGGTTGCCCTTCTCTGTACCTTTTCCATCACAACTATAATCTTTCTTGAAATGCGGCGACCATGGAGCGATACAGAGGCATTATGACATTTTCCGTTCTATTAACCATTCCCTTCCTAATAATTCTTAACATTCTATTTGCTTTTTTGACTGCTGCAGCACACTGAGCCGACGATTTTAAAGTATTATCCACTATGATGCCTAGATCTTTTTCCTGGGTGGTAGCCCCTAATATGGAACCTAACATCGTGTAACTACAACAAGGGTTATTTTTCCCTATATGCAACACCTTGCACTTGTCCACATTAAATTTCATCTGCCATTTGGATGCCCAATCTTCCAGTCTTGCAAGGTCCTCCTGTAATGTATCATAGTCTGCTTGTGATTTAACTACTCTGAATAATTTTGTATCATCTGCAAATTTGATAACCTCACTCGTCGTATTCCTTTCCAGATCATTTATATATATATTGAAAAGCACCAGTCCAAGTACAGATCCCTGAGGCACTCCACTGTTTACCCTTTTCCACTGAGAAAATTGACCATTTAATCCTACTCTCTGTTTCCTGTCTTTTAACCAGTTTGTAATCCACGAAATGACATCACCTCCTATCCCATGACTTTTTAGTTTTCGTAGAAGCCTCTCATGAGGGACTTTGTCAAACGCTTTCTGAAAATCCAAATACACTACATCTACCGGTTCACCTTTATCCACATATTTATTAACCCCTTCAAAAAAATGAAGCAGATTTGTTAGGCAATACTTCCCTTGGGTAAATCCATGTTGACTGTGTCCCATCAAATCATGTCTTTCTATATGCTCTAAGATTTTGATCTTGAGAAAGTTTCCACTATTTTTCCTGGCACTGAAGTCAGGCTCACTGGTCTATAGTTACCCAGATCACCCCTGGATCCTTTTTTAAATATTGGGGTTACATTGGCCACCCTCCAGTCTTCAGGTACAATGGATGATTTTAATGATAGGTTACAAATTTTAACTAATAGATCAGAAATTTCATTTTTTAGTTCCTTCAGAACACTAGGATGCATACCATCTGGTCCAGGTGATTTGCTACTCTTTAGTTTGTCAATCCGGCCTACTACATCTTCCAGGTTCACAGTGATTTCGTTCAGTTCGTCTGACTCATCACCCCTGAAAACCATCTCCGGAACTGGTATCTCCCCAACATCCTCATTAGTAAACACGGAAGCAAAGAATTCATTTAGTCTTTCTGCAATGGCCTTATCTTCCCTAAGAGCCCCTTTAACCCCTCTGTCATCTAATGGTCCAACCGACTCCCTCACAGGTTTCTTGCTTCGGATATATTTTAAAAAGTTTTTATTATGAGTTTTTGCCTCTATGGCCAACTTCATTTCAAATTCTCTCTTCGCCTGTCTTCTCAATGTTTTACACTTAACTTGACAATGCTCATGTTTTATCCTATTTTCTTCAGATGGATCTTTCTTCCAATTTTTGAAGGATTTTTTTTGGCTAGAATAGCCTCTTTCTCCTCACCTTTTAACCATGATAGTAATCATTTTGCCTTCCTTCCACCTTTCTTAATGTGTGGAATACATATGGACTATGCCTCTAGGATTGTATTTTTAAACAATGTCCAAGCCTGTTGAACACTTAACCTTTGCAGCTGCACCTTTCAGTTTTTTTCTATTTTCCTCATTTTATCAACGTTTCCCTTTTTAAAATTTAGTGTTAGAGCTGCAGATTTACTTATTGTCCCCCTTCCAGTTATTAGTTTAAATTTAATCATGTTATGAAAACTGTTGCCAAGTGGCCCCACCACCGTTACCTCTCTCACCAAATCCTGCGTTCCACTAAGAATTAAATCTAAAATAGCTCCCTCTCTTGTTGGTTCTTGAACCAATTGCTCCATGAAGCAATCATTTATTACATCCAGGAACTTTATGTCTCTAGCAGGTCCTGATGTTACATTTACCCAGTCAATATTGGGGTAATTGAAATCTACCAAGCAAAGACATGAAGCAAGTGCCTTGCAAATCAATGAATTTCCACAGACCCAGCGTGCAAGAAACAGGTAACAAAGTCCACCGTAGAAATTATAATGATTTTTATTCAACTATTTTCTTCAGCATTATTAATGGCAACTCCATACATCTTCAAAAACAATAGTTAAAGTCCCCCGACACGGTCCGTGTTTCACGGTGGCTGCATCGGGACGGACCCACAATCAGTATCATCTGGAACATAAAAACCAATAAAACTGATGGACCTTGTGAATATGGCTATATAAACTTTTAACAAATTTTACACAATCAAACATACCTTATGTGTATATCATGGAGTGCATCGGCTCACACAACTCATGAACAATTTAAAGAAGTGATTTTGGCGCCAAAACAGCAGCTATCGCGATAGGTTCGTCAATTTAGCCCCGCCCCCACTGTCAGAGGTTCAACCAAACAGATGCCATTCTATGTCTTTGTTTAAACCTTTTGGATGGACCGAGGACAGTGTGAAAATCCACTTCTGTTCCCGTCTACCCAAAATCAGAATATCATCAATGTACCGTAGCTTTGTGGCTACGGTACATTGATGATATTCTGATCATTTGGACAGGATCAGACATTCAATTTTTTGTTTTTTATGATTGGCTTAATTCCCTAAACCCACACATACAATTCAACTTTTGTATTCATGCTTCAGAAATTGCATTTCTTGATATTATTATTTCGGTACAACAGAATCAGTACGTTACCACCATATTTAGGAAAGAGACTGATAGAAACACACTTTTGGCTTATTCGAGTTGTCATCCTAAACCCCTTAGAGACAATATCCCTACGGGAAAATTTTTAAGATTGAAACGCATATGTTCATCCTGGAGTGATTTTTTAGAGCAGGCTCAGCTGATGTCTCAGCGGTTTTTGGATAGGGGCTACCCTCCGCGAGTGGTGAAAAAGGCGTTTAAAAGGGCATTATATGCCAATCGAGACTGGCTTTTCCTCCCCTCATCAGATGATGATAATCTATGCCTCAATTGCATTTTACCATTTTCTATATCGAGTAAGGCTATAGCAACAATGATAAGGAGATATTGGGAGAATTTATCTTTGTCCTCACTTTTTCAGGGACCATTACGCTTTACATTCCAGAGAGGCAGTAATCTCCGGGATCAATTAGTACACGCTAGCTTTAATAAACAAGTGAGGGATATCAGGGGCGGTCAACATGGCCCCTGTGGGCATTGTACAATGTGTAATCACACCAGCCAATTATACTCATTTACTCATCCTGACACTGGGTATAACTTTAAACTTCGAAACATATCAGATTGTACTACCAAGGGCGTTGTATACGTGATACAATGCCCATGTCCTCTGTTGTACGTTGGGAAGACCTCCAGGATGGTAAAGACCCGCATTATAGAACACTGCTCAAACATTCGTCTCCTTAGGATGGATGAACCGTTGGTCACGCATTGGGTTCAATACCAACACACTATTGCTGAACTGTGGTTTTCAGTCTTAGAGGTGGTCATCCCCCCATACAGGGGAGGGAATTACTCTGAAATTTTGGGTAGACGGGAACAGAAGTGGATTTTCACACTGTCCTCGGTCCATCCAAAAGGTTTAAACAAAGACATAGAATGGCATCTGTTTGGTTGAACCTCTGACAGTGGGGGCGGGGCTAAATTGACGAACCTATCGCGATAGCTGCTGTTTTGGCGCCAAAATCACTTCTTTAAATTGTTCATGAGTTGTGTGAGCCGATGCGCTCCATGATATACACATAAGGTATGTTTGATTGTGTAAAATTTGTTAAAAGTTTATATAGCCATATTCACAAGGTCCATCAGTTTTATTGGTTTTTATGTTCTAGATGATACTGATTGTGGGTCCCTCCCGATGCAGCCACCGCGAAACACGGACCGTGTCGGGGGACTTTAACTATTGTTTTTGAAGATGTATGGAGTTGCCATTAATAATGCTGAAGAAAATAGTTGAATAAAAATCATAATTTCTACGGTGGACTTTGTTACATGTTTCTTGCACGCTGGGTCTGTGGGTAATTGAAATCTCCCATTATTATTGCACTGTAAAATTGGTTTGCTTCCCTGATTTCTCTTAGCATTTCATCATCTGTCTGACCATTTTGTCCAGGTGGACGGTAGTATACTCCTATCACTATACTCTTACCCAACACACATGGGATTTCTACCGATATAGATTCTACTGAGCATTTACTCTCTTGTATGATCTTTATCCTGTTGGACTCTATACCCTCCCGGACATAAAGTGCCACACCCCCACCAGGTTGATCCTCCCTATCATTGCGATATAATTTGTACCCTGATATAGTACTGTCCCATTGGTTATCCTCCTTCCACCAAGTCTCTGTGATGCCAATTATGTCAATCTCATCATTTGCTGCTATACACTCTAACTCTCCCATCTTACTTCTTAGACTTCTGGCACAAATAAGTTTTAAAAGCACAAACTGCCTAATACAAAGAATTCATTTCTGGCAACATTCACTTATTCCATTCTTCCAGTTGAGACACAGGACAAGATTTCCATGAGGCATGCTGTTCCTTCTCTGCTTAAGTCCCCATGATCCTCCCAGGGGCTCTTCAGAAAAGAACATAAGAACATGCCATACTGGGTCAGACCAAGGGTCCATCAAGCCCAGTATCCTGTTTCCAACAGTGGCCAATCCAAGTCACATGTACTTGACAAGTACCCAAATATTAAATAAATCTCAATCTACTATCGCTTATTAAATGAGGGGCAGATTTTCAAAAGGTTACGCGTGCCGGGCCTATTTTCAAAAGGCCCGGCGAATCGCGTAAAGCCCTGGGACGCATGTAAGTCCCGGGGCTTGCAAAAAGGGGTGGGGTGGAATCAGAGGCTTCCGGCACTGTGGCCATTTGCCACTGTGCCGGGGATCGTGCGCCGGCAGTCAGCCGGCGTGTGCAACTTACTTCAGCCCAGGTTTTAAAACAAAAGAAAAAAGAAGAAAAAGGTAGGGGGGAAAGGGCGGGGGAGGTAGGGGAAGGGAAGGGAAGGTGGGGTGGGGTGGGGGAGTAGGGAACAGGGAAGGCAGCGCGGCTCGGCACAAGCTCACTGCGAGCAAGGTGCACAATTATGCACCCCCTTGCACGTACCGACCCCTAATTTTATAGCATGCACGCGCCTGCAGTTTATGGATTTTTCCTCTCTGAACGTATCCAAACCTTTATTAAACCCAGTTACACTAACTCCTGTAACCATATCTTCTGGCAATGAATTCCAGAGCTCAACTATGCGCTGAGTGAAAAATAATTTTCTTCAATTTGTTTTAAATGAGCTACTTGCTAACTTCATGAAGTGTCCCTTAGTCCTTTAATTATCTGAGAGAGTAAATAACTGATTTACATTAACCTGGTCAAGTCCTTTCATGATTTTGTAGACCTCTATCATATCACCCCTCAATCTTCTCTACTCCAGACTGAAAAATCCTAACTTCCTTAGCCTTTCCTCATAAGGCAGCCGTTCCATGCCCCTTATCATTTTGGTTGCCCTTCTCTGCACTTAATCCAGTGCAACTATATCTTTTTTGAGATGCGGCGACTAGAATTGCATACAGTAATCAAGATGCGGTTTCACCATGGAGCGATACAGAGGTACTATGACATCCATTTTTATTTGCCATTCCCTTCCAAATAATTCCTAACATTCTGTTGCTTTTTTAATCACCACAGCCCACTGAGCCGACGATTTCAATGTATTATCCACTATGACGCCTAGATCTCTTTCCTGGGTGTTAACTCTTAAGATAGAACCTAACATTGTGTAACTACAGCAAGGGTTATTTTTCCCTGTATGCATCACTTTGCACTTGTCCACATTAAATTTCTTCTGCTATTTGGAAGCCCAGTCTTCCATTTTCGCAAGGTCCTCCTGCAATTTATCACATTCTGCTTGAGATTTAACTACTCTGCATAATTTTGTGTCAGCCACAAATGTGATCACCTCAGTCATTGTACCCCTTTCCATATTATTTATAAATATATTAAAAAGCACCAGTCCAAGTACAGATCCCTGAGGCACTCCACTGTTTACCCTTTTTCCACTGTAAAAATTGACCATTTAATCCTACTCTTTGTTTCCTGTCTTTTAACCAGCTTGCAATCCAGAAAAGGACATCACCTCCTATCCCATGATTTTTAGTTTTCTTAGAAGCCTCTCATGAGGGACTTTGTCAAATGCCTTCTGAAAATCCAAATACACCATATCTACCGGTTCACCTTTGTCCCCATGTTTATTCACCCCTTCAAAAAAAATGTAGATTTGTGAGTCAAGACTTCCCTTGGATAAATCCCTGCTGACTACCTAGGAGTAGAGTAAATGATTTATTCTCTCCAAGGAAAAATATGTCTCCATGAACCAGTGAGCAAAAAAACCAGAAAAAAAACAGGAAGAAGAAAAAAGTTCTGCTTCCCAGAAAAACTAGAAGGTATCCCTCTCACTCACTGCAAGTATTACTCTTTCAAATTCAAAAGATGTCACTGCTATCATCATGGGGAAATGTACAAACTCAGTATACACTCCCCACTACTAAAACAAATACAGCCCGTTTTCCATAGGTAAAGTTTAAGGTGCTTAAATAAAAATTGAAGCTGGAACATTGAGGACCAGAGTCACAGGTATATTGCGGGTGCCTATTTTGTTTTCTTTCTGTTTATTAAATGGAATTTTAATTCTGTGAGTTGTGGGAGGCTTTATAGGGTCATGAAGCTGATTTTTAATTTCTGTTTGTAATCCACCTTGAACAGAAAAGCAGAATAGAAATTTCAAATTACATTCGTTTTGGTTTTTAAAAAAAAAAAATAGAATGAGAAGAGGCACAAGAGGGAAGAGTCCTAGCATGGTGAGAAGCAGGAAAGCCAGTGGAAGATTTCCCTCATTTGCCACAACTTTGAGACCGCCAGAGAAGTGCCAACATTTTCACCCTGACCACCACTGCCAATGCCTGTGGCAGATGCTGCTTTTGGAAAAGCAGTGGTCCAGTGGCGATCTAGCAGCAGCTGGTAAGGATGTAGGATACAAAGGATGAGAGGGCAGAACAGGAATACGAAATTATTCCTATTTATACTCTGTCAGGGATGGATAAAAATCAATGATGTTTATTTTTATTTATTTATTTAAAATCTTTTCTATACCGTCGTTAAGCTAGTTGCCGTCACAACGGTTCACAATAAGGCACATAATTTCAAACTTAAATGTGTTGAATTATATTCACTAAACAGGTGCCATCAAATACTGTAACATAGTTTCATATTAAATATTAAATATTACTTAGTGGATCCCTAATGACCAGACTCCTTGCCCAATTAATGATTTACCATGGATGAAAGACTGATTATTTCTAATCTAAAACTTTGAAACTTAGAACATGGAATTCCAGAACTGTGGACAAATTTACTACATCAAATTTCCTCAGAAAACCAAGGGAAAAATCTGAAGAGTCTACCAGGCTAAAATTGACCAGGTTTAAGTTTGGTCTAGAAGGGGTTGGATGTCCAGAAATTGCTACAAGACCCCAGTGCATGTGTAGAAAAGGTTTGTACTTTAGCTTGATAAAGGACAAAAGTTCAGTGGAAGCAAGAAAGGAAAAATAGAAATGTCTAAGAAAAGAAAAACTGAAAAATATGGTTATTGCAATTTTATAAAAAGCAATTTAGGGCCTAATGTGCATTAATAAATCTGTTCCTTTCAGTAGATTGATATTTATCAAGTGATGAGGCTCTTGGACTTAATTTCAAGTATCATTACAAGACAGAGCAGGACTCATTAGATCTCATCAACATTCAGGAAGCAAGATTTTTACTTGGTACATTATAATTCAGAAATGTACCTTCTTTTTGCAAAGAAAAGTAAACGTTGATTCTAGTATTGCAGTGCCTGCTCTTTTTTGATGACATTGATTTAAAAGTTGTAATTAATGCCTTGTTAAGCAGAGAATGGAAAAGGTTGATCAATATGATAAGAAAATTTAAATGTATATTGTTTCTCAAGAAGTTGGCTTCACGGGTAATGGTTAGAGTATATCTTTGACTTGGATTTTTGTATTGAAATCTAATATGTTTTTATTTTGTATATTTTATCTTGAGTTAATGTTTGTCTTGTTGTACCTCACCTTGAATTATGGAAAGGCGGGTAACAAATATTTTAAATAAATAAAATAAATACATAGTAATTTCTTTACCTCTGAGTAAGTCATTTGACCACTATTTCTTACATATATTATGTTAATGCTTTCTTTAATCACCTGTTTTCATTATTAATTGTACTGTTTTCACAAAAGGAGTGGTTGCGCTTTCTGTAAAGCACTTGAATAGTCTTTTAGGATAAAAGCCACTATATAGGCTAATATTCATTTCCTTTAATCAGAAATTGCTTAACATCTGTTGGTCTATGCTGGAGGTCTACACTGAACCGTCAATCAACGGATCTCACTAGTAAGGATGATTTTTATTTTGAATATAGGCCTAGTTCTTTGAACTGCACAGTTTTGTACAGATCACATTCAAACAAAGGATTGGATGGATACAGAGCTCCTTCACAGCAATGACATTTCTCCAACAGCGATAAGATGTGATTATGTTTAAAATAATGCACACCCATATGGCAAATCTGACATTACTATGTTCTGTCTTCTGTGGCTGAACAGAGATCAGAGTTCTCCAGTCCATATGCCATCCTATTGGCTCTCAAATTGCCTGGTGATCATTGCTTATTTGCCAGATCCACAAGGAAAGCTCTTTTGGGAAATTGGGTGTTGTCCATATGCATTGCCTAATGCCTGTCATATTGCATGTGGAAAGTTACCTCTACATGACGAACTGTGTCCTTCCATCTGATAATCTGATGTTGGCAATTCTGTGGCGGGAGCATAGATGGAACTGTCAAACCTCAAGATGTGGTAATGGTATAAAGTCCAGGACGTGCATCCACAAAACAAAGTTGTAAAGACAACTGCATTGTAGACTGCCAGCTTAGTTTTCATGTGCACACAATATCCAATCCAAGGATTTTGTCTCAAGAGTCCAAATACAAGGCACTAAAAGCAACAACAATGTTAACAGAATTAGACAAGAAGTTGCTGAAATAACAGAACCTGTCAACAGCTGTTAATCTAGTGTGTTCGGCGTGCACTTCTGGCACAGATGGGTTAAAAGCTAGAAAAGACTAATATATAACCTCAGTTGTTTCTGAGGCTCACAGTCAATCCAAAATTCTGAGAGGATAACACAAAACAATGAAGTAGATGTTGAACTTCCATGCAGCAAGTGTTCCACTAACAAAAAATGGTCTACAGCTCCCTGAAATTGAAGATGTCACCGATCCTACAAATGGGATATTGTAGTTTTTAAAGGTGATGAGCAATATCATAAAGAAATAGAAGTGGAACCAGGATACTACCCTGTTTGGTTTCATTGGCAACAAAGAAGCTCTTTGATCTCTTACCTATACTCAACACACAAGACCTCATGCCTTCATGAAATTTATGAATTTGCTTGGGCAACCAATTTTTCTAAGAATATCCCAGAATCCATCTCTATTGACAGAATCAAAGGACTTTGTTAGATCTCAAATGATGGCAGTCTTCCATTTGTGGCAGTCATACCTGTCTAGGTGTGTGCACAATCCAGATTGTGAGACATAGAGTATGTCTGTTCTGATACCAAATATTGCCACTGCATGTCTTGTATATCCAGCTGGCAATGGCAATCTAGCAGGTATTAAATGGCACAGACATATTATTAGGCATCCTTTTCTTTCCCTTTCATCATATGAAGAGAGCAGTGTTATCCCTAAATAGAGCTGTTCTGGCACCCAGGCACGTCACCAACAGGTGACCATCACACCCAAGCCACTGGATGTAAATCAGTGAAGAGGCACATCCACTGCTATTTTCCTCTTCTGCCCGTTGCTACAGGATGTTACTGAAAATCCACCACCACTGATATTCCATCACAATAAGAGGATTTTGAGTGAGAAGAGATGTGTACAACTGCTCTACTGTCCACATTAATCACAACTGCTTGCAGATGTTTTGTCGGTTAGCTGTTTTAGAGGAGCACTTATATTTTACCCTCAGATAAATCAGTAAGCCTTCGCCGACTATATTAGCCACCATTTTCCAGGTTCTCTCTGGGCCTGTCCATTTTACGTAAAGCTGATTCCCCCCCCCCCCCCCCTACTCTTATTCATTATTGGCTCAATATCTTTGCTGAACAGCATAGGAGGCAAAGTGATCCATTTTTTAACCCTCTCACCCAGTGTTTAGTGAAAGGAGTCTCAGTGATTTTTGAATGGTTTTGTCTAAGTGTGATTTCTGTTTGAATTAAGTATTTTTTCCATCCTTCCTACCCAAGAAAGAGAAGCAGGGGAAAAGTAGTATTTCTGCTGTTTACAGTTCTTTTGGGATCCATCATATAGCGAGAACCCTGTTCTATCTGAGAAAATTGTGGAAAAGGAGGAGTGGATGCCAACTGGAATCAAAAGGAGAGGGAAGACAGGGACTCCACTTCAGCATTTCAACACAGGGATCTAAAGAGGAGAGGACTGGAGGTTTCAGTATCAACCAGTAGGCCCCAGGCATTCTGCAAAGGAGATCCTTAAGGGATAGAAGAATCTAACTAGTCCATCCTTGGGAAGAGAGGAGACCCCTGGGAAAGGACTAAGGGACCACAGGCAGATCATTTTAGACTTGGTTAATTGCTTGTTTGATGCCAATTAATTTTTATTGAACAAACTGAACAGGAAACTTTTATTTTTGGAAAACCTACTCATGTGTCCAGCCTTGACACTGGGAAGTTACAGAGATACAGAGTATGAGTTTACACACACAGAAAACTATCTTGGGCCATGGAGATTTATCCTCTCTACCTTTTGGAAAATCCATGCTGGGGTTCAGTGGGATTGTGCATGGACTGAGCCCTGGTACTGTGTCCTTTTAATTGCACCTAGTATACCTTACCAGCTCTTTTGAGACTTCTAACAAGGGTGTCAGTTAACAATGATATTTTTCAGTGATGCAGACATTTATCCACTGAAAGCTGAACAAAGCCCACCAACTCATTCCATATTGATCACCAAATGACATTCTGGTGGTAATAACTTTTGGTCACTCCTGACGAGTAAGATTTGAACTGATGACAGATGGTGACTGGATGACACAGGGAAATGGCCATAGAATTACAGAGCTTTTGATATTGAGGCCACAAGTTCAAATTCCCAGCAGGGTAGCCTGTGTTAAATGAGATGGTCACCTAAGTCCAGCAGAAGTGTTCAGATCACAGGTCCTGTCAAATTCCTATGAATCTGTGAATTATGCTGTATACCTTTTGTCACTGACTTGTGATAAGGTCAGAGTATTAATCCACTCAGCCAGACAGTCCCCCTTTATCATAAACATTGATATCTGAAGACGTTTTCTTATTTCATCAAGTCGTAAATCAGAATACAATTTGATAAATAATTGGGGGTCTGCACTGGAACACTTATGACAGGAGACTAGAAGAATTAAATATGTATGTATAGGAAGTAAAAAGAGACAGGCAAGATATGATACAGACTTTCAAATACCTTTCAACCCTTTTCCAATGGAAAGGAAGTTGTAATCCTTGGGGTCATGGTATGAAACTCCAAGAGGAAAGACTATAAACAAGGGGAATATTTCTTCACAGAAAGGGTGATGGACATATGTATTGCCCTCGCAGAAGACAATGGCGATGTCAAGAAGGGTTCTGGAATTCCCAATAGCGTGGGACAAACACAAAGGATCCTTAGTGACTAAAGCATGGAAATGAAGAAATGGGGTAACCTTTGTTCCACCTTCAGTTAACATTTCTGCATGGAAGTACCTGCATTGGACAGAGGTTAATACCCTTAACAGAAGGTTCATGGGGCAACTTACATGAAGTGGCAGTTAATACCCTAAGCAACTTGCTAAGCAGACTGGATGAACAAGTTTGTTCTTTATCAACATCATTAACTATGTTATTATTTTAGCACAAGTTTTTCATTCACCTATCTTACAGGACCAAAAAAAATCACCTTACTGCAGGAAAACCTCTGATAAATCCTATGAATGCCTAAACAAGTGTACAAGCTCACATGTCCCAAAACTGCAGTGTTATATACACAAATCAATTCTTTAACCCAATATTATCCACTATTTAGCTGAATACAAGTCTTCACTAAAAGTTTCACCTCTAATATTCAAAATAGAATGTTTCACAGTTTCAATTGCATACGGTTCCTATGGTAGAAGAGTACACAATGGGCCTTATTCAGAAAGGATTTTTTCCTATTCTGTACTTACAGAAAAAAATATTCATTGATCTAGTATAATGTAAAGGTGGGTCTGACCAGGTTCAGATTTCCTATTAAGCAGAGTGAGAAAGACAGAGAGAGATGCCTGAGAATTGGCATCTGAAGTTTTTTTCCTCCATATAAATTTGAGTCTTTCAAACAAACATATACTGATATTAATGCTATGGACATAATCTTGTGCATTTTAACAAAATATCTCTTAATTTTTTGATACCTGATATGTTCTGCTGACTTTCATTTGTGCGTCTGGGGGTCTTTGTTTAGTTTTAACATCATACTGATGCCAGCTTCTCTCCTGTTTAAATTCAGTTCTATTGTTTCTGCTACAACACCAAGATAACTAAAATTGTATGCAAGCATATTAAAATAATTGATCTGAAGATTAAATAGATCTTGCTTGCGATGAACCTAACTCTGAAAAGGAAATGCTTCCAGCGTTTTTCTGTTCTATAAGCAAAACATTTTGAGGATAACTATAAACTTTTCATTACAGAGATACAAAAGCCAATTCAACTGCTTTTTCAGTTATGGAAACGTGTCTTCCAATACTAGATGAATTCATTTCACTTCAGCCCATGATAAATAGAACATGATACAAAGCAACAGATCTTCCATACCTGAAGAATTGCTCAAACTGCTTTTCTGTTCCCAAGGTTACACAATTTTCTGCATTGAATGAAGACTTAATAATAATAATTTGGTTTTCTATAATGCCTCGTTTTCCAGAAGGATCAGGACACAGTTTGCTATAAAAGAATTTCCACATGCCTGAAAGCACCTGGGGTGACTGATTTTGTTAACAGTATTTGTGCCTGTACTGCAAGAAAAAATATACAGTATACAGTTAAAGCCACAAAAAGGGGAAGCTGAATCAAAGCAGGGGCAGTTCTATAATGAGGCAGGGTGAGGCGGCTGCCTCAGGCGGCAAAATTTTGTGAGCAGCAGCAATTGTCTCCCCCTGCCCCCAAAACAAAAAAAATCCTGCAGCGACTGCCTCATTGTGCCTTTTAAGTTCTAAGGGAATCCAGCAGAGTTTCTACACCCAGCTGGTAGGAAGATCTGCAGCAGCACTGAAGAATGACACTGGCAGGTTTCCCACTCCCCACCAGCATGAAGAAGGTCCCGTGGTGGCTGGTGGCACTAAATAATGATGCTGGCGTGGTTCCCACTCCCCACCAACAAGAAGACCCATGCAGCGGCTCCTTCTGGTGACTTTCTGGCAGGAGGAAAAAACGGGGAGTGAGGGGAAGAGGGAAAAAGAAGAAAAAGTGGAGGGTGTGAGTGAAGGAGTTAAAGGAAGGAATGAGTGATGGAGAAGGAAAAGAGGTGGGAGGGAAGGGGAGTGAATGAGAGAGTAGGAAGGCAAATGGGAAGTAAGGGGTGAGTGAAAGAGGGGAGTGAAAGAAAGGGGAGGGGTGAGTCAAAAAGGAGGGAGGGAGGGAGTGACTGACAGGGTACCGAAGGGATATGAATGGAGAGAAGGAAAGGGGAGAGGGTGAGTCAACAAGAAAGTAAGGGAAGAGGGGGTGTGAATGAGGGGAGGGGGAAAGAGAAAATGTGTGTGTGAGTGAGAGAGAGTGTGTATGTTTGTGTGAGTTAGAGAGAGAGTATGTGTGTGTGTGTGTGTGTGTGTGTGTGTGTGTGTGTGTATGAACAGAAATTTTGTGCCTCCTCCTTCCCTCACTAATGTGGTTGTGTAGCATGGGAATCAAGCTAGACATCAGACCATTCAAATATATGAAATATACTTCAAAGATCCACAGGTTAGGGCGATAAAGGGGCACTACTGGTTTCATGCCATCATCACTATGTTTGAAATGATTTTGATGGACTGCCCCAAGCTGCACAACATTCCATGGTGCTGTATGGTGATTGATGAGGTCCACAGACTGAAGAACCACAGTGCAAACTGCTGGAGTGGCTCAAGATGATAGACTTGGAATACATAGTGCTACCAGCTGGTACCCCTTTACAGAATACTGTGGAAGAGCTTTTTAGTTCGCTTAATTTCTTGGAGCCAGGTCATTTCCCTTCAGAAAGTAGCTTTATGCAAGAGTTTAATAATTTGAAAACTGAATCCACCACAATCTCAGGATGACTGGAAATAAACTGTTCCCAGACATGGAAAATGGGAGATTTTTTTATCCTTAGTTTGAATACTGTTACTTGATGTGTCTGATGTTTTAAATTATTTTATTGGTTTATGGATATTTTTTTTTAATTTTATAAAATTAGTTATCAGATATTATTCTCTTTTTATTAATGTGGTTTACTGTTATTATTGGTGTTTTATATTACTTGATTTTATTTTTTGAGTAATGTTTCTGAGCCTGGTTTGTGGTTTCCTGTTCAGTTTTTGTCTGCAGTTTTTGTCTGCAGTTACTATGTATACTTTATTTATTTATTATGATTTATGAACTGCCTTTTTGAAAGTAAGCTTATGGTCGCTTTATACTGAATTTGGTGAAAATATGTGTGTTCTGCTTTTGTGACGGAGGTAAGGAATTCTGCTAGTGTGTAGTTTCTGCATAGGCAGGGGCGGTTCTATAATGAGGCAGGATGAGGTGGCCGCTTCAGGCGGCAGAATTTTGAAGCAGCAAAAAGTTCCCCTTCAAAATTCTGCCTAGCCCCAACCTCACCCAGCCTCCCCGCCCCCATCGTGCCACCCTCCTGATCCCCCAATACTCATGAAAAGCCCTGGTGGTCCAGCTGGGGACCTGGGAGCGATCTGCCGCTACCGGGCCATCTGCTGCCACTAACCAAAATGGCGCCGATGGCTTTTAGCCCCTGCCATGTGACAGGGGCTACCGTTGCCATTATCCACTGTTATCTCTGCTCTTGCAGAAACAGAGGAAGCAGATGAAGGAAGCATTTTGGAAGTACTAAGCTGGGTATTTATTTATTTAAAATCTTTTCTATACCGTCGTTAAGTTATATACCATCACAACGGTTTACAGAAAGGCACATATAAAATTATGGAGGTTGTGTATATTAATACTATCTATAAAAGTGCCATTAAAGTTCGGTAACATAGTTTCATAATAAAGACTAGTTGATGAAAGTTATAAATATTGTCCTTTTTCTTGTCTATGCATAATTCTATTGAACTGTGTATTTTTACTTATGTTAAAAGTAGGGAAGCCATGTGAAAGAAGAAATTATCTCTCATTTCCTACTGTTGTCCTAGTCCAAGCTACTGGTTCGTTATCTCCTATGCTTCTTCAGTAGCTCTCACTCTTCTCAAAGACAAATATACCATGTACTCCTTCATACTGCAGATAGACACGAGGAAGAATGAAGACAGAGGGATAGCAAATAACTGGGGAGATGTGAAGAGGAGCAGAAGCCAAGCAAGTGAAAAGAAGAAAGAGAAGACAGAGAGAATAGGATAGAGAAGAAGAGAAATAAAGTTGATAAAACATGGAGAATGTGATAGAAAGGAGGAGGAAGAGATGGTGAGAAAGACACTGACGGGTAGATTTTAAAAGCATTGTTCGCACAAAAATGACCCCATACACATGTATATGGGCTGCGCACGAGCAAAGCGAATTTTAAGAAAGTATGCGCGTCAAGATCAAGGGGGTGGAAAAGGGCGTTCTCAAGACTTACGCGCATAACCCCGAATTTTGCAAAGGCTGATCCTGGTACGCATTGGCATATTACCAGTGTAACTTTATTGCTGATCAAGCCAGAGGGGTCCTGAACACCTAGGGGGAGAGGGTGAGTGAGAGTATGACACTCTATATATCTTCCACTGTAAGAGGGGCTCTTTCAACTCATGGTGGATTTTTGGAGGGCAGTGTTACATTGATCTACCTAGGGCACAAGGGCCTGTAGACCTTTGTAACAACCCCCCCCCCCCCAAAAAAAAACAAAAAACCCAAAAAACAAACACTCCCTGAGTTGAAAGTGCCCTCTTACAGTGGAAGATATATAGAGTATGATATTGTCTCTCTAACAGAGGTTCTCTCCCTCCCCTCCCCCTCCCCATGATCACTTGCTCAAGCATGTTATTAAATATGCGCATAAAGACTGTACACATATGCACATCATGGATATTTTAAACAATTCGCATGTACTTGCACGCATAATATAAAATTAAGTGTATCTCCACTTGTGTGCCAGTATGTGTGTTTATGAGCGCACGTGCGCACCTTTAAAATGCACCTGCTAGGAAGCATACAGGATCATTCATCAAATCACATTGAAGCCCTAATGCCTGCATTATTTATCAGAGAGAGACTCTTTATAAGGCTCTCATAGTAGTCAACTATTTATATCCCTATAGGAGGGCCAGCTAGTAACTTGAGGTGAGGTTTTGGTGGTTGTCAAGGGTTTTACATGCACAGGCAGTCGTATGAACAGCACAGTACACCTCAGTGAAGATTTCACGTGATTTGGCATTTTAATGAATCTAGGAGATAGTGAGCTGAGATAGCGGTTAAAACATCAGGACAGCCCTAGAGAAGGTCATTTTCAAACAGTTCACATAGGGCTAAAATCTTTGGGTACTTTGTATGTGCAGATTTTAGCTTGAATTTTAAAAGTGGACTTTTGCACACAAGTCCGCTTTGAAACTGTGTGGGTTGGCTGAACTGCACAAAGATTTACGAGCAGAAAATTATACCCTACCCTTTGTGTGTAGATTTACATGCATACTTTTGAAAATTGAACATATGCACATAAATCTTTCTCCTGCCCCCAACCTCACCCCCCAGAACTCCCTCTTGGAGTACAGACTGCACAGACACAAGCAGAAAGTAATTCCCTGTTCAGAGAGGGAATAACTACGTGTAGATTTACCTACATACTTTTAAAAATTAAAAGTATGCACATAAATCCTTTCCCTGGTCCATCTATGCCCCCCAGAATGCCTAACTGGAGTGTGGGTTAAAGTACAAGTGAAATCCCAGATTTTCAAAGCATGATTTACACGCATAAAGGGGCAGACTGCATAGGCTCGGCAGCGAGCGCAAGCCCTGGGACGTGCATGATTCCCGGGGCTTGCAAAAGGGGGCGTTCTGGGGGCAGAGTCGTAGGCAGAGCGCAGGCCCGGGGGCGTGCTGGGGGCAGGACCGAGGCCTCCGGCAGAGCTGCCATGCCGAGTGATGGAGAGCCAGTGCGCGCAAGTTACGCCTGCCCAAAGGCAGGCTAACTTCTTCTGTACAGGTTAGGAGGGGGATTTAGGTAGGGCTGGGGGGTGGGTTAGATAGGGGAAGGGAGGTGAAGGTGGGGGGAGGCGGAAGGAAAGTTCCCTCCAAGGCCGCTCCGATTTCGGTGCGGCCTCGGAGGGAACGGAGGCAGGCTGTGCGGCTCGGCTCGCCGCGCGCAAGTTGCACAATTGTGCAGCCCCCTGCGCGCGCCGACCCTGGATTTTAGAATATGCATGTGGCAGCTCGTGCATGTTATAAAATCGGGCGTAGATTTGTTCGCGCTGGGTTGCACGAACAAATCTGCGCCCGCGCGTACCTTTAAAGATTTGCCCCAAAATACTTTGAAAATCAAGGCCTAAGAAACAAAATACAGCATCTACAGTAAATCCAGGAAACTTTGGAGAGCTTTGGCAACTCAAAACCATTTTGCCTAATTTGACTTTATTTCCGGTCTCTGGTAAAATCTGCCCTACCAATATTATTTTGCTTCCGACACCCCAAGCAATCATCACAGACGAAGCATTAACAGAAATAGTGGCAACATCAGTGGTTGATGTCAAACCTGACTCAGCTTTGTTTGATGGTACTAGGCCCGATGAAAGGTAGATAAACAACTGGACCCGACTGCCGGCTTAGAGAGGCCCAAAAATGTATAAGAAAATGTTTATAAAAACAAATGATAAAGTAGAAACATCAACTTTGCATGGAATGTTTGAGTAAATAAAGTTACTGAGGCACCTCCAGAAATAGATTTCAAAATGTAATACATTGAGAGGTCCATATTTAGCCACTATCTGGTTGAACACGTTAGCTAGATAAACATATCCAGCTAATTTGTCTGGGATATGCAGTGGCAAGGCTGAATATACCTGGCTAACTAATAGTTAGCCAGATAAGTTTATTTGGCTAACTTCAGACTTGTTCAATAGCTGGTCTAACTTTCTGTATCTGGCTAACTTAGCCAGATAAGTCTAAATATCACCACTTACCTGACTAACAGGGAATGGATCAAGCCACAGTAGAGCTCTAACACGCATTATATCATGTATATCGTGTGAGAGAGCACTATCGAGACAATATTTTGCGTCTCCCTACCCAGGTTCCCTCCCCTATTACAATGTCCTTCTTTGTATGTGATTTGGCTGCACCTTTTTTGGGAGGGTGGGGGGCTTGATGGTTTCACTAGGGGGGTGGGGGGACTTCAGCTGTCTCTTGAGGTATTGGGGGATGGGAAGGGGGCTGGAGCCTCAACTTTATTTATTGAACTGGGGGGGGGGGTGTGTCAACATGCATCTATAGTTTTTTTTTTTCATTTTGGGTTGAGACAGGGGTCATCATTGACCCCCACTCAACCTCCCCTGTTTCCTGCTATTTTTTTTTATTTGGACCAGTGGCCCTTTAAGGGGATGGAGGTGCCATGAGGTTGGGGCTGCTATTGTATTAAAAGGCTACTGGGCGCATTCTTTGGCCCGCAGTGTTTTTCATCGTGACCAAAGAATGTGGCATACAGCCACTATATCTTTTCGGGGAGGGGACCCACTATTGCGGCAATATCTCCACCCCCACCCCCAGTGGGACCCCTTCTGTGTAAAACATCATGGCTTAGTGATCCTAGGCCTAAATTAGCCAGATAAGTACCGTATTTCCACGACAATAACCCGCCCACGTATATAACCCGCCCACACACATAACCCGCAGGTTTTCAAGATTTATGAAAAAAAGTTTTAATATACCCCGCCTCCTCATATAACCCGCGGGTCCACTCAGCCGACCACGAGGCTCCCTCCGCAGCGATCCCGACGCCGCCGCCTCCTCGCCGCAGCGCTCCGCCTCCCGCTGCCGTGCTGACCAACCCGGCGAAAGCTCCCAGCAGCCCTCAGCGACTCCCCCACCGGCTTCAAAAGTTGCGACGCCTCCGGCTCCGCTTCCTCTTCGACCGCTGACCACGAAAGGGTGCAGGCCTGCGCGATCGGCGCGAGGAACCCACCGGGGTAAGGCCCAAAACTTTTACACTCACCCCAGCGGGTCCACTCAGCCGACCACGAGGCTCCCTCCGCAGCGATCCCGACGCCGCCGCCTCCTCGCCGCAGCGCTCCGCCTCCCGCTGCCGTGCTGACCAACCCGGCGAAAGCTCCCAGCAGCCCTCAGCGACTCCCCCACCGGCTTCAAAAGTTGCGACGCCTCCGGCGCAGGGATAGGACGGACTCCGCTGCTGTAAAATTTTTTCTGGATAACCCGCCCACGTTTATACCCTGCGGGGGGCATGCGGGGTAGGTAAAAACGCACATTACCCGCGGGTTATGTGCGTGGAAATACGGTAACCATGCCCTAGAATTGCCCCATTCCCTCAACCACTTAGCCAGATAACTATGTAGTCGGATAAATAGTTCTCCATCTAAATGATGGCTGTTAAATGCAGCTGAATATTCAAACAGCATTATTTAGCCGGATAAATCTGAACTTATCTGGCTAATTGGCGCTGAATATCAGGTCCTTAATAATGAACAGTCTCACAGGGATGTTAAATATTAATTAAACTGGATTATCTGATGATAAATGTGACATATAAGGGCCCCAGCTTTCTCTCACTAGATATGGATGCTACAGAGCTATGATAATTGGATCTAGGGGAGTATTGCTTAAGTGTCTCGATTTTATGATCCACCTAATGATTTCTGGAGGCACCAGAAACCTTTCATATAAATATTATGCTTTGAGTGCCAGACAAAAACTCATCCTATCCTGAGAGTACAAGGTCAGAACTGCAACTTCAGACAGCTTCAAAAGCTGTAATTGAATGAAACTTGTTTTTAACTAAAAGACATTTTGTACTACAACAAATCCATTACTTTTCAGTTTAAAGAGCTTAGTTTGCTTCTAAAGTATCAAAAATTGGACAGCATATCCATGGAGACATCTGAGACAATAATGAAAACCAAACAAAATAAAGTGAATTCATTTCAAGGGACATTACCAGGCTGACAGCGATGTGTAAATGTATTGTTTGGGAAAACATGATCTTTTTTTATGTATCTTTTCAGGATAATCATTTTAATAAGTCTGTGTCTTCTCCATCACGTTGTAACTGTCGTGTCAGCAAAGTTGCAGGTATGTGCATTCGCAAAAAATCTCTTATTATCCTACAATCATATGAAAGATAACCTTTAACCAGCAATGTACAAGAGGGGGCCCTGGGGAGCCATTGGTTAAATTATCTCATGAGCACAATGCCTCATCAGGTGCAGCAGATCTGACAAGATCCCCTTCATAAGAAGTTGGTAGTACGCAATGGCCTTTAGCAAAACAATCAGCTCAAGAAACATTTGCATGCAAGCTGAATGCAAAGACATAGCCACGATAATTATTCTGTAGTTTTCTGATTGTCAGAATTGGTTTCAAAACATGGTACTTTTCCTTGGGGCTCATTTCATTCTGCAGCTTGTTGTAGCTCGGACTGGTCACTTCCCTTCTTATAATACCAGAATCTTTTCCATAGACCCAGAAACTGATGTCATAAGTGGTGTGTGATAACTTCTGGTGAAGATAAGCAGAGGATGCTGATACTTTCTTAAGAGATGAACATTATTTTTTCACACAGATTGGAGAGACAGTTTACAAAGGGATTTAACTGGGTATCTAAGAGGACCTTATTGAGTAAGAAGGCAAGCAGGAATGTTACCTGGATAGTGCACCATTCCATAGTGTAGTGAAACTGAGAGAGAAACTGACTGGTGGGTCATATCATTAGCATGCACCATTCCATAGTGTAGTGAAACTGAGAGAGAGACTGGCTGGTGGGGACATATCATTAGCATGCACCATTCCATAGTGTAGTGAAACTGAGAGAGAGACTGGCTGGTGGGGACATATCATTAGCATGCACCATTCCATAGTGTAGTGAAACTGAGAGAGAGAATGACTGGTGGGGATATATCATTAGCATGCACCATTCCATAGTGTGGTGAAACTGAGAGAGAAACTGACTGGTGGGGACATATGATTAGCATGCACCATTCCATAGTGTAGTGAAACTGAGAGAGAAACTGACTGGTGGATCATATCATTAGCATGCACCATTCCATACTGTAGTGAAACTGAGAGAGAGACTGACTGGTGGGGACATATCATTAGCTTGCACCATTCCATAGTGTAGTGAAACTGAGAGAGAGGCTGACTGGTGGGGCCATATCATTAGCATGCACCATTCCATAGTGTAGTGAAACAGAGAGAAACTGACTGGTGGGTCATATCATTAGCATGCACCATTCCATAGTGTAGTGAAACTGAGAGAGAGACTGACTGGTGGGGATATATCAATAGCATGCACCATTCCATAGTGTAGTGAAACTGAGAGAGAAACTGACTGGTGGATCATATCATTAGCATGCACCATTCCATAGTGTAGTGAAACTGAGAGAGAGACTGACTGGTGGGGACATATCATTAGCATGCACCATTCCATAGTGCACCATTCCATAGTGTAGTGAAACTGAGAGAGAGACTGACTGGTGGGGCCATATCATTAGCATGCACCATTCCATAGTGTAGTGAAACTGAGAGAGAGACTGACTGGTGGGGATATATCATTAGCATGCACCATTCCATGGTGTAGTGAAACTGAGAGAGAGACTGACTGGTGGGGATATATCATTAGCATGCACCATTCCATAGTGTAGTGAAACTGAGAGAGAGACTGACTGGTGGGGATATATCATTAGCATGCACCATTCCATAGTGTAGTGAAACTGAGAGAGAGCCTGACTGGTGGGGACATATCATTAGCATGCACCATTCCATAGTGTAGTGAAACTGAGAGAGAGACTGACATATCATTAGCATGCACCATTCCATAGTATAGTGAAACAGAGCTCTCTGACTGGTGGGGCCATATCATTAGCATGCACCATTCCATAGTGTAGTGAAACTGACTGGTGGGGACATATCATTAGCATGCACCATTCCATGGTGTAGTGAAACTGAGAGAGAGACTGACTGGTGGGGATATATCATTAGCATGCACCATTCCATAGTGTAGTTGTCCCACAGCCCTGAATAGGAAGATTTTTGTCCGCTCTCCTCCTGCCCTTTTGAATCCGAAGTGTCCAACCACTTAAATATTAGTGAAGACCATTGCTATAGTGCGTGCAATGTCTAATGCTGAGGACAGGTTTCACAGGTATCTATCTGGGTAACTACGTCCTGTAGGACCTAAAAATATGTGTCCTTTCACAACACCCTTACTTTTATCCCCATTAGAAAGAAGCATTCCCGAGAGCCTGTCTGGGTTGTGGAAGTAAACTGTGTGGATTCTCCAACGTGTACGCATTCCTCCATCTCTAGAAAGAGCAGATACAAAGTCTATGGGAACTTTTGTACCTGTGGAAGTGGTAACCACATTTTCAAAGAGAAATTACTCACAAGGTTTCTGTTTGACAATTTCCTTAAAATTGCGCAGGTACAAATGTACTTGTGTAATCCCTGAGCTAGTGTCCCATCAGAGGACCCCCAAAGATCACACCTCACGTACAAGTTTAGGATGTTACAGTCTTCTGTTAAAAGCCAAATCTGATGTCTAAGATTCCCTGCTGGTGGGGCGGGAATTATGTGCCAGGCCCTGAGCATTGTTCAAAGGTCAATCGTATTATAAAGTCTC
Source organism: Rhinatrema bivittatum (assembly GCF_901001135.1). Classification (NCBI taxonomy): domain Eukaryota; kingdom Metazoa; phylum Chordata; class Amphibia; order Gymnophiona; family Rhinatrematidae; genus Rhinatrema; species Rhinatrema bivittatum. Next base: position 182,413,585 of record NC_042621.1, read on the forward strand.
TTGTAATCAGCAGCTGGAAGCTAATTTGGTTTGCATCTTATCTTTTACTGATTAATGATGGAAAGTTGATAAAAAACAATGTTCCGTTACAGAGTCTTGTTTTCTGCATTTCATTTACAGCTTTAGTTCTTTTAATAAATTTGTGATTTTTAAACATTCCAATTAATTTATGGATATTAATGAGATCAATTACTTATTTTAAATCCTCGTTTGGGAAGTCTTGGAGCTTCCACCCACAATGTGGTGGGTAAGGAGGATACTTCCCAATGTAGGTGTTCTTTCTAAGTCAAAGTCCCATATTTCATACTTCAGTCCAGTTGTTCAGTCATTCTCCTCATTTCCCTTTTGGTATCTAAAGGGAATCTCTGAGCTCTGCTCTTCAACATCCTGATGATGTAGTTGTGGTTGACGCCAGACGGCTGCCACAATTCTTCTTTCTCCTCCCCAGGAATGAACCCAGATCCATTCCTCCACAGAACTTCCAACAGTCCATCCGAGCTCTCTGGATGAGAGGCACCACTCCTTTCCCCTGAACTAAACTGAGCCCCTGGGCTCTAAGACACTCAGGCAGCTATGAAAAAGGGAAAACAAAAGTAGAGAAACTTCCTCCTCCAAAAAGTAAAAGGTTCCCAAGGAGACATCTTAAAAAGTTAGGCAAACGCACCCTTTCCACTTTGCTAAACCCAAATCTCATCCCTAGAGACTCAAGGGCCCTTCCCTAAGAAAATCAGTAAAACCGGGATTATCATAGTGACATGCTGCCCTGCAATTCAATGCACAATATACACAAGAAGAGGACATATCAAACATTTTTTTTTATTACTTTATTTATCATTTTCAATAAATACAAAGTAAGTTTGCATCAGAAACACATGATCTGATTGCGGTTCACAAAAAACAAGAAAACATTTATATTATAAATTCAATGGACTTTCACCTCCATTAAATAAAAAACTGCAAGCATTTTACCGCAGCCAGTTTTCATTCAGTATTAATCACATTTGAGGGCTCATTGCACTGTGGAAACCATTGGGAGTTTTACATCAAATATAAACAATAAAGGCACATATATACCTGCTTACTTTCTATTTCCTTTATTTCTTAACTCTATATTGGGGATGAGGCTGGAATTTTTCTCTGTTCCAGAAATTCTTTGAGTTGGTCCGGGGAGAAAAAGATAAATAAATCATTTTGTTTTCTCAAGACACACTTACACGGAAATCTTAAAGTGAAGGTAAATCCCATATTAATTACCTCCTGGCGTATAGCCAGAAAGGCTTTTCTACGTAATTGTGTTGAGAGAGCAAGATCGGGAAATATCTTAATCTGTTTTCCATTAAAGTTGACAGGGTATTTTTGGAAATAGTATCAAACATTTAATCTCATTTATTAATGTATACACCTATTACCTATCTAACATTAAAATTCTCTCTAGCACACTCATCCATCACACAAACACACATCTAAAACCAATTATCCAATATTCATCAATAGCATAAGATATTCTTTATAATATACATATCTTATAATATGACTTCTAAAGTCCTCCTCCAAAAAGTAAAATATACATATCTTATAATATGACTTCTAAAGTCATATTATAAGATATGTATATTATAAAGAATATCTTATGTTATTGATGAATATTAGATAATTGATTTTAGATGTGTGTGTATGTGTGATGGATGAGTGTGCTAGAGAGAATTAATAAATGAGATTAAATGTTTGATATGTCCTCTTCTTGTGTATATTGGGCATTACAGTAAGGAAGAGGTAGTTTGCTTTTTGACCCTTGTGTGACTATGCCCTGCAATGCAAGGCATAACTCAAAACTCCACACCCTAAAATGGAGGCACCCACATAAAATAAGGGGGATTCTGGGGACAAGTTACATTAGCCAGATAACTCATCCAGCTAAGTCTGGTCATGCCATACAGAGAAAATATTTTGGAGAGAGAGAGAGAGAAGGAGAGATTCTGTACAAAGTCAGTCTGACACTCTCTCTATATATACGTACCACTGTTGAGGGGCATTTTGAATCAGGGTGGGGTTACAGAAACATTCTGAGGTATTCATAGTAAAACTGACATCACTAAAGATTTGTAGTCATTATATAGAGGAGTTGATTTGTTTTGTACAAAGTCTATACAGAGTATCTCTCTTTCTCTCTCTATAATCAGCGTACGAAGTGAAAATTTACCATGCCTTGCAGAAATTGCCAATGCGGGAGCAGGGAAATTAGCCTGACCACACCCCCTTTTTTTAATCACGGGTGCTATTTCTGCTATATTTATAGCATTTTGATAAATCTAGGTCTACCTTTGCTATCTGGACTGTGACTGAAAATGGACATCCACCATATTAGTCTCCCACATGGAGGTGCTAAAATCCAACATAACTACCCCTGTTCCCCCCGTGAGCAATAGAAGAATCCTCTTTAGCAGGGACCCTTTAGGGTGCCTACACCTGTGTACCTTGTACTTGCACGGTTTACTCAAAATTCCATTTATGTTTTGCAAAATTAGCAGATTGCACATGGTTGCTGTTACTAATCTGATAACCATTTTTTCCTACACTATACTGTGGAATTTACTGTAAGTGAGACCTATATTTTCTTTTCCTGATACAATGAGATCAATATTCAAAGGCTTTATCCAGTTAGCTTGTGAAAAAACAAGTTTGTATATTTCCCCTGCCGAGCAGATACATTTTGTTTGCCCAATTCATTATGCACACAAAAAATATCCAGATCAAAAGAGACAGTACTGGAGGCATTCCAGTGGAGGGGCTTAAACGTAGCCAGTGAGTACAGATATTGAGCTCTGTCCAATTAAAGTTACGCTCATAAATCTGGTTGCAAAAACACTTGTCCTAAAGTTATCTAGATAAAGTTATGCACAGAACTTAATCTGGATATATTCGGCGACAGACTTATCCAAATAACTTTGCCCAGATAACTTTCCCACATACCCGTTCCCTGAATATTCATCTCGCTATTTTAACAGTTTCATGCTCTTATGTTTTTAGAAAGCTTGTTACCAAAAGAGCCCATTTGCTAAAGTAATTCACACCTTGATTTTCCATATTTGTGTTCTCTATATGTATCTGTCATGTGTGCCCTTTACTTGTAAGTGTAAGGTTTCACAAACTGGAAATCCATCACTGCAATTCACAATAGCTTGTAATGTATATCGGTCGGGGCTTGCAAACGTAATTACATGAGCCCCCCTTGTCCCCCTCACCCCCAGCTTGATACCCACTCTGATCCCCCAGTCCTCTTTAGCTCTTTCCCTCTTTCTCCCTGCACCAACCTGGATGATAGGTGAGTAGCACTCGGCCTGAATTTTCATCCACTGCCAGCCCGTGCATTACATTTCAGTCTCTCTCTTATCAATCTTTTTTATCTATTTCATCTCACATCATCTCTATTCTCTGCCTGTCCATTTCCTGTCTACTACTCCTCCCTTCCCCATCTTTTATTTTCATCTTTCCCTCTTCTACCTCCTCATGTACCATTTCTCGCTTCCACTGCCCTATTCTGGCACTCCATATCCTCGTTAGTGGTTCCCTCTATATGGTCCAAACCTGCCAATCCTCTCTCCTCCTTGGTTCTTCTATCCTAGCCTTTAATCTCTCCCATCCATTTTCCACCTCCTCATCTCTGGTCACACAACCCTCACCACCAGTCCCTCATTCCCTCCTTTTTGATCCTTCTCCCCTCTCAGCCTTCTATCTTCTCCTCTTTGGTCTTTCACACTCCTAGCCCTTCTTCTCTTTGGTTCTTTACTGATCCCAGGCTTTTATGCCCTCTCCCTCTCTGATATTTCTACTTTGAGTTCTACATCTCCTATCTGATCTTTCAGTCCTTCTGCTCTTTTCCCTCTCTCAGTCCTCCTTCTCACGCTCTCCAGTGCTCCTCCATCCCATGTCTTCTTCTCTACCTCAGTGCCCTCTTTTTCAAGTATCTTCATTTCCACTTCTTTCTGTCCAACTCACCCATCTTCAGGGTGCAGTTTTCACCAGTTTGCCTTGCTGTAACGTCCACAGATACTTTCTACCTGTGGACGTTACACCAAAGAGAAAACAGGTGCATACGTTCCCTTTGAAACATGCTGTGAGTACAAAGTACTGACAAACTTTTACACCTGCTCTTTGTGCAGGAAGATTTTACAAGAAAAATGTTATGCATATTGATGCTCTGTGGCTTATTTTTGGATCCCACCTTGAACATGCCTCTGGTAATGCCTCCCCGAAATGTGGTTAAATGTACAAGCATTATTCTATAACACCTGTGCTTTTAGCCATATTGAGGGAGGGCAATATTCAGGCAGCTGATTGATACACAGAAATCACTATTTACACACAGAAGCTGCTTAGTAACTTGCCTTCTCAATGCCTTCCACTCTGGCTCCCCCCACCTCCCCTGACTATCTTTTATGTCTCACCATGTATCTCCTACACACCATCATCTTCAAACATTCCCTGCACGCTCCCTCTTCTGTTTCCAGCTTCCCACATTATTTCCTCCTTTCTCTTCCCAATTTTTCACATTCCATTTCCACCATCTTCTCCTCTCTCATTCATTGCATCTTTATCCATCTCTCCCACCTTAGCTACCCTGTTGACCTCCATCTATCAGGGTCACTCCTCCATCTACAGCGGTCTCACCCCTTGCTCTCTCCTTGACCCCAAAGCCCATTCCATCTTCCTACCAAACCATCCCCACTTTCTAAAGCTCTTTCTATCTTCCATTACCCTCCCCCCCCCTGCATTTTCTTTCTATCTTTTACCCCATCCCTAGTGCTCTTTCCATCTTCCTTCTTACCAGGGCTTATTCCCTCTATCCCCAGTACATTGCATCACAAGCACATGTGCTAGAACCAGCCTTGTACCTGAGTTGCTTCAGCTGTTTGGCCTCCAGCCTATCTGCCTGGTAAACAGTATCCACAGGGTCCTACACCTAGGGCTGGATTTTAAAACGGTTATGCGTGCCAGGCCTATTTTCAAAAGGCCTGGCGACGCGCATAAAGCCCCGGGACGCGTGTAAGTCTCGGGGCTTGCAAAACGGAGCAGGGAGGGGCAGGGTGTGGGCCGTTGTAGGGCGGGGCAGGGCCAGAGGCTCCAGGCACAGCGGCCATTTGCTGCTGTGCTTGGGATCGAGCGCCAGCCAACTGCCAGCGCGCGCAACTTACTTCAGCCCTGGGGCTGAAGTAAGTTTGGAAACAAGAAAGAAAAAAAGAAAAAGATAGGAGGAAAAGGGCAGGAGAGGTAGGGGAAGGGAAGGGAAGGTGGGGTGGTAGGGTAGGGAACGCGGGAAGGCAGCGCAGCTCGGAGCGGGCTCGGCGCATGCAAGGTGCACAACTGTGCACCCCCTTGCGCATGCCAACCCCGGATTTTATAACCTGCGCGTGCCTGCATGGACATGTACGCCCGCGCGCAAGCTTTTAAAATCTACCCCCTAATGCATAGCCTTTCTACTCAGTTACGTAAGCTCAGTCAAACTGCAATGTTTTTTATTCCTTTTTTCATTTTTTATTCCGTTATTCATTTAGATACAAAAAGAAAAATGGATTTTATTACTCATAATTAAATATTAAATTAAAAACAGGATACACATATATGATTATCCAAACAATCATATAAATGGTACCCAACCCACTTATCAATTAGAGTATATTACTGTTCTATGTAACCGTAAATATTGGCACACCATGGCTAACTTATAAACCAAACCTATTTCGTGCCTTAATGTAAACCGTTGTGATGGTACATTACTAAACGACGGTATAGAAAAGCTTTTAAATAAAAAATAAATAAAGTTAAAAAAACTAGCTATACATATCTGATATCCAAACAGTTCATGTTAATGCTAATGAGCTTACTGAGCTGTCATCGCTTAACTTGAATAATTTTTCTTTTTTTTTTTTCTTTTAATTTATATTCCGCTTTTGAGCACTTCAAAGCAGATTACGTTCAGGTACTGTAGGCATTTCCCTTTCCCCAGAGGGCTGACAACAATAAATTAGTACCTGAGACAATGCATGGAAGGTTAAGTGACTTGCCCAAGGTCATAAGGAATAGCAATGAGATTTGAATCCTGATTGCCCTGGTTCATAGCCCCACTGCTCTAACCACCAGGCTAGTTATACTGAATGCAGCCTAAACGGGGGAAGCAATGCTAAGAAAAGCATACTGTAAATACAGTGTGCAGACTAGTCAAGTCATTCTTGAATTTAGATAGCTAGATAGATGTTCAAACGATTTCACTATAGCTCTTATGATAATGGTGCTATTTCTCCTGTTGCCACTGCTGCTTCATATTTATTTTATCATGAAATGAAAATAGCTGAGCCTAACTGAAGGAATAATATAGGAAAGAGAAGATGCCAAAAACAGTGAGAGGAAAAACTAGCCCTCCTGAATTTAGCAATGGTCTATGTATGCAAGAGAGCTCAGGAAAATGACTTAAATTCATATACATAATTCTGGAGCAGTGAATCTCTAGAAATGTCTAGACAATATTCAATCACTTTTTATTATAAAGGAGTTTTACAGTTCTCAAGATGGACTATTGCCTGACCCTAATTTTATTGCCGCTGTAGGCAAATTTGCATCAGGAGACCTCCTAAATGTCACTTCCCCTTCCAAGTCTGTTTCAAATAAGAAACTTTATAGTGTCCTGATTCATTTACCATAAGACCAGACATCCAGTCATAAGAAAGTTTTCAGATTTTAGATACTTTGACAATTTCTCCTATCTGAAAACTCCCTGAGAGCTTCCGTTAGCTTCTCACAGTTGTAGAGTGAACAGCAATGGACAAGAAAATTGCAGTAAGTCTCATTCCCAGATATCTATAGAAGAGCATAAGAACTGCAATGCCCATGCTGGGTCAGACTGAAAGTGCATGGAGCCCAGCAGCCCAACACAGTGGCTAATCCCAGCTTCTTGGAAGAATCTGGGCTAATGGAAGTTCCTGCCAACAGATCCCAAAGAGCAGAACCAGGGTGAGCTAGCTAATATAGCATATCTCAATTAACGAGCGTCCATTTTCCTAACCTGGTGGCAACCACCTCTCCTGGGCACCTGATGCCAAGGAGGCGCTGGGGACTGCACAATTTTCCCTAGTGCCTCCTTTTTACTGCGGCGACCCATTCAATATCAAATCGGGCACCCAGAAGAGGTGGATTGGAGTGCATTAAGAGAGCAGGTGCTCAATCATGAGCATCTGTTTAATGCGCGCTGATATTGCATCGGCCTGACTATTTATTTAAAGTTAAATGCTATTGCAGTAATTTTATTTTTGTATGTTTCCTCCTTCTGTGATTATTTCAAGTTGTGTTGATTGGTGTAATGATGGACGAAGTCCGGTAGTGGATCCTTGAGCCGACTGTGCTGAGGGAACAGTCGGGAGGCAGAACTCCCACTGGGCAGACAGAGCTTCACCTGGAAACCCGCGACTCCTCCAGAGGAGCTGTGGGAGCCCGGGTCGCGAGGGCTTAGGAGTCTTCACCCTGGAAGTCCGAGGTCCCCCCAGGAGGCGCCCGTAGGGACCCGGACCGCTGGGACTTAGGTGACAGTGGCGATACCCAGGAGTAAGATACGAACCGGAATCTTGGGCTGGCAGAAGACAAGCTGGCGACGGAGTCACGGACCGGAGTCTGGGCAGGCAGAAGACAGGCTGGAGACGGAGTCACGGACCGGAGTCTGGGCAGGCAGAAGACAGGCTGGAGACGGAGTCACGAACCGGAGTCAGGGCAGGCAGAAGACAGGCTGGAGACGGAGTCACGAACCGGAGTCAGGGCAGGCAGAAGACAGGCTGGCGACGGAGTCACGGACCGGAGTCTGGGCAGGCAGAAGACAGGCTGGAGACGGAGTCACGAACCGGAGTCAGGGCCGGCAGAAGACAGGCTGGAGACGGAGTCACGAACCGGAGTCAGGGCAGGCAGAAGACAGGCTGGAGACGGAGTCACGAACCGGAGTCAGGGCAGGCAGAAGACAGGCTGGAGACGGAGTCACGAACCGGAGTCAGGGCAGGCAGAAGACAGGCTGGAGACGGAGTCACGAACCGGAGTCAGGGCAGGCAGAAGACAGGCTGGAGACGGAGTCACGAACCGGAGTCAGGGCAGGCAGAAGACAGGCTGGAGACGGAGTCACGGACCGGAGTCTGGGCAGGCAGAAGACAGGCTGGAGACGGAGTCACGAACCGGAGTCAGGGCAGGCAGAAGACAGGCTGGAGACGGAGTCACGAACCGGAGTCAGGGCAGGCAGAAGGCAAGCAGAAGTCGGAGTACCAGGCAAGAGTCGAAACAGGCAATCAGGCAAACTGGCAGCGGAAGCAGGAACCAGCAGAACCGAAGGCAACTAGCACTGCAAGGCAGGAACCTCATTGCAAGGCAAAGACTGAGTTCCCGGTTCCTGTTTAAATACCTTACCCGGCGTCTGACGTCATCTGGAGGCGGGTCCTGACATCCGGGGCTGTGGACAGAAAACCCCGGTCTTCGCGCGCGTGCGTAGCCGTCAGGAGGGGCGGAGTCTTCGGCGGCGTCTCCCTCGTGGGAACGCTGCCGCCATGCAGCCCGAGAGGCCCAAGATCCGGCGGCCCCGGCTGCTGCCCCGCGCCTTGGGGAGCCCAGACCTCGGCGAACCGCGGCGTCTTGGGGAAAGGTAAGAGGCCCGACACCGGGGCAGCGACCCGGGTCGCAACATTGGTTCCAAATGGCTCCACCATTGTCACCCTTTGCGCCAAGTCTTGTGTTCCACTGAGAACTAGGTCTAAAGTAGCTCTCCTCTTATCAGTCCCAAGGCCAGTTGCTCCATGAAGCAATTGTTTATGGCATCAAGAAACATAGCAAGAAACTTAACTTCCCTAGCATGCCTTAATGAGAAACACGTACAATTGATATTGGGGGTAACTGAACTCTCCCATCTTTATTGCGTGACTGCTTTTAGTAGCCTGTCTAATCTCTGTTAGCATTGCACACAGTCTGTAAAGTGGATGGTGGCATTATCTTACACTCTCCGTCCTACACAGGGAATTGATGTCTATAGGGATTCTAAAATGCAGTTTCTTTCCTGCCTTTCTGATGGTGAAATAATGCTTGCTCACTCCAAAGGCAGCTTACACTTATGAACTGTGACTAAAGCTTATAACTCAGAGATCTGATTGGCCACTCGGGACCAGCTTCCTGTTTATTGAATTGGAGGAGTCGTGACTGTTGTACTTGCTTACTGAGGATGTGCTTCAGGGAAACATGTGGACAATGATGATGCCCCTGTGACTGTGTTATCTTTCAAGATAACACAATGCTTGATTTTTAATATTAGATCTTGGTTTAGAATGTATTTGCAATCCAATTTGGGTTTTGTAAGCTAAAAACGTACAAAACAAAAAGATTTAAAAATTCAGTTGTGCTTTGTAACCTACTACGAATTTGTCATGAATGGATGAACTAAATATATGTCTGGAGTTTCTTTTCTATCTGTTCAGCAGCACTAAAAAGATTACTAAAATAGCCTCCACGTGTAATCCAAATGTACATTTTATTGACCAATTGTGATTAATGCTGGGCCTCCCACTAGGAAAACCAATTACAAAGAAATGAATAGGAGATGCAGAAAGGGTAAGAAACAAATAGCTGCAATGACTGAAAATATTTTTAAAAATCACATTTGTACTCTCCCATTCAAGATGACAGAGAATTTGTGTATGTTACAAAAGTCACAAACCATGTAACTGAGTAACCACATAACCGTATCCAACCCGCCTCCTACTCTGTGCACCTGTTCAAAACAATTACAAAATTTACAAAAATTACAGTTTACATCATTGTAGTAGCAATTATCCATCTGTTTATGTGCATTGGTAATGATCAGTATTATATCACCCAAGAGGATGATGCTTCCCTGCATGTAGAGAAATCTCACAACTTTCAACCCCTCTTTATTTAAACAAATGAAAAAGGTCATACTTTTGCAGCTGAGTTCTTAGCCTGAAACTCAGAATACCTCTGTTCTTGTAATAAAACTATTTTAAATGGTGACATTCCCCTAGAGAAAATACTGTTTTCCATCCCTGCCAAATGCAGTTTGCATCCTCCTAATGCTAATAATTCCTTCTGAATTTTATAGCAAAACAGAAATCCCATATTCATGCATTTGATATAAAGCAAAGCCATTCTCTCCAGATTGTCTTTTAAAGTTTAGAAAATTAACGATGATCCCATTTAAGTTCATTTTCAAAGGAATTACACACATAAAATCAGCATATACCATGTAAGTAGCTTGTAATGTATGTTGTTCATGCTATTTTACAAACATCCAAAATACGCACAAAGGGCCCATTTTTCTAAAGCATTTACTCGCTTAAAAATGGGGTTTACAAGTGTAAATGTACTTTACCCGAGTAAGTGGTCTTTTAAAAATTGCCAGAGAAAAAGGCAGAGAGTAAGTCCACACTCGGTGTATGATCAATGATCATATAAAGCAAGTTGAGTGTAGAAAAATTAAAATAGTCCTTAACAGATTTATGGTCTCTTTATTCAAAAGAAGCTCCTCAATCTTGAATTAATAAATTGATACAGTAAAAAGTTGTTGTCCCCTGACACGGGATACCATGTTTTGTCCCACAGACTGTGTCAAGAGGGACCGAGATTGATCGGTTATCTTTCATTTTTGTTTTTTAACTTTTGTCTGCTCTTTATTCTATGACATTATATATATTACATGACAGAATTTTTGACCCAACGGACTCTTGCTCCACAGACAACCCCGCTTGCCTATGTTTGTTATTTCTTCATGGTATGCTATGCACTCTTATAGTTGCTAACCAGTGACTTGATTTCACATTGTACTGTTACACTCTGTCAAGCACTGCTATTATCAACACTGCTTACCTTTGTAACCTGCTCCTCCTAACTCTTCTGACCCCACTCTCACATCAACCCCATTACAGAAAAACACTTCATTCTCCTAACCCAACAACCATGCCCCCCCCCCCCCCCACAACTGCTTCAATATGGCTACCTTTCCCATCCCCCATATACACCTCCCTTCACACAGAAGCCCTCACGTCCACCTCACAAACCCCCCAGCCCAGCGCAAATCCCTCCTCCCTATCCTAATCTCGCCATTAAATCAACTAATCGGACTCACCACTATAGCCCTAATCCTTTTCAATGCCCAATCCCTCTCCAAAAAATCCCACATCCTTGATGACCTCCTCTTAGATTGCAAACCAGAAATATGCGCAATTACCGAAACTTGGCTCAAAGACACAGACACTATAATCCTAAATCAACTCCCCACTTCAACATATGACATATTCTCCATCCCTAGACCTAAAAAAAAGAGGCGGAGGTATCCTCCTTGCTGCTAAAAAGAACCTCACCTCAGACTACTGAATACTAGCGCAGCAGCCAAATACGAAATTGGCCTGTTCACTTCTCCAGCACTCCTAATCTGCCTTGTCTACACCCCCCCCCCCCCCCCGGGCTGATAGAACACAACCCCTCCCCCCTTACAGAATTCATAATGGACAACATTAACATAGAAAAATCTGCCATACTCCTAGGAGATTTTAATATACATGTTGACTCTTCACCCCTCTCCTCCTCCTGCCAAACCTTCCTTGATTCACTTCAAGCCATAGGATTCTCCCAGATCATCCCCCACACACAAAGCAGGGCATACGCTGGACCTTATCTTCATTAACTCCTGCATCCAATTGCCGTCCCCAGCTTCGTGTAACCCAGTACCTTGGTCAGACCACTCACTAATTGAGGTTCCCCTCACCATAAACATCCCCCCCACCTGTGAGCCGCCTCAAAACAACTCCTTCTCATTTAGAAAGTCATGCCCCACTGAGGAACTTACATCCGCACTCTCAGAATCCTTGTCCAGTTTAGACTGCTCCTTTTCTGAAGCTGCCCTGTCCTCATGGAACAACATCACCCAAGATATAGCCAACAAACTATGTCCCCTCACCACCCGCAACCAACACCATGCACACAAACATAACAAACCCTGGTACACCCCAGAACTGCATCAAATGAAGAAAAACCTCAGACAGAAAGAGAGGATCTGGCGCAAAAACCCCATACAACAACATGCTGCCTCATACAAATCTACACTACATGCTTACTGACTCTCCATCCTAAAAACTAAAAGTGACCACTATGCCGCTAAGATACATGAATACATGTACAATCCCAAAGCCCTTTTCACATACGTTGCCACCCTTACCAAATCCGCCCCCAATCCTATAGTTAACAGCGAAGCCAGCAGTAAATGTGAGGAACTAGCCCTGTTCTTCCATAACAAAACAACAAACATCCTCCTCCACTTCCCTAACACATCCCACCCCTTGTTCCTCCCCCCCCCCCCCCCCCCCCACCCCAGCATCCCTAATGCTACTCTAGACTCCATGGATCTCACCTCATCCAAGGAAGTCGAGTCCATCCTCAATAAGATCAAACCCGCCACCCACCCCTCTGACACCATTCCTACCAAAACACTCCTAACCATCCCCAACACTATTGCCAAACCCATCGCAGACATGATCAACTGCTCCCTCTCTACTGATGCTGTCCCCGACTCACTAAAGCACGCAGTTGTCAAACAGCTGCTAAAAAAAACATCTCTTGACCCCAAAGACCCAGCCAACTATCGCCCTATCTCAAACTTCCCCTTCATCGCAGAAATTATGGAAAAGATAGTAAACTCGCAAGTCATGGAATACCTCGAGGATAATAACATCCTCCACCCTTCCCACTTTGGTTTTTGAAAAAATTTCAGCACAGAAACACTCTTACTCTTACTCACTGATGCCCTCCTTATTGGCCTAGACCAAGGTCACAGCTACATCATTGCTTTCCTTGACATCTCCACGGCTTTCGACACGATAAGCCACAATCTCCTACTTTCACGACTGACATCGGCATATCTGGTGCAGCCCTTCTTTGGTTTAAATCATACCTTGAGAACAGAAAATTCTCTGTTAAACTAGGAAAATCAGAATCTACACACCTCCCCCTCACCCAGGGAGTCCCCCTAGGTTCCTCCCTCTCATCTACCCTATTCAACATATACCTCCTACCCCTATGCCAGCTACTCTCCGAACTCAGCCTTAAATTCTACATCTACGGAGATAAGAACATAAGAACATAAGAAATTGCCATGCTGGGTCAGACCAAGGGTCCATCAAGCCCAGCATCCTGTTTCCAACAGAGGCCAAAACCAGGCCACAAGAACCTGGCAATTACCCAAACACTAAGAAGAACCCATGCTACTGATGCAATTAATAGCAGTGGCTATTCCCTAAGTATAATTGATTAATAGCCATTAATGGACTTCTCCTCCAAGAACTTATCCAAACCTTTTTTGAACCCAGCTGCACTAACTGCACTAACCACATCCTCTGGCAAGAAATTCCAGAGCTTTATTGTGCATTGAGTGAAAAATAATTTTCTCTGATTAGTCTTCAATGTGCTACTTGCTAACTTCATGGAATGCCCCCTAGTCCTTCTATTATTCGAAAGTGTAAATAACCGAGTCACATCTATTCGTTCAAGACCTCTCATGATCTTAAAGACCTCTATCATATCCCCCCTCAGCTGTCTCTTCTCCAAGCTGAACAGCCCTAACCTCTTCAGCCTTTCCTCAGAGGGGAGCTGTTCCATCCCCTTTATCATTTTGGTTGCTCTTCTCTGTACCTTCTCCATCGCAACTATATCTTTTTTGAGATGCGGCGACCAGAATTGTACACAGTATTCAAGGTGCGGTCTCACCATGGAGTGATACAGAGGCATTATGACATTTTCCGTTCTATTAACCATTCCCTTCCTAATAATTCCTAATATTCTATTTGCTTTTTTGACTGCAGCAGCACACTGAGCTGACATTTTTAAAATATTATCCACTATGATGCCTAGATCTTTTCCTGGGTGGTAGCTCCTAATATGGAACCTAACATCGTGTAACTACAGCAAGAGTTATTTTTCCCTATATGCAACACCTTGCACTTGTCCACATTAAATTTCATCTGCCATTTGGATGCCCAATCTTCCAGTCTTGCAAGGTCCTCCTGTAATGATGTACAAATCATCATACCTATACAAGAATCCATCAACTCCACACTAAAATACTGGGAGAAATGCCTCTCTTCCATCAACTCCTTACTCACCAATCTCCACCGCTCTCTAAATTCATCAAAAACTGAACTACTCCTCATTCAAAACCATCACACGCACAAGCTCCCACCTACTGACTACCCAGCCAACACCTCCTTTGCCTCTCAGCCCCCAGTAAGAAACTTGGGTGTATTAATTGATCAACACCTAAACCTAAAAAAACACATCAACTCTGTCTTAAAAGAAGGATTCCTCAAGCTAAATATCATAAAAAAACTGAAACCCTTACTCCACACCCATGATCTCAGAACGGTTATCCAAGCCACCCTCTCATCCAAACTACTGTAACTCCTTGTATTTAGGCCTCCCCTACTCCACAATCAAACCTCTACAAATGCTACAAAACGCCACCGCTAGAATCATCTTGAACGCACGTAAATCCGACCATATCACACCTCTACTAAAAGACCTCCATTGGCTCCCCATCCCATCACGTATCCTTTTCAAGACCCTCACCATTATCCATAAATCCATATTCAAAAACAACTCCTCCTGGCTCAACGAACCCCTCCGACTCACACAATCATCCCGCCCAACCAGAACAAACCTCAAAGGCACTCTGCACATCCCACCACTCAAAAGCGCCCACCTCACCTCAACTAGGGACTGCGCCCTATCAATTGCTGGACCCACTCGATGGAATGCCCTACCTACCAACCTCCGCCTAGAACCCTGCCCCTTCAAATTCAAAAAAATGTTCAAGACCGCCTCTTCCACCAAGCTTACCCTGACTAGACTCTCGCAGGCCCCCCACATGGCCACCAATTGTTGACCTCCATATGTACCAGTTACCTATCAGTTACCTATCTGCTATTCATCAGTTACCAGTTACCTTACTAAATTGCTAATTATTTATTTCAGTTATCTATTTGTTACCCATCAGTTACAAGTTATATTACTAAATTGTTAATTTTCTAGTTTTTATTTTCAGGCTCCCTTTATAGCCTACCTGAACAGTAACATACTCTGTTACACAAGTTTCCACTAGTTGTCCCATCTCCCCCTCTCCCTGTTCTTTTTACCTTTCCAAACTAGAGTTTTAATGTAAACCGACATGATGTGCCTACTAATGTCGGTATAGAAAAACTGTTAAATACAATAAATAAATTATATAGATTTGAGCTGCATCTCTGTACTAGATGATCCCACGCTTCATGTTGTGAGGCATGACATCATAACGTACTCTGATTGGACGATTTTTGCATCTCTGAAGGGAGAGTGATTAGTTACTATCGCATGTGATAGGACTACCTATAATCACTATGGTAGGGGAGTGGGGAAAGAGAGAGAGAGTGTGTAGGGGTTAGGGGCCACTTTGACATTCAGAGTGAGACATACGAACAGAACAGTGCTCTCTTGTGAAGATTTGATGACCTTCAGCGTGAGGAAACTCACCTAAAGATGAGATTTGTGCAATGTTCTCTCAACCTAGCTTGATGGACTCTCTACCTGGGTAATATCAAGCTAGGTTGAGAGAACATTGCACAAAGAAAGAGGTGTAGTTATTAGCCACATTAAAACTGCAATATGGCTTTGCAACTTGCAAAGCCAGCCCACTTGGCCAGAAATCCTACCCTAAGCTCCACCCCTTTTTAAAATTAGCATTGCACCATGCATTATGGTGCTTTTCGCATGCGAAAAACGCCTTAACACATGCTAAAAGCCCATAACACAGCTTGGAAATTAACCCCCTAAGTGTTGTTCATGTGTTTTAAATGAACTCCTGTCAACAGTAGAATGGACTTATGAGAGGTATCTTATCATCGTGATTTGCTATATGCTCCCACTTTGTTTCTAGGTTGTCCTTACCTTTTTATATCTGTTCCCTTTGTAGTATATGAATTTTGGCTTTCTGTCCCTCCCGACGCAGCCTTTGGGGCAAAATATGGTATGCGTGTTTGGAGACAACAACTTTTTACTGTATCAATTTATTAATTCAACATTGAGGATTTTCTTTTGAATAAATATATAAAGACCATAAATCTGTAAGAACTATTTACATTTTTCTACACTCAACTTTCTTTATACTATTAGAAATTGCTACTATATATATATGCCACAGAATTCTCCGTAGGCTATTCACATATAAGTGCACTTTAAGATGAATTTTCAGACTTGCATGCAGGCGTCCATGTGCACGCAGTTCCTGGCTTGAGCACATAGACACGCCAATTTTATAACTTGCACACCGATTTTAAAACATGCACGCCCGATTTTATATCAGTGCACGCATGTATACACAAGTGCCGACTCTCACTTGCATGGGGGGGATTTTGCTACATGCACACGGTGACGAGGTAGGGCCTTTTCCCAGTTCCCTCCCAGGCCGCTCCAATAAATGAACGGACTAGGAGGGAACTTCCTTAACCCCCTACCTACCCTGACTGCCTTTTCCCCTATCCTCCCCGACCCCTAAAAATCCTCTAGGTTTTTTTTTCTGCTTTACTTACCTGCTGTCCCAAACTTGAACAGGCTGGCCGGCTACTGGTGCGCAGTTCACCGGGACAGTGCCTAATGGCGCTGTCCCGGCCAGCCCACGACCCACCCAGACCCCACCTTGGCCCTCCCCAGCCCACTCCTTTTTTTAAAGCCAGCTCTTCCGCACATACTGGGAGATACGTGCGTGGACGTGGCCCTGTGGCATGGTCATGGTGTGCATGCAGCCTGCACATGCACGTATCTTCCATTTTTTACATGTGCCAGCATTTTAAAATTTACCCATTTATGCGCAGAAATGACTTTTGAAAATTGCTACGATAGAAGTTACATTTAAACATGTAAATCATTTTGAAAATAATCTCCATATTCTTATATACCTATGCAAAAGAACGTCTAGGGGTGTTCCAGACCGGGCCCAAGAGGAACACACGTAATATGCTATTTCCATGACTACATTAGCAACTTATTCACGCAGTTTCACATCTGCTAATTATCTAGCACAACTGATATCAGACTCATCTGCTGTCTGCTATTGTTAGATGGGAGGTCTGGGTGAAATGGGTGAGCTTAGGATGGTCTCAATGAAATGGAGATGGTCTGGGTGAATTGGGGGAGATATCGGCAAACTGGTGATTCCAATTATGTGTGAATTTTTTAAAATATACCTGCTTCTGCACTTAAATCAGGGTTTTATGCAAACAAGTTCTTTTTTTTCTCTCATGTAAAATATACATTTGTTATGTTTATAAAATAGGTAGAAAAGTATGCACTTTCATTGCATGGCTGATATTCATGTGTAATTAAACATATGTTGTGGATGGACATATGTGTATTTTATAATGTATGCAGACCAGATACATGCAGGTTATAAAATACTATGATAGATTGCAACACACACATATACACACACGTATATGGACCTAGTGGAGTAGTTTGAAAGTTTATCCTCATAAAGTAGAAAGTTTAGCTTTCACATTTTATTTTACCACTGCTTGATGGTGGATCTCATACCTGCAATACTCAAAGACCTTATGATTTCCTGAGTCAACTTATTCCCTCTAATTTCTTTCTCTTCAACTGGGCAGGAAAAGAGTTTCTAAACATTTCTGGCTGAGCCATGCTTAATGTGAGAGAGCAGTTTCATATTCATACAATCACAGCAGCATTCTCCAGTCCTTCACTTCCTGCATGCAAAATCCAAAGCTTGTGTCCTGGGTATTCAGGGAGCAAAAACAACAGACAATATTGCCAAGTATATTCACAAAAAGAATTAAAGTAATTCAATCTCAGTTGGCTGTTGCAGCAAGGTCAGACAGAAGTGCCTATGAATTAAGTAGTAATTTACTGGTGTTCGTTAGAAAAATTAACTTAAGGTTTGCTACAGGTAACTTAACTTTGCTCAGTGAAATCAGTCCATGATCTGTCATATCAGCAGAAAGATTTCCCATGCAGAAGTTAAATTTCACAATGGGCAGATCTTAAATTATTTATTTACTGTGTGCCTGGATTTTTACAGCTGCCAATAGCTTAGCCCAAGGCAAGCAATTTTACAGAAACTGCTCAGTCACATTCTAGTTGAAATTCATGGATGAATCATAATTTCTATACTTGCAAGCCAACAACAAATGCTACTGGGTATTAATGACTGCTTTTACTTCAAAGTGAAATTCCAGGAGATAATTTTCAGACAATTTCTGTGCGGCATATAAAAAACATAAGGTACATTCAAACTGTTGTTTTTCTCCCTCAGCTTAGTGAAGAATCTTTTTCAAATTTGTTAGCTTTTAAAAAGGTGGTGCCTTGAGGAAGATTTACATATTTGTAATTCCCCAACTCCTTCTACAAAATTCCAAAATAAAATGCTAAACATATTGTTGGTAAGTGGGGCCTCCATAGTTGAATGCATACTATTTTCAAACTAGTTCCCCTACGCACCTGTATTTTTCTGTTATGATCAAGCTTGTGAACCCTTGGACCGACGGGAGGATGGTATACATTAAGAGGTGGGTCCTTAGGTTCCCCCATCAGGTGACGAGGAGAAACAGAAAATGTGACCGGCTGACCCTCGGCACTGAAGACTGAGGCGACCGTGGAGAAAGCGAAGAGTCGTAACGTCGGAGAAGCCAACTGGGTCTTCGCCACTGGAAGCCCATGGTTTCCCGGGGAGGAGCCCATAGGGACCCGGGCCACTGGGACTTAGGTGGACCTTTGAGAGGTCGTGAGGTCGGTGCAAGGACCAACTGGAGCTTCGCCACTGGAAGCCCACGATCCCCCCGGGAGGAGCCCGTAGGGACCCGGACCGCTGGGAATTAGGTGGGCCCTTGGAGACGATGGTCCGGAAGAAGTCCAAGGTTGAGTGCGAGAGGGTCGTCGCTTACCAGTCCGAGGTCACACACCAGGAATCACCACTTGCCAATCTGAAGTCAGACACCGAGGAATCACTGAGAAGAAACAGGAACCAGGAAGCAAGGATCCGAAGCACCAGAAGACTCACCGAAGCAGGCAGACTCGAACAACAATGTTGCCAAGTCAAGGAGTGAGCAGAGGAAGTCTCCTTATATACTTCCCCTGGTCTGGTTCATGGGAAACAGGTGCAGGCAATTAAAGGGACGAGGTCCCTTTAAATTCAGTAAGGAGGCACAGCCTCGTGCCCAAGATGGCGGCGGCCAACTTGGATTCCTGGCCGCGGAGGAAAGCTGCCCGATGCCACGAGGTAGGAGCAGGGATGGCTCCCAACCCGGCGGCCACCGCAGAGGCCTGCACCAGCGCACGGGAACGACAGGCACCAGACTCCTGCGGCTTCCCCGACGCTGCCGCGGCGACCCACCATCACGGGTCAGGTAGGGGGCGGCGGCCGCGGCCGTCCACAGCCACAGAACACAACATTTTCCTCTTTAGTTTGTTATTTATTGAGGAAGTATACATAAAAGTAGCAACGAGCTTAAACAATGATAAAGTGCAATTTATAGTTTAAAGTAAAAAGTATTACTAGATTAGTTATATTTTTCAAACTGTTCACTATATTAATCCTGCTTTTGAATTCAACATGGTCTTCATTGCATTTCATTTTCAGAACTTCATGGATGCAAAAGAAATGAAAAGTTACTCGATGCAAGGCTTCAGCAAGTAAGTACAGTGTAGATGTGAAAAATCTATGTATGTATGCATCGTCTATATATACAAACCAGGGAGCAAAAAATAATTCAGAAAAACTGGTAGCATGAAACAAATAGAAAGTGGAATCATAATGCTGTCGGATAGAGCACGAAAAGTGGTGCTTGCTGCCTGCAATCATTTACCTCTAAAAGATTTTAACGACTAGCAATGATGTTAAAAAATGAAGTATGCAAAAACAGCAAGAAAAAAGAAAAATATCACGTCACCCAAACAGCACCTGACGTTTCAAAAGCAATTCCTGAACTGGGGAGAGGGGGGAAAAGGAAAGATAGAGGATGATGTGTTGGTCCAGCCTTCAGTAAATTTGCAGAATACTCTTCAAGAAATCTAACACACACAGGGCCGGATTTTAAAAGGGTTACGCACGTAAATCCTCCGGGATTTTAAAAAGGCCCGGCGACATGCGTAAAACCCCGGGACACGTGTAAGTCCCGGGGCTTGCAAAAAGGGGCGGTCCAGGGCAGGGCATGGGCGGGGAAGGGCGAAAGCGGGGCCAGAGGCCTCTGACACAGTGGCCATTTGCCGCTGTGTCAGAGATCGCATGCCGGCAGTCGGCCGGCACGCAACTTACTTCTGTCCCAGGGCTGAAGTGAGTTTTGAAATAAAAAAAAGAAGTCATCAAAGGTAGGGGGAAAGGGCGGGTGAGGAAGGGGAAGGGAAGGGAAAGTGGGGTGGGGGTAGGGAAGTTCCCTCTGAGGCTGCTCCGATTTCGGAGCGGCCTGGGAGGGAACAGGGGAAGGCAGCGCGGTTCTGAACGGGCTCGGTGCGCACAAGGTGCACAATTGTGCACCCCCTTGTGCGCACCAACCCCGGATTTTATAACATGCGCGTGCATGTTATAAAATCAGGAGTACATGTGCGCACGCTGCATAGCGTGCGCACATGTAGGCCGCATGCACTTCTTTTAAAATCTACCCCACAATGCACAAAAAAAACATCTTCAATGAAAGGATGACACCCTTTGGATCAAAGGACTCTGACCATATAAAGAGAAGAGAAGCCAAGCAATATTTATACATTTTTAATCATATCCATGTCAAATTTATAATCCGATCATGATTGATCTACTGGTAGTCTCACACTACCAACCAAATCATTTAAATATGAAAAACACAGTGACATAATTTTTAAGTATAGCTCCCATTGTAATAGGGGCACTTTCAACTCAGGGTGGGGTTTTTTTTTTTGGGGGGGGGGGGCAGTGTTACATTGGTTTGCCTAGGGCGCAAGGGTCTGTAGACCCTTGTGACACTGCCCCTCCCCCAAAACACACCCTGAGTTAAAAGTGCTCTCTTACAGTGGGAGATATGTAGAGCAGGGCTTCCCAAACCTGTCCTGGGGATCCCACAGCCAGTCGGGTTTTCAGGATATGCACAATGAATATGCATGAGATAAATTTGCATACCATGGAGACTCAGTATATGCAAATTTATTTCATGCATATTCATTGTGCATATCCTGAAAACTCGACTGGCTGTGGGATCCCCAGGACAGACCTGGGAAGCCCTGAATTGAGTACCAGATTCTCTCTCTCTCCCCCCAAATCTCCAGACTTGCGCCTCATCAGGACCAGTAGTAATATTACACAGGTAACATGGCGCACTTTGACCCTGGAATGCCCATGCCCTACCTCTTTTCTGCCTCCTTATTCTTGTCACGTGCTCAGGTATGTATGCGCATACTCCCCGGCTTCTTAAAATTTGCGTTGCTCAAGCGTGGCCCACATACTTGTTTATGGGGCCATTTTTGTGCAAGCAATGCTTTTAAAATCTGCTTGTAAGTGAGAGTTAAACTTCCAAATCTCCTGCCATGGTAATGGCAAATGTACATACCACTGCAAAATCACACCATAGGTTATAAATAATACCAATGCAAAAAACATTCCAGTACTTAGGATCAAGACAAACTTCACTGTTCTTAGTCTTATTCCTTACAGAGACCTCAAATAATTACACCTCAACAGCATGGGTGCTGAAGGGGAAACACTATTATCATTAGTGTTTGATTAAATTCACTTTAAAAATTTTTATGCACATAAAGTAAATTTTATTGTCATTGAAACCTTTTCATTGCTTTCAAAATACCAAAATTGAAGCCTTATCTTTTTGCCAAGAGGGGAGAAAAATTGACCAGTCACCCAATGCTGAACAGCATTTTGAGAGTTTACGGCATCCAACTCTGCATCAGGGGAACTTGCCACCATCTTGAAATTGATCCTTCCTTCTGCAATGGAAATAGCAAGAAAAACATTTTTTATTGTGATCGATGATGGCAATGGCCAATTAGAACGATGGAGCTTCTTTGATGTATTCACATTTTCCCAATGTCAAACCACTCTATAGTCTTATTTAACCTTTAGGCACTACTGAGTCTAACTTAAAAATCCACATCCGTTCTTTTAAAGACAACCTTTTCAGTCAGTCACCTTCCCTATCATTTATGGGTACATGATCAATGATAGGCCATTTTATTTGCTGAAATGTGTGTTCTGTTATGATGAAATGAGATAGCATTGGGGCTGATGTTTTGCTCATATTAAAACAGCTTTTATGTTCAGTCAGTCTAATCTTCACCTTGAGGGTCATACGACCAATATATATCAACCCACAAGGACATAATCAAATAAATGAGAAATGAAGAATGACAATCTGTATTATATGTCCTTTTTATAGTAATGTTGGATGAAGCTAAATATAACTCCAAACCAGTCCTAGACGAGGAACAAAATTCACAGGACCCACATATTTTATGTCCCACTACTTCTTCAGTTATTGTCACTTGTCGTAAAGATGAATGTACAAGTACATCTCTTAAATTTTTTCCACATGAAAAAGCAAATAGTCTTTCATCTACAACGCAATGCATAGACCGCACTTCCTAATGCTTCTGGATTATCCTAATTACATCCAACAATGATTCTCTATCCGCAAACCATGCTCTTAAATAAGCCTGTTTGATAACTTCTAAAAGATACCCACATTCCAATAACCAATCTTTTAACAAAGACTGTCTCTTAAATTCATTAATATTAGAACATACTCTCTTCAACCTAAAATACTGACAATAAGTAAGCCTCTTTTCAAGGCATTTGGGTGATTGCTCTGATATCACAATAAATTATTTCTATTGCTTGTCTTCCTATATGACCATTTTCCAATGTAATAGAAACATCAAAAAATGAAATGCTCTTTTGATCTACTACCATCATTGGTAGTCATGGAGTTTATCCATTGATAAAATTCTGTTAACCATCCATAATCAGTCGTCCAAATGAAAAAAATATCATCAATGAATCAAACCCAAAAAAATATATTTATAAAAAATATAAATGTGTTCTGCCTCAAATTGGCCAATATATAAGATGGCTAAATTTGGAGCAACTTCCTATACCCATCACCAGAGCAAACAATAGAAGAAAATACTCCCCATTGAACATAAAATAATTGGAGCTTAACTAACATCCATCAGTATTCATGTGGATTTAGCTCTCTTTACCAACACACTCTCCATGGTATTGATGACAGCCTGTTAAGGCACATTAGTATATAAAGCAGCACTATCCATGGAGACCACCCAACAAACCAAAAATAGATCCACCCATGAACTCAAATCATGATAGTTATTGTTGTAACTCACAGGATAACATAAGAATTGCCATAATGGGTCAGACAGAGTGTCCATTAAGCCCTGTTTCATCATTGGCCAATCCAAGTCACAAATATATGGCATGATCTCAAACAGTAGATAGATCCCAGGTTGCTAACACTTAGGGGTAAGTAGTGGCTTTCTCTATCTGATTAAAAACAGTTTATGGACTTTTCCTCCACAAACTGTTCAAATCTTTTTTTTTAAACCCAAGCAATTTGGGGGCAAAGACAATCTTGACCAGGTCAGTTCATTCCTGTAATGATAGAAGAAGTGCATGCCAACTCTCAAGTTTTCTTTAAAACTGTGCAGTAAGGAGAGGTATGTTGATGAAGTACCACTGGGAGGGATCTCTATGAATTTGCAATCCTAGATATTTTATCCAATTTTCTGCTCACTTCACCGTAAAGGTTTCCCACTGGTTTCTCAGTGTATTTGACACATCTAGGGCCTCTGTTTTGTCAAGGTTTAGCTTGAAACCTGAAAAAGCTTGGTAATCAGAGAAGATTTGTAATGCCACAGGTCAAGCAGTTTGTGACTTTAATAGTAATAAAAGAACATTGCCAGCAAACATCAGTGTCTTTAATTGCAATCATCTTACCATGAAACATGTAATCACCCTAGAGGCCTGTATTTTGGCAATTAATGGTTTGACAGAATAAATAATAAAAGGGATAGGGGGACATCCCTGTCACGTCCCTCTGTGTAAGTGAAAGGCCTTCAAGAGTTGGCCATCTATCAAAATCCTAGCAGGTTTCTTGTATAATAAAGTAATATAATAAAAAAAATGTTCCCACTAAAGCCAAAATGCCGGAGTATATGCATCACAGATATCTGGTTAAGCTAACCGGATAACTAGCACCGCTGAGATCCACCCACTGCCCACCCACTATCATGCCAACTAAGAGATAGCCAGTAAGTGACTTTTGAGCTCTGAACCCGCTTTGAATATTAGGCCCATGGTATTTTATGAACTGTGCAGCCCAGTTTATAAAATATGAGCATAATTTTAGTTGCACTTACTTAGACAGTATGCGCTGAATTATATACACTATTGAAAATTACCCTCAAAATGTGATATTTTAGCATTGAAGAACCAATAAAAAGGGCAGTAGGCACAGATAAACTGTCAAAAAAGAAGGGGAACATTTGCAGCATTAACTGATAGGAACAGCAGGACAGGAGGTCCATACGCAAAGGCCTTGTCCAGGTAACTTTTGGAGTAGCTAAGACAAAAGTCAAGATTTGAAAATTTCCTCCCACTCCATGGCAGTGATGAAGTGTGGTCACATTTTAGTTGGTGAATGCAGATATTCAGTGCTACCTGGCTAAAACTCTGGCTGGAAAGATACCTGTCCTAAAATGACTTGGGTAACTTTAGCTGGGTATATTCGCAAGCATTTATCTGGGTATGCTCTACTGAATATCTGGGTAAAGTTACCCAGGTAACTTTCCCACTCACCAGTCTGCTGAATCTTATTGACTACAGAGTATTTATACTGCTAGTACTAAAATGATACAGGCACCGCCAATTTCAGGACTGAAGCAGGAAACATCCCACTGTCATTTTTGGAACCTTTCAAGTTCATATTTTCCCCACAAACAACCTCTTGTACAGTCCATTTTACCTAAATATATTTAAATATACTATTTCTATCAACCAGAAGCAGGCATACTAAAATAACACTTCCTGAGTTGCAGTTAGTAGACAATAATATCTAGAAGATGCTTGCAAAAAAAAAAATCAAACAGAAATCACCATGGCAACTCAGTTTTAGCTAGCAATCTTTAATGCTGAAAACCCATAAAAACAGCATCAGATAAAGAGTGAATTCACATTGTTTAAAAAAAAACTATTATCATTTTGTTAAACATTATTTATTTGTTCTTTGTAATGAATTCAAAAAGAATCTATGCCACATCAGCAGTCAGAACAACTATTGTCATACACCGTGTCCCAGCAGTGTATATAATAGGAAAGTATATAAAATAGGAAAGACCTGGTTAAGGGTTTACAAGGGAGCAATATACAATAAATTACTGAAGTGACAAAAAAAAGATAGTGTTCAATACCACTGGCAGCTAAAGAGAGAGAGAGAATGAATGCTATAAAATGTATTTTTCATCACCACCACCATCTTTAAAAGCAAAATGTACATATTTTTTGCCCTATGTGATATCCTGGTCCATAGTGTTGTACATACAGTAAAAGGATATTTCTTTCCCTCAGTGACATAGGGGAAATAGAAATTGAACCACCTGAAGAGGAGGAAATAACCGATGATATTGATCCTCAGATGATAATTTTGCAAAAAGAAAAAGGTGAGCATTTGTATTCTCCATCTTCCCCAAATCGCCTTCTCTATTATACTCTTATTGCTGGTTGTCAAATCAATATTCAAATAAATTACCACTCTACAATTTCCATTTGCAGCTGCCAAGGAAGATTCCCTTGCCCATCCATATTCCACATGGTCTAATGAACCAGAGGAAGATCAAGATCATATTCACCATAAGTCAAATACCTTGATGGAAGTCCAGCAACTGAAACTGATGCTTGATTTTCCTCAGGTTGACAATGAGCCAGAAGAAGACAGAGATCACATTTATCACCAGAAATAAAACAATGCCTGTCAATGAAGTCTTAACAAACCTTATAATAAAACATCAAGGTACTCATATTTTCTCATTAATATGGTATCATTTGGACCAATAGAAAAACTCCACACTCAAAATAATCCCCTTTGTTGTTAGCCTTCATGGCCATATTAGGGTAATATAGCACTTCTTAATAGTTTGGTGATATGTAAAATGTTATGTGTTCAGGTACATAATGCAATGGAATAAGCACCATAACATAATTTAAATAGCAGAAGTAACACATATTTATAGTGGAGAAAAATACATTTAAACGAATTGTCTTAATATGTCTTCAGCTGGAAATGTTTCCTACCTCTGTTTGAACTGCCGACATATTAAGGAAACACAAAAATAATTTTGAACAAGTGATCATAACGAAAACTTGGAACTCACTGGATAACAAAGAGTGTTGTTCAAGAGAGACCCATGTACTCAGGACTCACTTGAATATCAGTACTAAATAGTCAATGGAGGTGTAAAAAAGAACTCTGCTACAGTTTGAATGATAAGTTCACTGGTTTAGGCATAACACTAAGCAACAGAAGAGACAACAGATCCTGGAAATAAACAGTGGAATAGTTATTAAAAACAGAGCATTGATAGACTTTGACTTAAGAGTTTGCATACCAGCCCTCCTTCTGTGATCTTACAAAGGTCACTCTGCCAACTCTGCTACGATTGCAGTAAATTATTAACTTTCACACTATCTCTTTTTTTTTAAGTTGTAATGTAATCACTGAAATCTGTCCATTTCAGGACTCTGAACACTGAGACAGTAACTTTAAAATGAGCATGCGTGTATGGGTGCATGCGTGGACATATGCTGGAATTTTAGATCATATGCGCAATTACACATGGATGGTGTGCTCATAATTTTAAGCCATTACTTGAGCAAAAGTACTTTGCGTACCTTCCTTAGGACCTTGTCAGCTTTAATGCATGCAGGTAAGCGGGTTTTAAAACAGCTTGCATGAAGGACATTCCCAGCTAACCAATTAGTCCACCAGTTTGCCCAGTCCATCTCAAGGTCAGCAGGACATCTCTGGTTCTTCAGCTTGTACTTCCTCCAGTTGACACAGACCCCTCACCCAGGTGTTTTTGGCCTTAAGAGAGATTTATGCAGACTTATACCTCAGTAAGAGCAAAAGTAAACATGCACGGCTAACAGCCTGCTGTGGCCTCCAGATTTAACATATAATTTTATGCACATAACTGTTTGGCCCTCCCTGGAACACCCTAACTCTGCCCTTTTTATTTTTTTTACTTGCACACACATACACACACACACACACACACGTACATGTGTGTGCAATTTGCGGCTTTTAAAATACACATTGCTCACACATGGCCCGTATACTTGTGTAATTGGAAAGGATGTACCCAAAGTATAAATAAATAAATAGAACTTACCTGAATCCCAGGGCTTTGCCCAAGTATCCAGGGAACATTTGATCTGAAGGGGCCTGCATCAGATGAGCCGAGGGCGATGACAGTAGGGACATGGGAGCAAGCCACAGCTCTCCGTGTAACTTCCAGTGAGTGCCAGAGGCCTGATGGCATTGAGCAACAGCATCAGCTGCTGTAGACCACAGTGAGGAGAAGAGACCTGGGCACTGTGTCTATGCAGAGAGAGAGCGCCGAGGCAAGGATGCCCCCCCATGAGATGAAGATTGTGGCTTGAAGAAGAGAGACAGGCCCTCACACGCTGAGGCGGAGTCTGGGAGCCACAGGTGAAGTGGTCTGTGATGCTGAAGACAAGCCACACCAGTGACTGCCTGCAGTGGCAGCAGCAGCATGGAAGGCCACGAAGAGAGAGCCCAAGAG
The DNA here is from genome assembly GCF_901001135.1 of Rhinatrema bivittatum. Taxonomy (NCBI): domain Eukaryota; kingdom Metazoa; phylum Chordata; class Amphibia; order Gymnophiona; family Rhinatrematidae; genus Rhinatrema; species Rhinatrema bivittatum. Next base: position 182,441,497 of record NC_042621.1, read on the forward strand.
TGACAGCTGGGAGCGGCAGGGAAACAAGGAGGAAGCTGTGAATGAGTCGGACAGTGTTAGTCTCGCTGAGAGGAAGCCTCAAACAGCCAGACTGCGATGCTGGAGGGCGCCAGAATAGAAGCAATTAGAGAAGGGGCCTGAACTAGCAGTACAGCAACAGATCACTGCAATGGGCCCTCCTGCTCTATATAGTGCCACCGCCGATCCTGCTGCTTCCTCCTTCCATAGTCCAGCCACAACGACCTGGAAGACAGACGTGAAGATCCACAGGGGGGAAGAATGATGAAAGAGACAAAGGCAATCAAAGGAGAAATCTTACCCGAACAGGCAGCCATGGGTCAGATCGCTGCCACTGTGTCTACCTCCTCCAGCTGATGAGCTGGGACAATCAGGTATGGTAAGTGCCCAGACCTTGTGCCACTGCAGTTACAATGGAAAAAGCGGCAAGGGGAAGAGAGGGCGGCAGTGAATCAGAGCATTTGCATTAGGAATTCAGGTCAAGGCAAGGATAGGAGAGAACAGGCTTTAAAATAGATGCTGCACTGCATATTAGAGCAGCAAAAGCTAGTGAGCGAGTGGAAAAAGTAGAGTGTGACTTTACAATTTGGTGGCATAATTTTTGAAGGTGGTCCTAAAGAATGAGAAAAAGAGAGGTTTAGGCCCAAAATGACAAAATAACAAAAATCCACAAACTCTTCGCTTCTTCAGTTCTCTTCAGCTGGTAAACTGTAAAGCCTGGCAACAACACTTGTTCACGTGGTGAGCCATGAGGCCTACCAGGAACACCTCCAGCATTTCTGAGTCCTGATGATGTCTCAGCTCTAGATGGTCTCTCTGCAAGCGCTTGCTCTGAGCAAGCTCATCCACTATATAAAGGGCGAGACCCTACCCAAAAAAGGGGAAGGGCTAACCATGGGGAGGATGCCAAAGGTATAAAAATCCCAAAGAGCTGTGGATAGACAAAACGTAGTGAAGACTGCAAAGCTAACATCACATATATATCATTCTAGCATCAATAATATTTAGTAAATACAGTATATATACACAAATTGGAAGACCTGTTCCTTTCTATTTTTACTTTTCAAACATTATTCATAATAGGAATAAGACAATGGGTTGTCTATGCAATTTTACTGTGCTGAGAGGTACTTAGCCAAGGCATGCAATAATCCCCCATAAATTCACTTACCGATTAATTAAATGCTGGCATCTCTAAGTTTAAAGTGTCATCAAGAAAATGTATCTGACAATTGAGGAAACAGTGATTAGGAATGAGAGCAGTGATACCATGGGATAGATTTATCTTTCCTCCTTCCCAGAACTGAAACGGCTGATGAATTACAGGAGACATGTTTATAAACAATAAAACGTCAATGGAATAAATGTAATCTAACAAGCAGATAGTTTAACTGCTTCACTTGCTTCTAAAGGAAACAGCATTTAAATCTAATTGATGTCATTTTGTACCTGGTAGCTGTTCTTCCTTGTTAGCCGCATCCAGAGAAATTGGCTTCAGGTTCTGTCTCAACTATGATGCTATGGCAGGTTGCACAATAAGAAGTGCAATGACCATTCACAAGTAACAAATCTGCCTGCTGGTTAAGGAAAGGAAAGAAGAAAATCAGAAGGCTTTCTCCATATAGAAACTAATTTTTCTCCATTTCAGTCCATCATGCTGGAAGTTATTTCTGCCCGACAGGGCATAGCAACAAATCTTCCAGCAAGGGCATCCACGCCAGCTGCCAATCAGCCAGAAGAAGAGCAGGATTCACTTTCCACAGTGTTATAAGGGTGGAGCAAAGTAACCTGCGACCTCTCGGCTTTTCCAGAGCCAAGAAACTATTGACACAAGGGTCCTATTCAATAAACATTTTTCTTCCCATAGGCACAGAATGAAGAGAAATCCTTTTTAAATAAGACTCAATGATGTTCCCAGCCTATCAAGTATATTCAGTGTAACTTTGATTTTCTTTCATGGTAGCATGCTCTAATACACCCCTAGTAAAGAGCCTTTGAAAGTCTATGTGTCTTATTAATAAAAAAAAAAAAATTCCAAGACACAGAGTAGGAAAAAGTCATTTTTTTAATAAGGCCCAATGACTAATTATTTTCATAGGAATGCTCATTCTGTTTTTCATTTTTAAGCAAAATATACCAAGATTATAAGAGGTTCACATGTTGATTCATTTTCCAGTACGTTCGTGAACTTTGCATGTACGTCAATGGAACAAACATCTTTCAGCTTGGAGTCTCTTACTCCAAGTTCATTGCAATAACCAAGAGACGCCAGCTAGAAAAAATATTTCTATTGAAAGACAGAAGTTTCCAAATTGTATTTTAAAAAAGGAACTTCAGGAAATGCATTTCTTCAACACATATATCCAATACCAAGAAAACCAGAACATAACCTTAGTCCTGCCATAATAAATATACATCTATTTGGTTTAAGGTGCCTGTTTGTTAAAAGATGTGTCGCAAGTAGAGCAGTTTGAGAGAGACAACTATAAACCAATAATGACTAATACCAGCAATTATATTAAAAAGATGTTAAAAACACTGCAGTGAATTTTCAAAAACATATACGCACCTAAAACTCCATTTTATATTTATTTATTTATAAATTTTTATATACCGAGGTTCAATTAACAAGATTAATTATCACTTCGGTTTACATTACAACCAGCAAAAAATAACAGAGACACAGTCTTGTTTTACAATGAACAGGGTAGAAATAACCTGGATATAAACAATGAACAAGGTAGAAATAATCTGGCAAAACATAATCTGGAAAAACATAAAATTGCCTCCCACCAGCAGGGGCCCTCAGTGGGCCAGCTAACTACTCCTCCAGGTGCTCTAGTTTGGAGGTCCTGCAGGTGGCCATGTTCTGTGCTGCCTCACAGTTATAAGCCAACCTCATAGTTAGTACCTTCCTTTAGCTTGGTCCAAATTACAGTCCTAGTTGTAGCCCTATGTGTTCCAGTCTTAATCCTTGTGGCCCTACTCTGAGGCCTTCTAGTTTTAGCTCGTTCTGTCCTGTTCCTTTTTTGCTTAGTTCTAATCTTGTCTTGCATTTCCTGTGTCTAATCTATTTTAGTGAGCGCCTTTCTGGACCCTGATTTGGTTCTGCAACTCAGTCCTGCTTTTGTGGGCACTCTTTAGTTCCAATCCTGCTCCTGTCTAAATCCTCCTGGCTGCTAGCAACTGGGGGCTCAACCCGAGGGGAAGGTGGCCAGTACAGGCAGAAGATACCTGTTCCTCTTCTGCTTCAGCTAGCCTTGCCAGTGTCTGGTCCCGCTCGTGTCTCTGGCATCAAAATACTGGCAGCACGCCATGACAACATGCGTCCATCGGCCTTTTGAAAGTTACTCAGAGGGTTATACACCTCAAAGCCCATGCAGAAGCAATTTCACGTGTACTTGTACACACACTTGAAAGAGGCGGAGTCAGGGCGGGGAAAACATTTACACAAGTACTTTCTAAAATGCACATAAATGTAGGCATGAACATTTAAACCTGCTTCCATGCAGGCATAAATACATGCATATGTGCCACCTAAGGGTTTGCGCACACCCACTCGTTTTCAAAGCAGACTTATGTGTGTAACACCGCTTTGAAAATTATGGCTGAAGGTCACATGAACTTTATACACGTGTACTTTAGCCTTAAGCGCTATTTTATAAAATTAGGCTCCCTAAGTAAATTCATAATAAACAGGCTGCAAGTAAAACACCATTCTTTTCTGAAAATAATTGATTCAGACAACACTGCTTAATTAAAAAAAAAAATCTACATTTTTGCATATGTGCACATCATCATTTAATTTGCACATTTTTTTAAATTTCTCAAGTCACATTAAGCGTCCTTGTAACAGAGTATTTGAGAATTGTTTAGTGTCATATGTATTAACAGTTACAGTAAACTAAGAGTATTTCAAAATGTGCTGTGTTGTGAGGGAGGAACAAGAGTTCTGACTAGTGGTTGAGCACTTGTTTTCAATACATTATTTATGCTTTTAGAAGCGGTGTTCTCATGACACACTTTACACTATATGTAACAGCTGTTCAACGTCTCACAACACACCAGTGCAGGTTTCAAAGTGGTTTATTAAAAGATTTCTGTGTAGAAAGATAGTTCATCAAGAGTAACGTCCCCCAGCTCAGGCCGTGTTTTGCCGGAGGGTTGTGTCGGGAGGGACATAGAGGTATCAACCTTACGTCATATAAAAAAAGACACCAGGTTATGAGCAAGTAATGTTTTTTTCTCATTATAATGAAAGGTTGATGCCTCTATGTCCTTCCCGACGCAGCCCTTGGGCGAAACACGGCCCATGTGTGGGGGACTTTACTCTTGAAGATGATGGATGACAGAGTAATACCTGAGAAGTCAATCCCAATGTGAATAATTTATTAAGACCTAAACACATTTAAGCAGAATATTATTTTTAACAGCATTAAATGTTTTCATAAATATACAAATATCAAGGAATACACTGGTACTGTGAAACTTATTAAACAGATGCTACGGTAAGTTATGACCCCATCATAATAGGCATCATCTGCATAGCAATTTTGTTAGATGATATGCCTTATGTATAATCATCGGTCAGTTTTTTAAATATTTTCTTGTTGCTTATTGTGCTTAGTGAACTTAGCTTAGTGAGTCGCTGAAGCCATCGTTATGCCCGACATGGTTCCATGTTTCGAACCGTCCAGGTTCTTTGTCAAGGGCTAAATGTTCAGCGTCTGGAGAATAAAATCATTATAATTACAAAGACAAAATCAAAAGCGTTTTTTAAAATTATCTAGATATATTTACACATTTCAGTGCTAAACAAGGCTAGTGCTTACTGTATTTGTAGTCCCTTCAAATTCGGGTGATCCTGAATTCAATGATGACGGATCGGCTTGATTTCCTGTGTGAGCTCCGGAAATCAAGCAGAATATATACAGAGTTACCTACCATGATTATTTGATGACGCAATGCATCTCAAGTTAGTGTGTACCATTCAATGGCTAGATTGAGTCCATTTGGATGTACTGAATTCAACTTATAAATCCAATATTGCTCTCTATAGTTGAGAAAAGATTTGGTAAAACCCCCTCTGGAATTTATGTGTACCAACTCAATTATTCGCCATTTGATATCTTGGAATGTATGGTGGTGTTGTACACAGTGAGATACTATCGGAGCTTGTAATTTTGATGTATTGAGACAGCTACGATGTTCTGTTAGTCTGACTTTTATGGCACGTTTAGTCCTGCCCACATATATCAGAGCACAAGGGCACTGCAGCATATAGATCACATTACGTGATGTGCAGTCAGTGTATTGATATGCTCGATGAATGTTTCCATGAGCGTCAGTCCAGTGGGGCCCAATGAGGGCTTGATTGCAAAATGTGCAGTTGTGGCATTGCCAATGCCCTATAATGTTGGTATTGGGCTGATCTGGAGTGGGGCAGCCACCATGGCTGCAGAGCTTGGCTTGCATCAAACAATAGTAATATCTGTGGGAAAATGGAGGTCAAAGAAGTTCAAATTGTATGTCAGACCACATGAATATTTCTTTCGTAGTCTCTAATCTGATTTTCTGTTCCCAGGTTCAATGTCACATATGCGCTTCATCTGGATAATTGGGCACTCATATGTGCAATGGGCATGTAAGCGAGCCATGAGTCAGCCGTTGGGCTAGCACCTGGGTATGGCACCACACTGCCTGACACTGGCTTGGAAAGGGATACCGGAGATGAAGTGGGACCAACTGATGCCTACTATTATACACATGAGCAAAGCTTTCACCACCCCGGCGATGATTATTCATCTGGGGGGGGTGATTTAGCAACACTTGCAGCGTTGAGCCGACACAAAAAATTCCGAAATATTTCACTGAGATTTCTGGATGGTTTCCACAGTCAGTCATTGTTTGGTCCTGCATCACCCCCGAATGAATTTGGAGTGGGGAACAGTTGCACCAGGCTCTTGATAGGGCTATAATATATTGTGGTTGCTCCATTGTGTGTACCGCTCCTCTTCTCTATCTCTATTTTTGCTATGGGTATCTCTCTTACATCTTCCTCAGTGAAGACTGAAGGAAGAATTCATTTAGTGTCTACTATGACTTTGACATTCCTAAGTGCTCCTTTTACCCCTTGATCATCTAATGGTCCAACTGACTCCCTCGCAGGCTTTTTACTTCAAATGTACCTGAAAAAGGTTTTATTATGAATTTTAGCTTCCAAGGAAAACTTTTAAAATTGTCTCTTTACCCTATCAAAATGCTTTGCATCTAACTTGCCAGTGCATATGCTGTTTTCTTCATTCGGATTCCTTTTCCATTTCTTTAAAGATATTGTTTTAGCTATTATAGCTTCACTCACCTCACATTTTTAACCTTGCCGGTAACCGTTTAGCCTTCCTTTCACCTTTTCTAATGAGTGAAATGCATCTAGTCTGGGTTTTCAAGATGATATTTTTAAACAATGTCCATGCCTGATGTAAACTTTTAACTTTTGCAGCTGCTCCTTTCAGTTTTTATCCTAACCATTTTCCTCATTTTATCATAGTCACCTTTTTAGAAGTTACATCCTGGCCCAGTAGATTTCTTTAGTGTCCGGTTATTGTCAAATATGATCATGTTGTGGGGGAGCGTGAGAAGAAGGGAGGAGGCTACCGCTTTCCAATTTCCACCTGATCCGGTTACCAGAGTTAACATCTTGGTGAGAGAGCTGAGTCGCTGGAGAGTGACGTCAGCAGAGACGCCTCCCGACTGACTATAAAAACTGCGGAAGGGCGGCGATATCGTGGGGAGCGTGAGAAGGAGAAGGGAGGAGGCTACCGCTTTCCAATTTCCACCTGATCCGGTTACCAGAGTTAACATCTTGGTGAGAGAGCTGAGTCGCTGGAGAGTGACGTCAGCAGAGACGCCTCCCGACTGACTATAAAAACTGCGGAAGGGCGGCGATATCGTGGGGAGCGTGAGAAGGAGAAGGGAGGAGGCTACCGCTTTCCAATTTCCACCTGATCCGGTTACCAGAGTTAACATCTTGGTGAGAGAGCTGAGTCGCTGGAGAGTGACGTCAGCAGAGACGCCTCCCGACTGACTATAAAAACTGCGGAAGGGCGGCGATATCGTGGGGAGCGTGAGAAGGAGAAGGGAGGAGGCTACCGCTTTCCAATTTCCACCTGATCCGGTTACCAGAGTTAACATCTTGGTGAGAGAGCTGAGTCGCTGGAGAGTGACGTCAGCAGAGACGCCTCCCGACTGACTATAAAAACTGCGGAAGGGCGGCGCCCCGCAGCCGCCGGCGCGTCGCCTAAGCCGCGCGCGCTGAAGGGGCGCGCGGCTTTGGCCGGCTTAGGCCGGAAGAGGCCAGAAGAGACCGGAGAGACTTTTCTTTTGTTTTTCCTATATATATGTTGATGGGTAGAAAGAGAAAAGCCAAAATCTCCACATCCTCTCCTTTGGATCAACAACTTAAAGGCCCAATGGACCATCATGTTGTGAAACTGATGGGAACGCCTCGAGAGGACAGTTTGGGAGAATCATCCTTGATCTCCCTGAGTCCCGGCGACGGTCCAAAGTCTCCAATGCAACCATCTGGGGTGATCGCAACCGGAGGTCTGGTAGGAGCGGTCCAAGGGGACTTAGACCTGAATTCACAGATCAATGTTCATTGGTCTGCAAATACTATTACATCAGTTTTAGCTGATTCCAAAGAAATGATATTAACCAGTTCTGTTAAACTACCTGATAATGTTACTATGTCAGATCTTGGAAACATGATTTTAAAACTGGATAGTAATGTGAATAAGATGAATGAGTCCTTATTAACCTTAATAAGAACAAATAGTACTTTAATTGAAGATCAGGGAAAGAAACTTGATAAATGCGAGAAGGAAGTGTTGACGATTACAACTAAAGTTCAAATGATTCAAAATTCTGAAAATGCTTTTATTCGGGATAGTTTAGCTATTCGAAAAGAAGTTGAATATATTGAAAACTTACATAGAGCAAAAAACCTAAGGATTATTAATTTCCCTATTACTAGCCTCCTCTCCCCATGGGAGATGTTTAAGAAATATCTGAGAGAGAACTTGTTATATGAGGAAGAGGAAATCCCTAAGGTATCAAAAATTTATTATTTGCTTAAAAAGTCACCTAGAAATTCTGGAGAACAAAATGTAGTAGAATCAGTATCTTCTCCAGGTGTATCGACTTTTCTTGAAGAATCTGTGGACTTGATTAATAGTCGTGCAACCCTTTTTGTTTCATGTTTGGCCGAGTTAGATAAAGAGAATTTATTTAGGAGGTTTTTCAGACACAAGGATGTATTGTTTTGTGGACATAGAGTCCAAATATTTCCAGATGTGGCAAGAGCCACTCAAGTAAGAAGAAGATATTTTTTATCTTTAAGAGGTCGTGTGTTAGCATTAGGTGCTTCCTTCTTCTTAAAGTTTCCTTGCTTGTGCCTGATAAACTACCAAGGGAAAAAATTTGGTTTCGTTGATCCCACACACTTAGAAACTTTCTTAGTAGATAAAAATCAGGCTGCGAACCCCGAGACTTAGACTTAGTTAAATGAAATAATCTCCTGGATCCTTCTGAGATGTTTACTTTTACAACAAATGTGTTAGTAATGTTATATGAGTTTCTTGCTTCTCCCCCAAATTATGGTGATAATGTGATATCACTTGCTTTTCAGTTATTATAAACTATATTGTTTTTGCTTAAAGTATCACATATCAATAGTGTATTTCCTTTGTTTTATGATGTATGTCATATAATGAAAATTAATAAACTTAAAAAAAAAAAAAAAAATATGATCATGTTGTAATCACTATTGCCAAGTGGCTCCAACACTGTTACCTCTTGCACCAAATCTTGGTTTCCACTAAGGACTAGATCTAAAATAGTTTCCCCTCTTGTTGGTTCTTGTACCAGCTGCTCCATGAAACAATCATTTATTTCATCTAGGAACTTTTCCTCACTAGCATGTCTTAATGTGACATTCACCCAGTCAATACTGGGGTAATGAAATCACCCATTATTACTTTGCTGCTGATTTTGTTAGCATTTCTTTGTCTATTTGTTCATTCTGGCCAGGTTGGCGGTAAAATACACCAATGCCATTTTATTCCCCTTTTCATCTGGAATTTCTATCCATAAAGATTCAACATTGCATTTTGTTTCTTGCTGAACATTTATGGTGTTTGACTCAATGCCCTCTTTAATATATAGTGCCACCTCTCCCCCAATTTGATTCATCCTATCATTTCAATATAATTTGTACCTTGGTATCACAGTGTCTCACTGGTTAACCTACTACCACCAGGTCTCTAAGATTCCTATTATATTAACCTCTTTATCCAGTACTATACACGCCATCTCCCCCATCTTATTTTTTTAGATTTCTAGCATTGGCATTCATACATTTCAAAGTATGTTTTTTTGTTTGTATTAACAACCTGCTAATCAATTAACAGGGGTAATATGGAATCTTTCTACTCTATCCGCTCTTTTCTTAAAAGCACTGGTCCACTGTAGCATTTATTACAACTTCCCTGCTGGGATGCCCTGATTTCCCTGTTCTCTTTGAGGTGAATTTTAAAGAGATGCTGCCATGCAGTCATTTTCTCTCATTTGAACTTTTTCTCACTGGGACTTTGGAGTTCGTGGGTTGGGGGTCTGATTGAGGAGGGGAAAATATTGGCATCACTGTCTTGTTTTGATTGATGAATTGTGTTAAGGTTTATGCCAATAAAAAAATGTTTAACCTTGAAAGAGATGCATGCGCCAAAATCGGGATATGGGCAAGCATCTGGCATATGCGTGTGCCCACCCAATTGTATATAGTGAGGGTTGTGCACACATCTCGCATCACAGAAAAAGGAGGTGTGGTGTGGGTAGGGCATGAGTGTTCCAGGGCGTGGCCTAGAGGTGTCTACACAACTACCTATGGGCCTGAACCCTCACCAAGGTCCAGTGTCGCGTACGTTTACTTCTGCTATGGAGGAGATATACTTTAAGTTAAAAAAAATAAAAAATACAGGCATCCCTGAGGGGTTTAATGGATCTAGGGTAACTGGCGGGAGTGCAGGCTAAAGAACCAGGGGGGTTTGGAGGACCTAGCTATAGACTGGGTGAACTGGTGGGTAAACTGGTTAAACTTGTAATTGGCGTGGACGTGTGCCTGTTGTAAAATTCCCCCACTTGCACGGCTCAAACCCAACTTTACATGGCTGTGCATGCCCACTTGCAAAATTAGGCGCAGACATTTGCATGCCTAGGCTATGTTATAAAATTGCTGCGTCTCTGGGCGCGTGCCGACGGACATGTGTACGTGTGCTCCAGCGCACCTGTTGGAAAGTTAGTTTCCCTATATCCTTCAAAGATAGTTCATTCCAAACTAAGAGAGTCATATTCATAAGAACATAAGAAATTGCCATGCTGGGTCAGACCAAGCATCCATCAAGCCCAGCATCCTGTTTCCAACAGAGGCCAAACCAGGTCACAAGAACCTGGCAAGAACCTAAACACCAAGAAGATCCCATGCTACTGATGCCAGTAATAGCAGAGGCCAATTCCTAAGTCAACTTGACTTTGGAAATGGCCTAAGTAATCCAGGTAGTGGACAATAGGGATGTGAATCATTTTTATAACGAATAGAAATATCGTATGATATTTCTAAATTCATTATATATCGGGTAAAACGATAAATGAACACTTTTTCCCCCAAATTTTTGTGAAAATTGTTTTTCGGGTTACTGCGCACTAGCTCCCGTTAGTGCGCACTACCAAAAAAAACGTTTATTTTTGTTATTTTTTATTACTTTTTTTTTTTTTTTGTTATTTTTGTTAGTGCGCGCTAACTCCCGTTAGCGAGCACTAAGCCGAAAAACAATTTTTTACTAAAAATAAAATGCCGATCCGTGGGAAAACGAGATTTTTCCGCTGCCACACAAACCCGAAAATGCAAACGATCAGGCACCCGATGCACATCCCTAGCAGACAAGTTATGCAGCTAAAGTTAGCCAGGTAATGTCTTGTATATTCAGCGGGATAAACATACTGCTGAATATACTAGCCCATGTAGCCAGATAACTTAAAAAACTAACCAGTTTGAATATAATCATTTAGGAGGTCAAATTCAAAGCCATTTAGATAGATAACTCATGTTATCCTTCTAAATGGCAAGTTATCCATCTAACTCCATGTTATCTAAATTATCTATCTAACTCCAAATTATTCATTTAAATGTTTAGCTTTAAATATTGGTCTCAAGGTTTTTAAGCTTTTCAGCCTTTTGTGGCTGGACAACTTGCTACTTATCTGGACATCTTTAAAAGATATCCGGGTAAGTAATGCTTTGAAATGAATAAAAACAAAGGAAAAAACAAAGAAAATTGCCTGTGGCCTGATCCCCTCCTTCCCCCACCAAATTTCATTGAAAGCCTTATCGGGACCCCACATCCCCTCCTAAATGGTAAAATGGGTTCAGGGATCTGCAGAGCAGGATCCCTCTCCAGCCCTCATTCACCAATTCTCTTTAAAAAAAAAAAAAAAAATGTTTTCCCACTCCGGACCCTGCCCCCACTCACCTGTTCAGCATAATAATTATAAACCCCTGAGCCTCCGCCCGGACCACCTCCCATTCCCCCCCCACCCCCACCCCCTGACACTTACAAAACTACTGCTGGAGGTGCAATAGACACTCGCTCCTGGGGCTTCCATCACAGCTCCTGATGGAGGTGGCACTGGAAGGGTAAATTAGCCAACGCTGCTCAGCGCTTGAAGTTTTATAAATGTCATGGGGGGTGGGAGGTGGTCCATGCGGTGGAGGGGACTGTGTGTCAGATGGCAGCCTCCACTAATTTATGAGCATCTGCTTCACTTGATGCAACCAGTGAGGAAATTTCGTGCTGCTCGTTCCTCAAATTCCTGAAGCAGAGATAAGTAATAATCTCATAGTACTGTGTCAGATTGGATTGCAGTGGTGTTTATTAGTGTGGACATAACTGCACGCTTGTAGAAACAGTTTTTTTGCTGGGAAACAGGAATATTTTCTCAGATTTTATTTGCATTTATATCAAAAAAATTAAAATTAAAAAAGAAATTGACTTCAGCATTTGAATCAGTTGGACCTGTGATTATAACTAGTGGTTTGCACTAGTGGTTTGATATGCCTTTGATGGCACAAATGAACAAGTGCATTTAATATGACCGTCCAATTTAATAAATTGTGAATTTATACAGAAATAAGGTACACAACTTGATTGAAGTTAAAATTTAAGGTGAATGTTTTTTTAAGTTGTTATTGCTTTTTATACATTATTGGGATTTTCTGGAAGTGTTTGTCAAAATCCCTCATGAGAGACTTCTAAGAAAACTAAAAAGTCATGGGATAGGAGGACTGCAAACCGGTTAAAACATAGGAAACAGAAAGTAGGATTAAATGGTCAGTTTTCTCAGTGGGAAAAGGTAATCAGTGGAGAGCCTCAGGGATCTGTATTTGGACCGGTGCTTTTTAATATATTTATAAATGATCTGAATAGGGGTACTATGAGTGAGGTGATCAAATTTGCAAATGACACAAAATTATTCAGAGTAGTTAAATCACAAGCAAATTGTGATAAATTGCAGGAGGACCTTATGAGACTGAAATGGCAGATGAAATTTAATTTGGACAAGTGCAAGATGATGCATACAGGGAAAAATAACTCATGCTATAGTTACATGATGTTAAGTTCTATATTAGGAGCTACCACCCAGGAAAAAGATCTAGAAGTCATACTGGATAATACATTGAAATTGTTGGCTCAGTGTGCTACGGTGGTCAAAAAAGCAAACAGAATGTTAGGAATTATTAGGAAGGGAATGGTGAATAAAACAGAGAATGTCATAATGCCTCTGTATTGCTCCATGGTGAGACCGCACCTTGATTACTGTGTGCAATTCTGGTCATCACATCTCAAAAAAGGTATAGTTGCACTAGAGAAAGTACAATGAATGGCTCCCCTATGAGGAAAGGCTAAAGAGGTTAGGACTGTTCAGTTTGGAGAAGAGACGGCTGAGAGGGGATATGATAGAGATCTATAAAATCATGTAAGGACTTGAATAGGTAAATGTGAATTGGTTATTTACATTTTCAGACAATACAATGACTTGGGGGCACTCCATGAAGTTAACAAGTAGCACATTTAAAACAAATCAGAGAAAATTATTTTTCACTTAAAGCACAATTAAGCTCTGGAATTCATTGCCAGAGGATGTGGTTATGGCAGTCAGTGTAACTGAGTTTAGAAAAGGTTTGGATAAGTTCCGGGGTAGAAATCTCTAAACTACTATTAATCATGTTGACTTAGGAAATAGCCACTGCTTATTACTGGCAATAGTAACATTAGATCTATTTAATGTTGGGGTACTTATCAAGTACCCCAACCTGTATTGGTCACTGTTGGAAATACGATGCTGGATTTGATGGACCCTCGGTTTCCTCCAGTAAGATAACTTCTTATGTTCTTATGCCTAGATTCTTGTTTGCATACCATCTTATTTATACTTTTCAACATGTTATGCTATACAGTTTTATTTTTTATATTTGTACACATTTTATATTTGTACACATGCTGTAGAGAAAGCCCTGTCTCTCAGAGACAGGGCTTTCTCTACAGCAGGACCTACTTTGTGGAATTCCATCCCACCTGAACTGAGACAGGAACCTTGCCTCCCTACTTTCAGAAAAAGACTTAAAACCTGGTTATTTATGAAAGCCTTTCCAGATACCAACTGAACCTACTTTCAACCTTTGACAACTCCATAATGTTCTTTGTCTTTTAAATTGGCAGGTTTTATTTACCTTGGTTATTCTTTTTTATCTCATTGTTAATTTTTCTCTCGCCTTCTCTACATTCCAAGTTGCATTTTGTCCCTGTTTTATTGTAACTGCTACTTTCTTCTTCTATCACATGTTAATGTTTTAAGTTTTTTAAGTATTTATCCTTTTGTCACACCCTGTTATTTGTAAACCGGCATGATGCGACTCCCATCGCGAATGCCGGTATATAAGAAATTCAAATAAATTTGAAGTAAAGATGTACATTAATTTGAAATTAATGGGTAATCTGAACCAAGAAAATGTCATCTTTTTTTTTTCAGTTTGTTTTGTTCCAAACAAGACCAATGGATGGAGGCTCAGAAAATAACACAATTTTTTATTTGTATTCATTTTCCAATTCATTAAAGTCTATGGTAAAAGCAAAACTGCAGGTTTATTTCTAACTTAAGCCAGACAGAGAGGAGCCAGGGTGTGAAGGCACAAGGAGCAGAACCAATGAAAGTAAAGCACTATTTCAACCAACCTATCACAACTAGCAGATACATAGATTGACAATGACTTCCTCATTTTTTTAACCTGAAACTGAAAGGAAATCTAGACCTTGAGCATAGTCACCATTGAGAATCATTTCTCTCTTGGATTTCAGAGAGAGAGAGGGGAGTTAGTTCTGAAGTTGTGTGTTTCACAATGAAAGGAAAAGTTTACAAACAAAACTTAGGAGAAAGGAAGGTAGATAGGCTGTTGCCTCTTGACAGTATGTCACAAAAGACACTAATCTCTGTCAGGGTTACATTTTCATAAAGTTTCAGTCATAAATTTTTATATTTTTATATGCATTAAAATAGTGTTTTCTGGATGATGCATCACACAGGAGTAGATTTTAAAAGAAGCGCACCCGGCCTACATGTCCATGCGCTACCCAGCGTATGCACATGTACACCCGATTTTATAACATGCGTGCGCAGGCGCATGCATGTTATAAAATCCAGGGTCAGCGCGCACAAGGGGGTGCACAATTGTGCACCTTCCATGCGCCGAGCCACACTGCCTTCCTCCGTTCCCCCTAACCTAACCTTTCCCCCCCTTCCCCTAACCTTTCCCCCCCAGCCCTACTCTAACCCCCCCCCCCCCCCCGACTCTTGTCTTACCTTTTGCGCCTGCCTCTGGCCCCACCCCCGGACTGCCCCTTTTGTAAAGCCCCAGGACTTACACGCGTCCCGGGGCTTTACGCGCATTGTCAGGCCTTTTAAAATAGGCCCGGCGCGCGTAACCTTTTTAAAATCCGGCCCACGATATTTATCTTGTTGCTAAACTTGTTCAAGAACTTACTTTTAAACTTGCCAAAAACCTGTTTCCTACACAATAAAGAGGCCATTTTATTTACTTGTTATACAAAATGTGGACCAATCAACGTTAAAAGCATAATCCTCCTGTTTCCAATAGGTTAATGGAACTGACTCTCTCCAAATGTTTACACTAACATAGGATATGCCATTGTACTGTCTCGTTCAGTCCTCTCATTGTCACTGAATCTAATGTGAATATCAATATTGCTTCGGCTTGTTTAACAGCATACCTCTATCACCCCTTTGCCCCGATATATCTGCTCTATCCCATGATCATGAGTCAAGCAGTGCTGCATAACAGGAGCCTGTGTTTTCTTCATATGAAGTCAAATATGAAGAACTATTAGCCTGGTATTTATTGTGCGCTTGGTACATTCAATGTATATCATTGGGCATGGACATTGTGGCACATAAATCATGTAGCTGGACAATTTGAATGATGTTTAAACGTTATTGTACACTGTGACGCAGGATGACTCTAAATACTCCCTATTCAATATCCCTCTCCGCTTGTGATGAGAAATCAAAAATATATAAATGTCTTCCCAAAATCCCGTGCTCTCATCAACCAAAAATATTCTAAATAAACTATCTTTTTAATTTTGATATCATTTAAAAAATATATATATATTGGAGAAAGAGGTAAGTTTCATATTTCTAGTGCATGCCTCCACGGCCTTGCGCCTGTTCGTATGATATAATCATTAACTTGCCTCCTTCCCCCTTTTTTGTGTGTTATATTATTTATCGTGTGAAAAATATTTTTTGAATATAGCAATTTTTATCAAACACTTTTGTTATAAAAAATCATGCTCTCCACTATGCATAGATATGATATTGTCACTTATGTTTTTTCTTTCAATTTTTGTAAAGCGACTAAATGCTTATATCCCTATGCTCGTGGAAAGTTGTATTTCAATACATACTGTTTATACGCCCTCTGTCTTAATCAACCCTAAAAAGGATTTCATGAACGCCAAGTTCTTAATATTAGACTGCCATTGCTTCGATATAACTACTAACGACTTATCTCCCGACACAGCTGCGTTTCGTTCTTCCTTCGTCAGGGGAGTGTGTCCATTCCTATTTTCATTTATTCCTCCGTTAATCCGTTAATCCATCATGGCTCTCTATTCCAGCTGTCCGTTCTCTCTCTCAGGCTTACAAGCTCCGAGTGGCGGCGTTATTTCTTAGCGTCTTCTCTGTGCTTTAAAAACTAGTCAGCAGATCTCAAATCATCCAATGGTGTGGATACGTGTTTGCGTACTACGTCATAGTCACCAAACAACTGGTGATTGGTTGTCTCAAAATTAAAGGGCCGTTCGTCCAAAGTAGACACATATCCGGTCACCTTCTGTCTCAAATTAGACTCGCCCACTCCACTTCTTCGTTTAATCCTTTTGGTACTACCGTATTTAGTTTGAAAATCCATTGCTGTTCAATGTAATTCAATTTCTTCTTTTCATCTCCACCTTCGACCTTATCTATGACCGTCCATCTAAGATGATCGAACTTGTGATCCCGTTCTATGCAGTGCTGCACCATTGGTGCTTCCACAGTTCTCGTGTTGATTTTCGATCTATGTTCTATCAATCGTGTCCTTATAACTCTAGATGTCCTACCCACATAGTTTTTAGGGCATGAACATTGAATCAAATAAATCACGTTTTTTGATGTGCAGTCAGTGTCTCTACTCCTCTTTATACAGTATCCTGTAACGGGATCTATCCATTCATTACCTTCAATAGTAGTATTACACATGTCACAACGCTGGCATGCCTTATGATTACCTCCTGGCAATCTCTCTTCCAATTGTCTGTTAACATCTGCATGTACCACCATATCCTTTATGTTAGAACCTCTCGTTGTCACTATCAATGGGAGTTCTCCAAATACTTCATATACAGACAAAATTGGCCAATGTCTTCTTATGGAAGCTGTGATGGATGCCGTTGCTGTGCTTTGAGGTATGATACAGGTTAGCCTTCCTTGTTCCTTTTTATTTCGATACTGGAGAAGTTGGTTACGATCAGCATATTTTGCTC
Organism: Rhinatrema bivittatum; assembly: GCF_901001135.1. Lineage (NCBI taxonomy): Eukaryota > Metazoa > Chordata > Amphibia > Gymnophiona > Rhinatrematidae > Rhinatrema > Rhinatrema bivittatum. The sequence continues at coordinate 182,458,725 of NC_042621.1, forward strand.
GTTTATATGCTCTATTTATAATCTTTTTAGGATATCCTCTATCCCTGAATTTGTTTTTAAGGTATTCCGCTTGTCTCTCAAATTCATCTTCAGTTGAACAGATCCTTTTATATCGAAAGAATTGACTCGCCGGCAATCCTTGTTTCAAGGACATGGCATGATGACTGTGGTATTTCAGTAGCGTGTTTCTCTCCGTCTTCTTATGATGTACAGTTGTCTCAAGTTCTCGTCCTTTTCTTTCTATTAGTACATCCAAATAGGATATTCGTTGTTGACTACTTTCTGATGTAAACTTCAAATTCACGTCTACTGCATTTATCCACAGTAAAAATTTTTCAAATTCTTCTTTAGATGACATCCAAATCAAAAAGACGTCGTCGATATATCGACGCCAATATTGAATTTTAGACCACCACTGGGATTGATAAACATGTTGTTCCTCAAATTGTGTCACATAAATGTTCGCCACTGAGGGTGCCAACGATGACCCCATGGCAATTCCATGTGATTGATGATAAAATTTATCAGCGAACCTAAAATAATTATTGGTCAATACCAATTCCAAAAGTTGATGTAAAAATTGTACAGGTATACGTTGTCTCCTTTCTTTGACCAATTGTGACATCACAACTTGTATGGCTTGTTGTTGTGGAATTTGCATATATAAAGACTGAATGTCCATTGTGATCAACCAACATTCTCCATGTGTAATCTGAACTTCTGCTATTTCTTTAAGGAACTGTATCGTATCTTTCAAATAAGATTTCGCCCTGGTCACTATGGGTTGAAGAATCTTATCCAGAAGGATCGCCGGAGGCTCTAATACTGTATTTCGGAGCGAGACAATAGGTCTAATCGGAGGGGGCATGACTTCTTTATGTACCTTAGGCACAGAATATATCAATGGAATTTTTGGTTGTTTGTTTTGTAAAAATTGTTTCTCTTTAATTGTTAGAAAAGGCACATCTTCTATCAAATTCTGGATGGACTCCACCAGTGTTCGGGTGGGATCCCTATCCAACAACTGATAATATTTCTGATCTTCTAAGTGATGTAACATTGTAGTTCTATAAGTGGCTATGTCTTGTACAACGATGGCTCCCCCCTTGTCAGCCGGTTTGATTATCAGTTGACGTTCATCGGATAATTTATGAAGAGCTGTCCTCAATTCTTTTGTGAGATTATGATATCTTGGAGTTTCCTTCTTCTCCATAATTTCAAGATCCCTCAAGATCATATGTTTAAATGTTGTAATGTGTGGGTCTATGGGGCCCTGAGGCACCCAACGTGATTTAGGGCGAACAATAGAAAGGTCAGTGGAGCTGGGAGCACCTTCTTGTAAACTGAAAAATAGTTTGACTTGTAATTTCCTTATAAATCTATGTATCCAGATACGTGTGTCGAACGGTTTATGAAATTGTGTCGGTACGAATGAAAGTCCATTTTCCAATACCTGTGTCTGATGATCAGTCAAGGGTATTTTTGACAGATTTATCACCGCGGAGGGTCGTTGTTTGATTGTTGACTTTTGTGATATTGCTGTCTCGTCATTCTTCCCGATTTGTCGGCTTTTTCGGATCTTATTATTTTTTTCTTTTGATTGTTGGAAATTTGTTCTAAAAAATCTTTTGAACGTCCCCCTTCTCTCTCCAAGCTATACGGAGGATCAGGTGGAGAAAATTAAAGAGCAAACATCGCTTTTTTCGGATTCGCCAGAAGAATTGAACATTAAAGGTTGGGAAGATTACGACAAATTAAATAGGAAATTGATTAGGATTCAGATGCACGGTATAACATTGGTGGAATATGTCAAGCAGCAGATAGTGCCGAGAGGATTGAGGGTATTGAAGGATCCGATGCTATTTTCAGATGACAGTGAATTTGTTGAGGTTTGGAGAGCAATCCTTAACAAGTGCTCACTAGACTTAATGTTGCTAATTATTAATCGAGTACAACGACACACAGAGGAAGTACAAACACAAATACAAGACACGTTGGAAACAGTGAGTAAACTATCAGACTTTGAAAGTAAATTAGAAGAACATAGTTTAGCATTAGATCAATTTAGAGCGGACATAAAGGAGACAAAAATAACTAAATTTAAACGGGATCAAACAGACTATTTAAACAACAGAGTTTACAATTGGAAGACCCGGCAAGGGGAGATACAAAAGAAAAGAGTTAAATTTAATTTTTCGTCTGGAGAAAGTACGGGGAGTTCAGAAGGAGAGACTGAAGAGGATAAACAAGAGTCGGTTAAGTCATCGAATAAAAATAAGAAATCATTGGAGAGAGAAGGGGGACGTTCAAAAGATTTTTTAGAACAAATTTCCAACAATCAAAAGAAAAAAATAATAAGATCCGAAAAAGCCGACAAATCGGGAAGAATGACGAGACAGCAATATCACAAAAGTCAACAATCAAACAACGACCCTCCGCGGTGATAAATCTGTCAAAAATACCCTTGACTGATCATCAGACACAGGTATTGGAAAATGGACTTTCATTCGTACCGACACAATTTCATAAACCGTTCGACACACGTATCTGGATACATAGATTTATAAGGAAATTACAAGTCAAACTATTTTTCAGTTTACAAGAAGGTGCTCCCAGCTCCACTGACCTTTCTATTGTTCGCCCTAAATCACGTTGGGTGCCTCAGGGCCCCATAGACCCACACATTACAACATTTAAACATATGATCTTGAGGGATCTTGAAATTATGGAGAAGAAGGAAACTCCAAGATATCATAATCTCACAAAAGAATTGAGGACAGCTCTTCATAAACTATCCGATGAACGTCAACTGATAATCAAACCGGCTGACAAGGGGGGAGCCATCGTTGTACAAGACATAGCCACTTATAGAACTACAATGTTACATCACTTAGAAGATCAGAAATATTATCAGTTGTTGGATAGGGATCCCACCCGAACACTGGTGGAGTCCATCCAGAATTTGATAGAAGATGTGCCTTTTCTAACAATTAAAGAGAAACAATTTTTACAAAACAAACAACCAAAAATTCCATTGATATATTCTGTGCCTAAGGTACATAAAGAAGTCATGCCCCCTCCGATTAGACCTATTGTCTCGCTCCGAAATACAGTATTAGAGCCTCCGGCGATCCTTCTGGATAAGATTCTTCAACCCATAGTGACCAGGGCGAAATCTTATTTGAAAGATACGATACAGTTCCTTAAAGAAATAGCAGAAGTTCAGATTACACATGGAGAATGTTGGTTGATCACAATGGACATTCAGTCTTTATATATGCAAATTCCACAACAACAAGCCATACAAGTTGTGATGTCACAATTGGTCAAAGAAAGGAGACAACGTATACCTGTACAATTTTTACATCAACTTTTGGAATTGGTATTGACCAATAATTATTTTAGGTTCGCTGATAAATTTTATCATCAATCACATGGAATTGCCATGGGGTCATCGTTGGCACCCTCAGTGGCGAACATTTATGTGACACAATTTGAGGAACAACATGTTTATCAATCCCAGTGGTGGTCTAAAATTCAATATTGGCGTCGATATATCGACGACGTCTTTTTGATTTGGATGTCATCTAAAGAAGAATTTGAAAAATTTTTACTGTGGATAAATGCAGTAGACGTGAATTTGAAGTTTACATCAGAAAGTAGTCAACAACGAATATCCTATTTGGATGTACTAATAGAAAGAAAAGGACGAGAACTTGAGACAACTGTACATCATAAGAAGACGGAGAGAAACACGCTACTGAAATACCACAGTCATCATGCCATGTCCTTGAAACAAGGATTGCCGGCGAGTCAATTCTTTCGATATAAAAGGATCTGTTCAACTGAAGATGAATTTGAGAGACAAGCGGAATACCTTAAAAACAAATTCAGGGATAGAGGATATCCTAAAAAGATTATAAATAGAGCATATAAACGAGCAAAATATGCTGATCGTAACCAACTTCTCCAGTATCGAAATAAAAAGGAACAAGGAAGGCTAACCTGTATCATACCTCAAAGCACAGCAACGGCATCCATCACAGCTTCCATAAGAAGACATTGGCCAATTTTGTCTGTATATGAAGTATTTGGAGAACTCCCATTGATAGTGACAACGAGAGGTTCTAACATAAAGGATATGGTGGTACATGCAGATGTTAACAGACAATTGGAAGAGAGATTGCCAGGAGGTAATCATAAGGCATGCCAGCGTTGTGACATGTGTAATACTACTATTGAAGGTAATGAATGGATAGATCCCGTTACAGGATACTGTATAAAGAGGAGTAGAGACACTGACTGCACATCAAAAAACGTGATTTATTTGATTCAATGTTCATGCCCTAAAAACTATGTGGGTAGGACATCTAGAGTTATAAGGACACGATTGATAGAACATAGATCGAAAATCAACACGAGAACTGTGGAAGCACCAATGGTGCAGCACTGCATAGAACGGGATCACAAGTTCGATCATCTTAGATGGACGGTCATAGATAAGGTCGAAGGTGGAGATGAAAAGAAGAAATTGAATTACATTGAACAGCAATGGATTTTCAAACTAAATACGGTAGTACCAAAAGGATTAAACGAAGAAGTGGAGTGGGCGAGTCTAATTTGAGACAGAAGGTGACCGGATATGTGTCTACTTTGGACGAGCGGCCCTTTAATTTTGAGACAACCAATCACCAGTTGTTTGGTGACTATGACGTAGTACGCAAACACGTATCCACACCATTGGATGATTTGAGATCTGCTGACTAGTTTTTAAAGCACAGAGAAGACGCTAAGAAATAACGCCGCCACTCGGAGCTTGTAAGCCTGAGAGAGAGAACGGACAGCTGGAATAGAGAGCCATGGTGAACGGATTAACGGAGGAATAAATGAAAATAGGAATGGACACACTCCCCTGACGAAGGAAGAACGAAACGCAGCTGTGTCGGGAGATAAGTCGTTAGTAGTTATATCGAAGCAATGGCAGTCTAATATTAAGAACTTGGCGTTCATGAAATCCTTTTTAGGGTTGATTAAGACAGAGGGCGTATAAACAGTATGTATTGAAATACAACTTTCCACGAGCATAGGGATATAAGCATTTAGTCGCTTTACAAAAATTGAAAGAAAAAACATAAGTGACAATATCATATCTATGCATAGTGGAGAGCATGATTTTTTATAACAAAAGTGTTTGATAAAAATTGCTATATTCAAAAAATATTTTTCACACGATAAATAATATAACACACAAAAAAGGGGGAAGGAGGCAAGTTAATGATTATATCATACGAACAGGCGCAAGGCCGTGGAGGCATGCACTAGAAATATGAAACTTACCTCTTTCTCCAATATATATATATTTTTTAAATGATATCAAAATTAAAAAGATAGTTTATTTAGAATATTTTTGGTTGATGAGAGCACGGGATTTTGGGAAGACATCTAAATACTCCCTGTCATTGCTTGCTCACATAGATCACACTGCTCAAAGATTAGTCCCTATGATTATAGTGAGGGACTGTTGCATGAGCAGCTGATCCCAGATATGAAGGTCTTTCCATCTCCCTTCTGTCCCCAGTGATGACCTCTCTACTGCTCTTTGATTACCCTTTCTGACACAGAAGAAAAGATGGTTCTAAACATGCGCTGGAGTCATTTTTCTGCTCTCCCTTCACCTCTTCTCCTGGAGTATAGTAGCTCTCCCATTTCTTCCCCCTGAACTCACAAGCAACTCCCATGTGCCAGGCTTACTTGTCTATCTATTGAAAGCAAGGAGGAGAGCCAAAAGGAAAAGAGAATTAAGTATGCTCATTTTAGCAAACTTCTTTGTAACATTCTCATGCTATTTAGCCAATGCATGTTCAGGTTTCTATGTATGATAATAGTGTGACCACACTGTTAGGGCATTTTTCATCATGAGTGCTGTCATTTATTTTGTTTTGTTTACTGTACACACAGCTTTATAGTGCACACTAAATTGAATATGCACATAAACAATTAAATCTGAGTGTAAAAACCCATTTAGTGTGCAGTAATATGAATTAGGATGCACTAAATGAGTTTTTAGGAACATTAATCAAGAAAGTAGTGCACAAAAATAAAATGACATAAAACAAACCGACAGGGTCATGTATAAAAGTGTGTTATGGCGTTTTCACATGTGAAAAATGCTGTACCGCACAGTGTGAATGCAAATTTTTGGGGTGGGCGGGAATTAGGGACCATATCACACAGTTTTAACGCCAGAAATAACTACTCCTTTTTATGTGGCATTAAGCTGTGTGATATGGCCATAACACAATTTGTGATACATTTTTGGAGCTGCATTTTGGAGAGAGAGAGAAAGAGCACCTCTGGGAGGGCCTCACTGTGTGCACCTATTTATATCTCTATAGGAGGGCCACCTGATAGGTTGAGGTGAGGTGTTAGTGGTGGTTTAGGATTTAGGGGCCAGTTTCACATGTAGAGTGATACATAAGAACAGCACAGTACACCTTGGTGAAGATTTGACGTCATTTGGAGTGAGGAAAGTCTCAAAATGATGAAATTTTATCCCATGTTCTCTCACCCTAGCTTGATGGTACCCTGTTATAGAGTCCATTAAGCTAGGGTGAGAGTAAAACTTCAATGTAAAACTTCTTTTATTCTGTTCTATGTAAACCGCTATTTATAGCGATAGTTACTGTTCTTTGTGAATCGGGGTGATATGTATATTATACAGGAACCTCCGGTATATAAATTATTTTAAATAAATAAATAAATAAATAAATAAATAAATAACATAGTAGAAATTTCAACTTTGTGAGACTTTCCTCACTCCAAATGACGTCAAATCTTCACCAAGGTGTACTGTGCTGTTCTTATGTATCACTCTACATGTGAAACTGGCCCCTAAACCCTAAACCACCACTAACACCTCACCTCGACCTATCAGGTGGCCCTCCTATAGAGATATAAATAGGTGCACACAGTGAGGCTCTGTTCAGAGGCTCTCTCTCTCTCCCCCCCCCCCCCCCCCACTAAGTTCACTGAACTATGCAAAGTGGTAACTTTACCAATTTCCATAAACATGCTCCTTTTTGGATTATCCATGGCCTAAGACTTTTTGCCTGCATATCACTTTCTAAACCGTATTCTTTTACTTGCTAAGTGGCATTCTAACATGCACACTACATTTTTTGTGAGCTACATTAAACTTTATTTTAATGAGAATTTTATTGTATAGTTTCCCTAGTGTCATTCCTATAAAAGAATACATGGCTCCAGTTACATTTATCTCCCTGGCAGCCTGCATAAAAAAGGGATATGAATGTAGGATAGAAAATGGTTTTGAACTGATATCTGGCTTTCATATTTCTGGTTGCTCTTCAGGAAATGTGCCAGTAGAACACTGGGGGAATGGAAGGGTTAAAATTTAAACTGTGTACTTACATCTTATGCTGCTGACAATTCAAATTGCAGAAAGTAATCAGAAAAGGGCATAATTTCCTCCCCAAAAATTGCCTACTGCTGCTAAAAAATATCTGATCTGAATATTTGTTTTCAGCCTGCTGTCTAAAAGGTTACAGCTCAATCCATCACAAGGCACCATTTGTTTCAAATAAATTTTCAAAAGATTATTTAGAAAAAAAGGATAATTCAATTACCACATAATAGGTCTATGATTTTCAGAACCTTATAGCATACATTCCATAACATCTGACATTTTAACTATGACTAATGTATGATTTTTCCCAAAACTTTTATCATGACACAATTACAGACATAATCATAAAGACTGCTGTAATTGTAACTCTGTTGTAAAAATGAACGAGATAGTTCAATAAATCTACAAAGAAAAAGTAGTTTACAGATCTTTATTATTAAAAAGCAGTTACCCAGTAGGAATGTGCTGAGACAAAAGCATTTTGTTTTTAAATTTTGGAATTGTGATTTTTTTTTTCCACTAATTTTGTTTCGTGTAATGTTTATTTCGTTTTTGTAAGTTTACAAAAACAAAATAAACATTAAATAAAATCACTCCAAAAACAGATTTTAAAAAGAAACAGGAACTTTTGAGGCCTCCCTACCTCCCATCTTTCCCACCTGGAAAAATGCCGGGGTAAGGATCCTACCTGGCCCACTTACCCAGTCTGGGGGGAACCAAAGAAGAAGCTTAGGCCCAGGCTGAAGCCTCAGCCTGGAATAAGCTTAGGCTGCAGGAAATAACCATGACATTGGTCTAGGCCCTAAGCAAAGGCCTAGCTTGGAAATCTGGTCCCTATGGCTAGGCCTAGGCCTGATTCCAGAGCCTAGGCCATTCACCAGGGCCTTGGCCTCAACCTAGGACCAGGCCTGTCACCAAGATCTGGCCAGTAGGCCCAATTCTGCACCTAGGCCTCGGCCCAGGCCTGGCATTTGGCATGGGCCTTGTCCTAGGCCTTGGTGCCAGGCCACATTGTCGGATCCCCGACAGATAAGTGGGGGCTGAGAGGTTTCCTGATCCCAGCAAATGTTTTTGGGCCTGGGCCTTTTCTCAGGTCTTGGCCAAGGCCCCAGCATTGGGCCCAGGTATAGAATGAGACCCCAGCATCACACTTGGGTCTAGGCTGAGGCTTCAGTATAATGCTCAAAGACTGATGCAGCCTTTGAGCAGGGGCTGAGGCATTATACTGAGGCTTCAGTATAATGCCTCAGTTCCTGCTTTGGGCTCCAACCTAGCCCTAGGTGAGGCCCGACAGGCAATTTTTTTTGTTTGTTTTTCAAAACAAAACATGAAAACCAAAAAATTTTCATCTGATTTTCAATCATTTAATTTTGAAAACAAAATGAATTGAGAAGAAAATGACAATGATATTTCCTATTTCGTTTCTAATGAATGCACGTCCCTATTAACAAGCTGTTTATTCATAGATAATGAAAAATAGTGACTTTGCAGGTAGGCAAAGCATCTGCATTTAGTAAGTATTGAAATCACATACTTGAAGGGCAATTTTCAAAGCCATTTCCCCAAGTAAATTGGCCTGTCTGAACAGTGCCCTCTTATGCCCAGCTAAAAGTATCTTCTGGATACCATAGCAAGCAAACCTTTAGCCAGGTTAAAAAGAGGTGTTCCCAGGGTATGTTTGGGTCAGGGGAAGACAACAGCACATGTCCATGGGATTTTCAAAAGGGCACACGCCATTTTAACCCCATCACCTGCCCGTGGACACTTTTATCACTGTACTTTATAATCAGGCAAAATGCAGCAGGACATCTTTTAACTAATACTAGATTACATGCACATATTTTTCCCGGTCTCATTCAAACTGTACTGGTTAACCAGACAATGGAGAATTCAGTATAAAATCTTATCCACTCTCCATAATCTCATCCATAACAATAAAAGTCCTAGGCTCTCTGCTATCCTACATCTTTACATCCTCTCATGTAACCTCAGATCTAAAAATCTTTTTTTTCTTTTTTTTTTGCAAGTTCCTTCCCCTAAAGCTACCAGGCTTGTAGTAATTAGAGGTCGGGCCTTTTCCATCGCTGGCCCTATCATATGGAACTTGAGAGCTTTATGCAACAAAAAAGAATTTAAGAAAGCTTTAACAAACCATCTATTTAAACAAGCTTTCAAAGACTTTGTGTAAATTTTATAATTTACTTATTTTTCTTGTGTTTGATATTTACGGTAAGTATTTTAAGTATTTTATTTTATTTTATTTCTAATATTTTGTAATGTATTCTAATTTTACCTTATTATGCCTGTTTTACTTGTAAACCGCCCAGAACATTGGAGGGCGTGGTTAATAAATTATTTTAAATAAAAATAGCTAATTTTCAAAGATAAACTCTCCAGGTAGTTTTGTTTTATTTTAAATTAGGCACACATGATGCATGCAAAAGTACCCCCACACTATAACTATGCAAGCTATTTGAGAATCATTCCTTTACTGGGGACACTTTTCCCTGAATAATTTTGGTTCATTGCATTTCCATTGGACCAAATTATTTGACTGGGCTACCATAATATGCCTTTGTCCTTTACTTTTATGTGACATGGAGACCTATGCACTAAAGCTTATTGTGCTTGCTAAGGCAGTTTAACATGCATGCAAACAGGGCCAGTGCTAGCATTTTTGCTGCCCTGTGTGAACAATTACTGTGTTGCCCCCCTCCTCAGTTTGTTTTTTTAATACCAAATACCCCACCTCAGTTAAACTTGCAGAACACAGACTCACCCTCACCAAATTCAGAATAAAGAGACTATAAACTATAAACAGAAACTGAACCAGAAACCAGAAACCGCAATGAGCTGGACTCTGTATGCAGTGCAGCAATGAAGAAACAGAAACATCACCAGTCCTCATAAATCATTCATCAAACAATAAAATCAAGGAATATAAATCAATCATATTAGTAAAATCATACTTATAAAAAGAATATTTTCAGTGATCTAAGGAATAGAATAACATCCAATAATTAAGAGCTCATACAAAATTTAAAACATTTTTCAAACAAATTATTTCAAAATGGCAGACACAGACATCCATTAAGTAAAACTAATAAGGATGAAAAATTCACCGCTCTCCATACCTGAAAACTTTTTATTTCCAGTCATTCTGAGTAAGGCATGGATTAGTGAGGCAGCACACATTTTCTTCACACACACACCCCAGACAGGTTCCCATATACACACACCCACACCCATACACACCAGACAGGTTCCTATTCATTCACACACACACCCAAGACAGGTTTCCATTCACACACACACACCAGACAGTTTCCTACCCACACAGTCAGGTTCCCATGCACACAGAAATACACATGGATGCACACACACTCCAGACAGGCTCCCATTCACATACCCCCCTCTAGTCAGGGGGGTATGTGAATGGGAGCCTGTCACATTACCCCCCCCCCCCCCACCAGTCAGGCTCCCAGTCACATTACCCCCCCCCCCACCAGTCAGGCTCCCAGTCACACACAACACACCCCCAGGTCAGACTCTCATTCACACATACTACACCCCAGTAAGACTCTCATTCATTCTTTCACTCACACACACAGACACATACCAGCGGGAGCCATTCTGCTAGCTCGTGTTTTGAACAGCGTATGGCAGCACCAAGAAGGAGTGGGAGAATGGGCTCCTTCTTCTTTCTTCAGCCACCAGTGGGATGGAGTCCACTGGTGGCCTTGGACGCCTCATCCTCTTCCAGGCCACCAGTGAGATGGGGTCCACTGGCGACCTAATGGGCCTGTTTCTTTTCCAGGTCTCCAATAGGATAGAGTCCACCAGAAGCCTCTGCACCTGTGCAATTCCTGCCTATTCTCCTGCCCTACCTTGTGCACGCAAGAGTCGGCGTACTTATGATCCTTGGCCATGGCATGCTTTTGACCCTCTGTGCCAGAGGGAAGGTGAGGGATTCCAAGCAAGGACATCAGTTTTGCTGCATTTATCTCTCAGTAAGGCATTTATGAGAGAGAGAAAAAAGAAAAATCACAAATGAAACTTGATCTGTGGGCTGGAAAAATGAACAACTACATTGGATCCAGCCATGAGCCATAGTTTAGGGATCCTTGGTCTACAATGAAGTGCTGTTTCCAAGGGAATTTTACTTTATTCTTCTGAGATAGCAGTTTGCATCAAAAAATAATAGTATAAGAGATATTTGCAACAATCATAACCTCCTGGGGGTTTCCAACAATAGTAAAATACTTTACACCCCCAACAGAATATCGTGTCAACAAAAAGAAAGTCACTGACCGGGTAATTCATCAAAATGTGTTAGGACCCAAACACGCATTAGAAGGCTCTAGACGGCATTGTATAAATCAACTCCTCTTGTTGTGCCTTTCATCGATTCAAATGATAGAAATTCTTCAGTGATTGCAAATTTGCTGTTAATTCCTCTGACTGTGGATGTAACACCCCCCCCCCCCCCCCCCCAAACACACCCAGTATTACTTTTACTTTTTGTGATTTGCCATGCAACCTAAGAAGAAGGGGAAGGTGAGGACTTACTCCACCGAGACGGTTTTGTGTCTCCTGTTTGTCACTTCCAGTGGAGGAATACCACAGCTAGCTGAGGAGGAGGTGTCTCTCAGCCCCTTCAATGAACATCTCCCCCTGGCGCCACTGAGCCGTGCCTCTGAAGCATCAGCGTCCTCGACTGATGACATCATGGGTTCTACTGGTAGTGGGGAAGTTCGGAGGTGAGGCAACTCGGTGTTGTTTCTCTGATTCCAGCAAGAGAGACTGGCTGTGCTGGCATCTGTTGAAGTTTCTACAACTTTGAGCAGTCCTGGCTCTTTTCCAGTTACTTCAGGTACTGTTCTTAGTGGGTAGCATTTTGCCTTCAGAGCCGGAGATAGTGACTTTGGAGGCTCTTTGGGATCTTATGGCACAGTTTGCAGCTGCCTTTTCTCAGTGCTCTCTATAAGCTGACTCTATTGCCAGCAAGCTGGAGTCTTTGTCTGCTGACCATGATGTCCATCATCAGGATATTGATGGGAAATTACCGCTCTTCAGGATGAAGTCAAGATTGATAAAACAGTCCAAGCTTCGCTTATCCAGGAATGCAGCACCATTTCCAGGAGAGTTGAACTAATTGAAAATAGATTAAACCTCTGTTTAATTAATTTTCCCCTATGTTAAGCAAACTGCGCTGCTTACTCTTCATAGATATTTTCAGAAGATTTTGAATATTTCCCCAGATTTGGGGGTCGATTTTAAGACCCATGCGTGCACCCAGATGTGCTGATTTTATAACGTCTGCACATCGGTGTGCACATTATAAAATACGGGTCCCGTGCGTGCCGGATTTTCATGTCCACGTGTGCATGTGCGAGTGTGCATGTGCGAGTGGGTGGCCAGCTCTGCACGCACGGGAGGGGGGAGAATTTTAGCAAAATATGCAAGGCAACACAATCGGACCTCCCCCAGTTCCCTCCCAGTCCGCTCCTACCCCTAACTCTATCCTTCCTCTCTCTTCCCCGCTCCTCCCTATCACCTACACCTACCCTAACTATCCCCTAATTTTTATTTTCCTACTTACTGCTTCTCCAGAGCAGAAGTAAACTCCATGCGCTAGCTGGCTGCTGGTGTGCACTGTCCCAGCCCACCCCTTTTGCAAGACCCGGCACTTCTGCGCATAACAAGAGTTATGCGCGTGACCGGGCCCATTGTAAAATGCGAGTGGCGCGCACAAGGACCAACCATGCGTGTAACCCTTGTAATTTATGCGCGTGGCCCTTTTAAAATTGGGCCGTTGGTTTCTTCTATAATAAGTCTATTTTTTATCTGGAAAAGCTAATCTTCAGATTCCCGCTAATTTTGAGTTAATTGAATTTTTAGAATCAGCTGAAAGAGCTACATTATTACTGTCCTTTTTTGCTGAGAGTGATCTGAGCAATGTGATGAAGGCTTATTTTCAACATATGAATGTACATTTTGTTGGGCAAAATGTTAGAATCTTTCCAGATTTGGCTCATATTACCCAGAAAAGGAAACCCGTGTCCTTGAAGCTTCTTTTTTTTTTTTACTACATTACCCCTGTAAATGTGTGGTTAAATTTCAAAAGAATTTGTCTGTATTTTTTGTACCTGAGCAGCTTAGAGCTTTTATTGATTCCAGGAAGCTGATTATTGATCCTAATCCCTCAGTCCTAGAGCCAGTCTAGTTTTTGATTAATTCTAGGATGTAATTATAAATTTCATCCAAGGCAGTTTTTCCTTTATTGCTCCTCTTTTTCTGTCCCCCTTCCACCACTTTTATTTTGTGGACTGTTTACATTGATGTGCTAATTTTTTCATGGAATTTATTTCCTGGATATTTTATTTCCAATCGAGTTTCGTTATCAAAGTATTAATGTTTTGTTATATATTAAAATGCAATAAATGTAAAGTTTAAAAAAAGACACAGGACTAGTTGCCTCTTCCAGCTGTTTCAGATACATTCTGTGTCAGATTTTCAAAGGGGTATGCACGTAAGATATACGCATACCCCCCGAAAACCTGGCCGAAGTACCCCCCTGCGCACGCCGAGCCTATGTTGAGTAGGCTCGGCAGCGCGCACAAGCCCCGGGACGCGCGTAAGTCCCAGGGCTTTCCTGGGGGGGCGTGTCGCGTCGGCACGTCATTTGGGGGCAGGGCCGTGGGCGCATTCTGGCCCAGGGGTGTTTCGGGGGCGTGGCCGAGGCCTCCGAAATGGCTCCCGGGCCTGGAAATCTCGTGCCAGCAGCCGGCCCGGCGCGCGCAAGTTATGCCTGCAAGAGGTAGGGGGGGAGGTTTAGATAGGGCTGTGGGGGTGGGTTAGGTAGGGGAAGGGAGGAGAAGGTGAAGGGAGGCGGAAGGAAAGTTCCCTCCGAGGCCGCTCCAATTTCAGAGCGGCCTTGGAGGGAACGGAGGCAGGCTGTGCGGCTCGGCGCGCGCAGGCTGCCGATTTTGGGCAGCCTTGCGCACGCCGACCCCGGATTTTAACAGATACACATGGCTACGCGTGTATCTATTAAAATCCCGCGTACTCTTGTTTGCGCCTGGTGCACGAACAAAAGTACGTGTGGGTGCAGATTTATAAAATCTACCCCTCTGTGTCCATTACCAATATTACCTGCAGCAAATCTCCAACAAGAAAATCAGAGCTCTCTCTCATCCCCGGAGTCAGAGCAAGATGGTGCTTGCACTGGATGTTCAGGACTTCAATTTACCAGCTCTGCTGTTGCCACCATGGTAAAAAGGGCAAAACCTAGATCTTTCCTACATAAGAACATGGCATACTAGGTCAGACCAAGGGTCCATTAAGCCCAGCATCCTGTCTCCAACAATGGCCAATCCAGGCCATAAGAATCTGGCAAGTACCCAAAAATTAAGTCTATCCCATGTTACTGTTGCTAGTAATAGCAGTGGCTATTTTCTAAGTCAACTTAATTAATAGCAGATAATGGACTTCTCCTCCAAGAACTTATCAAATCCTTTTTTAAACCCAGCTACACTAACTGCACTAACCACATCCCTCTGGCAACAAATTCCAGAGTTTAATTGTGCGTTGAGTGAAAGAGAACTTTCTCTGATTAGTTTTAAATGTGCCACATGCTAACTTCATGGAGTGCCCCCTACTCCTTCTATTATCCGAAAGAGTAAATAACTGATTCACATTTACCCATTCTAGACCTCTCGTGATTTTAAATATCTCTATCATATCCCCCCTCAGCCGTCTCATCTCCAAGATGAACAGTCCTAACCTCTTTAGTCTTTCCTCATAGGGAAGCTGTTCCATCCCCTTTATCATTTTGGCCACCCTTCTCTGTACCTTCTCCATCGCAACTATATCTTTTTTGAGATGCAGCGACCAGAATTGTACACAGTATTCAAGGTGCACTCTCACCATGGAGCAATACAGAGACATTTTGACATTTTCCATATTATTTACCATTCCCTTTCTAATAATTCCCCAAATTCTGTTTGCTTTTTTGACTGCCACAGCACACTGAACCAACGATTTCAATGTGTTATTCACTATGACGCCTAGATCTCTTTCTTGGGTGGTAGCTCTTAATATGGAACCTAACATTGTGTAACTATGGCATGGGTTATTTTTCCCTATATGCATCACTTTGCACTTAGCCACATTAAATTTCATCTGCCATTTGGATGCCCAGTTTTCCAGTCTCACAAGGTCTTCCTGCAATTTATCACAATCCGTGTGTGGTTTAACTACTCTGAATAATTTTGTATCAGCTGCAACTTTGATTACCTCACTCGACCTATTCCTTTTCAGATGAGGCATCATGCTTGCTAGGACTGTATTCATTTTTTTCTTGCAAGTATTTTTTCATGATCTGATGTAAAATCTAATGGGTTTGGGTTCATTTGTCTTCCAATTTAGTAGACTTTTGTGTAGTGGGTATTATTATTAGTTAATTAATGTATTTTTCTTTTTTCTTTGATATTTTGCTAATTCTATCACAATTTCTTAACAAGTATATTCTTGAATGCAAAATTGCATAATTATAGAGTTTAAAAATAAAAGAAGTAACTCTCCCAGGTCCGACTGTACTCTTTTCAACTTTTAGAACCAATAGACATCAACTTTGATCGAGGTGTTCTTCATTACTGCCTCTCAGACTAGCAATTAAAGAGCCTCTTCTCAGCATATGGTGATGTCTTGACCACGTCTACCAGTAGGACACATCAACCCAATTTTAGAGTATAGTTGAAATTATGCTTTTCCAGCTCTGGAAAAAAGTAAAAGTAACTCTTAATTAATGTTCCTCTTGGGTCCTCCTACAATAAAGACCCCACTATATATTGCATCATTCAGAGTAAACCTCTGAACAATGATGATTATATTGCAAACATAATATTCTGAAGAACATTATTAAGATCCAATTACACTAGATCACATAAAGGTTTGGTAAAATAAATTTGCATCTCTAATGAAGCAAAAGAAGGACAATTTTATTTACTATGTAATTAGCTCATGCTTTTTCATTGGTAGCTCATGGTGAGTTAGATTTAGGTTCAGTAGGTGTTTCCTTGTCCCAGAAGGCTTAAAATCTAAGGAGTGAATTTTCAAAGGAGTTACACATATAAAAGTAGCATATATCTGGGCAATTTTCAAAACCCCATTTAAATGCGTAAAACCTTTTGAAAATTCAGCCCTATGGAGTGAATTTTCAAAGGAGTTTTGCATGTAAAAATAGCAATGTTCAAAACTCCATTTATGCACATAAATCCTTTTGAAAATTCAGCCCTTAGTTTGTACCTGAGGCAATGGAGGTTGAACTGATTTGCCCAAGGTCACAAGAAGCATTAGCAGGATTTGAATCTTGGCTTCCTTGGCTCTCAGCTGATAGCTCTAATTACTAAGCTATGCCACCGTTCCTAGTCTGAATCCAATAATGTGTGTGTGTGGGGGGGGGGGGGGTGTGATGAGGGGGTTATAGTTTTTTTCTGGAGGGGTGTATGTGTCTTACAGTTGGTCTGGAGGTATGGGAGTGTTGTTACCCCATGATCTCCCCCTCCTCCCCCCACAAACTCTCTTGCACCTTCTCCTATCAGCCTACACTCCCCTATGCTCTATCTCTCCCACATCTATGACCCCATGTGGCCACTAGCACCTGGCAGAAGAGAAAGCTATTAGAAGTCTGAAAAGAGGAGCCAATGCCAGTAGCAAGTAGCAGCAGATGCAATAGAAAAGGAAAGGTCGCAGGTGCATGGACCTCAGCTCCTCCATGACTTTGGCTGCTGGGATATGGAGAATCCCCCTAGCCTCACTCCTCTAGCTGTTGTTGTATTTATGTTCTCTGTTTCTTCAACTGCCTGGGAGTCCCTGCCTGTGACATTAGTGTCATGGACAAACAGACAAACTGAAAACATAAGCGCTTTTTAATTTTAACAAATGCATTAAAAGTGCCCAGTGCTTAAGGTGAGCAGCAGATCTCCTTATACCCCATCTTCTCCCCTCCAGTTACCAGGAGGTCAGTGCTCTTTTGAGATGAATTTACTACATTTATGTTCGGTGGCACCAGTATCCCCACGCTGCTCTCAGTGCCAGCCGGTTGTCCAGTACTGCAAGAACAGCGTGACAGCTACTGGCCCTCCATGACTTGAATACGCAGGGCAATAGAAACAAAAATAAGAAAAGGCCATCATGGAGGGGCTAAGGAAGAGAAAGGGAACGTACAGGCTGTGTTGGACAGGAGAAAGGATGAAAAAAGATAAGGGAAAAAGGCTGGACCGGATGAAGTGTGCAAAAGTTGGAAAGAGGGACAAAAGGGCAGAAATCTGCTGAGTTCTAGAGGGGAAGGAAAGGTGAAAAAGACTGAAAAAGAAGGGAGGAGGAAATGGAGAAAGGACAGGGACCAAGGTGGAAGACGAGTGTACCCTCACTTGTATTTATATTTCAGTTCTGATTTAGAGCCCCACTCAATAGGCTGCAAGCAGGAAAGATTCAATAAATTCAAAGTATATCCACTAACAGGTGAATTTTCAAAGGAGTTACACGTGTTAATGTAACAATATTATCATAGCAATTTTCAAAAGCCTTTTATCTGCATAAAGGGGCAGATTTTAAAAACCCTACGCGCGCCGAGCCTATTTTGCATAGGCCCGGCGACGCGCGCAAGCCCTGAGACACACGTATGTCCCGGGGCTTGAAAAAAGGGGCAGGCGTGGGCAGTCCGGGGGGTGGGGGTTTGGCCAGAGGCCTCCGTAGGACCTCTAGGCCAGGGGATCAAGCACCGGCACTCGGCTGGCGCACGCAACGTACGCCTGCCCAGAGGCAGGCACGACTTCTAAAATAAAGGTCGGGGGGGGGGGGGTTTAGGTAGGGCTGGGGGGCGGGTTAGGTGGGGAAAGGTGGGGGAGGCGGAGGGAACAGGGAAAGCCATCGGGGCTCCCCTAGAGCTCAGCACAAGCAAGGTGCACAAGTGTGCACCCCCTTGCGCGCGCCGACCCCAGATTTTATAACATGCACGTGGCTGCGTGCATGTTATAAAATTGGGCGTAGATTTATGCGTGCTGGGTCGCACGCACAAATCTACGCCCACGCGTAGGTACTAAAATCTGGCCCAAAGTGTACTTATGCATAGAACCTATGGGCAATTCAATGACATGCATTGTAGCAATTTTCAAAAGCCCACTTACATGGGAAAAGTGCATTTACACTTACAAAACCTATTTTTAAGCATGTAAATCCTTTTGAAAATCAAACCTATAGATTATTATTAAAAGTCAACTAAGTAGAAATCATACTCAAGGATGTATATAAGAAAATACTTCCAAAATACTTCTTTTTAATAATCACTTTCTTTATTATTCAGGCCTTTACATGCACAAAAATGTTAGTCTAATTGTCTTACCCAACTGAATTCTGTATCTTCTCATTCTTTATTATTGGTTGGCAAAGGATCACTTCAATGAATTACGGTAGGGTAGATGTTTTTAAAACAGAAGTTCATGAAAAACACTTTAAAGCATCTCTTAATGTAATGCGTAGGAGTTTTATAAGACATTAAGAGATGCAGAAAGATATATAATTATGCAGAGATTGCTGTGTCTGCTTAGTAAGGTTAAGATGAGTGATCCACTCGTTTTGTTAACTTTAAATAACAGTAAGAGCCTAGGAATTGATTCATGCATTTAGAGGCCAGCAAGGAGCCTAAGGCAGATAGCTGTTTGGGAAGGTCAGGTGAATATTTCATATGGCATCCAGGGTTTGAAAAGAGGTTCCACAGATGAGGAAAATAGGCTGATAATGAGTATATAATGAGCATATAAGAAGGGATTACAGGCATGCCCTTCTTTGTAGGGTGGAATGCATTTTCTGCACCATTTATTTTTATATAGGAATTTATAACAACTTCAACAAGCAAAACTTATCACCAGAAACACAGACATACCATATAACCAAATTTTAACAAAAAATAAGAAACAACTTACATAAGGGATTAAATTTACAATGACATGTCAATCATATACCACAAAAAAAGGGGGAGGGGGAGGAAGGAGACAAGTAAAAAGGAGTCCATAAATCCAAAGAAAAAACAGGGAAAGTCTAGCGTGTCAATTACGTGCCCAAACTGCACAACTGCGTCCAGTCTCGCCATTACATCAAGAGGGTCCAACAATCTTTTTAGAGTCCAAACAGAATCTAAGCTGCTCAGGAACAAAAATATATCTTTTACATTAGAAAAGTGAATAATACATTCACATTGGTAAACAAAAAAAACAAAACAGAAGCCCCAAGAGAATGAGTCTCCTGGTGCATAAGCCAAAATAGTTTTCTTCTCTGCTACGTGACTCATTACATTCAGAAAAATCCATACTCTTTTCCCCATTAAAAAACCCAAGGTTGTTTTTAAAGTATAACTTCATAATCAAGTTTAAATCCTGTAAAAATAAACAAAATTCATAGCATAGCTCTTTCCCCATCTTCTAACACGGATGTCTCCCAATAAAGAAGCTGGATCCAGACTATCAGGCATAGTTGGATCTGTATTCACTGGCTCCAACTGTCCCCTCCAGCTCTTGCCTCAGGAAGATAAATTGATTTTGTTCACCGGAGGGACTGATTTTACAGGCATTCCCAAAACCTCCATCATACACTTCTTAAATAGATATCTGCAAAATAAACCAATTTTTCGAGGTAATATCTGAAGGTTTAGATGCCTGATAATTTTCAAATGGTTCCATGTTTCTTTGAAGCAATACCTTTTCTTGACTTATTTTCACATTTACCATTTTCACATCTTTAAATTCTTTATCCAAAGGCATATGCTAGACTTGCTACTGGGTAGTCTAGAGATGTCACAAAGAATATCAAATAGTATGAAACTGGAAGCAGCATCAGCATTTGATCCATTTTCCCTTTACTGAGTCCTGGAAATCAACAATGCAGAATTATTTTATTTATTTATTTAATATGCTTCTATACTGCCACTCACAATAATATGAATACTCATAGGAGAGAGAGATTCGGCATCCATTAATGGACACCAAACAATTTAAAAACTGTTGGTTACCAGAAATTGAGGCTGTAGATTGAGATAATACCGTGTGAATTGACAGAAAAATGGCAATTCACTCTTTCTAGATCGTATAACCAATTAAGCTTCTGCACACATAGTTAAGGTTAGGAATCAAGAGAATTGTAAGAGAATTGTGCTCCACGGATCTCAGCAAAAGTGGCAGATCAAAGGAGGATACTGAGGAAAAATGAAATACATTGGAGGAAAAGGAAAGATGAAAACTCTTTGAAGCATATAATAAAGCTTTAAGGGAATATCATACTTGTTGCAAAAAAAGAAAAATGTACTTATTTTTCTAACCATCTAGAAAACTTACTCAATAAGCCATTAGAATTATTTCAAATAGTAAATGAGTTGACAACTAGGCCAGCAATTTCTGATGCTTCGTTACTGGACTGGGAGGATCTGGCAAATTACTTTGAGATCAAGACAGAAAATCTCCAGAAGCAAATTGGCTCTATGCCAATGATACAGGAGGAAGATCGGGGAAAAAAATAGGAAACAGAAAAGTTGAAGAGTTTTCCCTGATATCCTTAAAGGAGGTCAGTTCAATAATGTCTAGTTTGAAATTTACTTTCTCAGTACTGGACCCTTGCCCATTTGCATTAATAAAAAACTGGGTGGTGCAGCATTGGAATATACAGAAAGGTTGATTAATAAGTCTCTTATGGAGGGTAAGGTGCCAGACCAATGGAAGTACGGGTATGCAACTGTGACACCAGAATTGAAGGAAAAAAGCTTTCACAGAATTAACAAATTACCGCCCAGTTTCAAATTTATTGATGGTTAGTAAAACACTTGAGAAGGTGGTGTTAACCCAGTTGAAGGAAGTTTTAGATGATCATTCAGTTTTAGATAAACACCAATATGGTTTTCAGAAAGATCATAATATGGAGCTGTTGCTGCTATTGTTAATTAATACTGTTATATAATCTAGATCATGGGCACTCAGGTAATTTGGCCCAATTAGACCTATTGGCTGTGTTTGATATTGTGCATTATGAGACTGTGGTAACTTGGGCTGGCCTTGGCTGGGGAAACAGCCAGTAAGATAAAGGAGGCAGACGCTGGCTGTTTCCTTTTATACAGTTTATTTACAGAGATAAAGCATAACACAAAAAAAGAAACTGCTCACTTCACAATGCTGGTAAGAAACTCAAATCAAATGTAAATGGTCCTAATGTACTGTTACACTTGCCTGCCACGGAGCCCCGCAACCAGCCTCACTCACCCATCGCAGTGCCGCTGCGGCAGAAGCAGGCCCGGGCTCCCTGGCAGCGCAGGGAGCCACTGCCGACGCAATGCCCCCCTTTCACAGCCCTCCACAGGCTGCCTGTTTGGTGGCTCATACAACGCACGCCTGCCTTGGGCAGGATCTGTAAGTAAAAATAAGTAAATCACTTAAGTTTAAATATGCCAGAGGTCGGTGGGCCATATTTCATTGTTTATCCTTGGTTTCCCTATTCGCTCTTTTGCTCGGTGGCGTATGGGAAGGGATGCAGCTAGGTGGGGTCTGGAGGATGAAGAGCCATGCCAAGGGAGTCTCAAGGAGGGAGTTAGGGCCACAGAGGTGCAACAGGACAAGAGAGCTGAAGTAGTGGCAGCTTTGCAGACAGCATACACAGATTGGAGGCTGGGTCAGGGCAGGGCAGGGCAGCAGCCTGCAGGGAGTGAGCAGGAGATTTGCTGGAAGATGTTTCAGCAGGCTGTAGGAAGGCGCCTCTCTTCATTACGTAATGCCCCCTTGACCGCTTACCTCGTAGGGCATTCCTGGGTCTGAGACCAACCTGGCAAAAAAAAACCCTTTTTATCCCAAGTCTCACCCATGTGAAAAGATGCAGTGTTGGCCTCATGAGTCTGTTGATTCTAAACCGCTGACATCTCCTCATTGCCGCTTCTGCTCCGCTGTAAAGTCTGTACCGATTTCGGAGCGGCCTCGGAGGGAACGGAGGTAGGCTGTGCGGCTCGGCGCGCGCCGGCTACACGGAATCGGTAGCCTTGCGCGCGCCGATCCAGGATTTTAGCGGCTACGCGCGTATCTACTAAAATCCCGCGTACTTTTGTTGGCGCCTGGAGCGCCAACAAAAGTACGCCAACATGCCGTTTTTGAAAATCTACCCCATGGTGTTTTAGAGCCTGTTATAAGATTTGCTGTGTTGCCTTTTCATAGGTAGGATTGTTACTATTTGAGTGTTGGCAGTTAATGCTGTTTTGGTATGGGAGGTTTACTATACTCTAAGGGGTAGATTTTAAAAGCCCTGCGCACCGGCGCGCCAAGCCCCAGCACGTGCGTAAGTCACGGGGCTTCGTAAAAGGGGCGGGAGTGGGCATGTCCAGGAGGGGTGTCGGCAGTCCGAGGGCGGTCTGAGTCGGGTCCAGGAGCATGGCGATGGTTCGGGGGCGGGCCGGGAGGGCAGTCCCGAGTCCCCCGGCACTGCGGCCTGTGCCGGGAGATGGTGAGGCGGCGCGCGCAAGTTAAGCCTGCCTCAAGCATGCATAACTTGCACAACAAAGGTGGGGGGGGGTTAGGTAGGGCTGGGGGGGGGGGGTTAGATAGGGGAAGGGAGGGGAAGGTGGGGGGACGCGGAAGGAAAGTTCCCTCTGAGGCTGCTCCGATTTCGGAGCGTGCAGGCTGCCGATTTTGCGCAGCCTTGTGCGCGCTGACCCCAGATTTTATAAGATACGTGCGGTTACGCGCATATCTTATAAAATCCGGCGTACTTTTGTTTACGCCGGTTGCACGCACGTACTTTTTTAAGATCTACCCCTAAGTGTAATTCAGTTTCCTCATGACTTTCTGAGGGCCAAACACACTTTACAATAAGCTTAATACAAAATGGGTTCCAAATATCTTTTTTGCAGGGTTTTCTGATTGGTATCACAGCAGTGCATGTAAAAATAATATATATGTTGTGATATTTTTTACCTGAGAAGACTTTGAATGTCCTTTTTCATATAAAATCTGTTATTTTAAATGCATAATTTTTCAGTGTCTGTGGTGAGGGCTGGAATAGAGGGAGTTGCAAGGCTCTATTTGCACCAACCTGCAGAGAGTGCATCACACACAAACCCCCACCTTTGCCCAACTCCCTTGCTGGCAAAACATGAGGCAGGTCATAGGGTTCCTAGGAATATAGCAGGGTTACCAGCTTCCTAGAAACATTATCTCTGACACTATCTACCACTTCTCTAGGAACTCTTGCCCCTATTTTCCCCCTTCTGCAGCATTTCAAATTAATGAATGGCCAATCTTCAAAGGGACCCCCCCCCCCATGATGATTTAACCTATGCTGTGCCTTCATAAGTGTGTGTGGGGGGGGGGGGGAGGCAGCAGACTACCTTGAGCCACCCCTGATTGCAACTCATTATATGTAGGTTTACTGGACAAGTATTTGCATGTGTTACAACTTGTGCAACATGCTCTAACCTAGGTGCTGTATGGATTGTCATGATATGAGCATATAACGCATGTATTCAAAAATATCCATTGGCTCCCAGTAAAATGGAGGTTGAGATTTTAGGTCTTTAACAATTCTTTATAAACTTCTGAATAGTGAAAGGACATGTCCTTTGCAAACTGTTATTACTTGGTACATGCCCACGAGCCTCTTCGTTCAGAAGGGACAAGTCTATCATAAACTCCTGCAGCCCGTGATTGTCAATTGGAACAAACTCTGGAATCAAACACAATCAGCTCTTATGAATCTACAGTGGCTCCCTATGCAACAGCGGATAGCATATAAAATGGGAATGATTGCTTTTAAGTTGATAAATTCAAGTTCCTGTCCATGGGCCAATGCCCTTCTCAAATTATATTAATCCTCGCGCCTGCTAAGGTCATCAAGGCGTGGTATGCTTGATGTTCTTTCAATCAAAGCTGCTCATCTTACAGTCACTACTGAATCTGCCTTCTCTATAGCAACTCCTGTTTTTTAGAGCTCTCTTCTGGTGAAATTAAGATTACGCGATTGCAACAAGATGTTCAGATCATTTTTTAAAACCTTATTTAAGCAGGTGTATTGCTAGGCTTATCAGGTACTGTTGCCTAAATGATGTATGCTGTTGAGATTCTCCTCTGTACAAGTGACATGTGTGAGTCTGCTGTTGTAGATGCAGTATGCTAATGAGTTTTATGTCACCAAGAAGCTGTTAAGATTAGTGTGGGTCTGTTGTCATGTCTGTTATATTTTTGGTTTTGGATTTTATTATAATTTTTATGTATTTGTTTTTGTATAACGTTTTGATAATTTGCATGTTTTTATTCTGTATCACTTAGGCCATGTGTGTTAAGTGATAAATACATTTTAATAAATGTAAATGTAGAGCATTTTCCAGTGTGGCAGTAATGGCATGAAATAAGATGCCGGTCAGGATAAGGGAAGAGCGAGAAGGAATGCAATTTAGAAAGCAGATTAAGATGCTATTTTTTAAAGAAATGTATGGGTGGGAAGCAATTTTATGATTGTACTTCTTATGAATTTTTGTAATGGTTTATTGGTATGTTGTTGGTTTTATGGGTTTTTGTTAATGTTGTTTATTATAAGCACATTGAATCTGAATTTTGAGAAGATGCAGCATATAATACCTTTTAATAAATAAAATCTATCTTCCCTTTAAATTACCTAGTTGCTGAATCCTGCTCATGTTAGTTTGTTCAATTTTTGAATAAGAAAATGTATATCTGAAGAAGACTTCAAAATTGAAGGATCAAGCTTTACCAGAGCCTCCCAAATGGCATCCAGTGTAATAACTGGCAGCTTTTATAGAAAAGAAGCTCTGGGCATCATATATTATGTTTTAATTTTGAAGAATGCTTTGATTATTTATGTATTGTCTTTTAAAGAACTCTGTAAATCGGCTTGAAGTTATTTACGAAAGTTTTGGTATATAAAATGATCAAATAAATAAATAAATAAATAAATAAATAATAGCTTCCGACGGCTTCAAAAATTCTCTCTTGGCCTTCAGTTTGTCCACAGCCTCTCCCTTCACTGCCAAGCTTCCTCTTTGGGTCTTTGGCGAAACAATCAAACTTGAAGACGCCAACTGCAGGGTGGATCTCTCCTCAACAACAGCGAGCGTGTCATCAAACTGCACTGGAATCAAGCTCCCTCCTTACTTTGTATGCCAGCTGACACATCACTAGATGACTCAATGGCATTTCAACACATGATGAATCAAGTATTCCAAAGCTTGAATCACCAGTGGAACCTGCAGATTCCAGATGAGAATCACATGCTGTATAGGAACTGATTTTCTGCTGGACAAGAGGGGGTTCTTGGGTCCTTAGGGATAGATCCAAACTTTCCCTTTCCCTTTTGGAAGCATTAGTAGAGCTTAAATGATCAGCAGCAGTTTCTTCATGCTGTCATCTTTCTTCTCCTGCATCATTTAAATATGCATATGGTTTATTAATCCTTTTCAAACATGCAAAATTGCTCCAGTATGGTCAGCAACCTCTGGAATTGCATTGAAGGAAGCTCATGGAACATGCTGAAGGAGTAATGTCAGCCTAATCTAAGGTCAAGAAGTAAAAAAAAAAAAAAAGCCCACACTTGACAGTTGCTATTTGGCAAAACCTGAATATCTGCTGAAATTTGCTCTAGGAATGCTAAAAATGAAAGGGTAGGAACATTTTCCTATGAGACTAAAATTCCATTTGTTGATAGGAGGTGTCTACATATTGATTGGTAAATTTGATTCAGTTATTTTTATTGTGGAAAAGTTTAAAACATATATGCTTAATTGAAAAAAAATGGCATCACCCCAGCATTCTATACTATTAAAAACATGTTTTTGCTAGAAAGCAAAACAGTGATATGACAAGAAAGAAAGGCAATCATAATCCAACTCTATTTCCTAGACATGTTTGGAAGTTTGCTTTACTTTTGGCCTCAAAAGGCAGGTGTAAAAATGCTTATAGTGCTGTTACTATTTTTGTTAATCTGAAAATGGAAGGAGAAAAATTTAGAGGCAAGTTATAATTAGAAAAACTAGGGCAAGATATAGACATTGATCTATATAACCATTTGAGAGAACATCATGCATTGCAAGTAGTTTACTATCCTTTTCTTCAGAAGCGTCTCCATTCGTTTTCCCACCACTGAGGTAAGGCTAACTGGTCTTTTAGTTTCCAGGCTCTTTCCTGCTACCATTTGTGTAAAGTGGGACCACAACCACCCTTCTCCCCTCACTGAACAATTAACAAGGATAGTGCACACAATGCAATCCCAGGAGTGGAGTGTGTGTTTTATGCAGAGTGTGATCCACCTTGTACAATTCTACTGAGAAAGGAGGAATATAAAACTAAAATAAATAAATCTTACCAGCAACACAGGTGACTTTGCTGTCCCAGAAAGTCTGGAACTGGTGTCCCTCCGCTTTCTATTTATATGCACAAGGGGCTCTGAGACAGCGTGCCTCCCAGGGATTCATCTCTCTCAAACTACAAGTACTAAAATGAATTGCATAAGCATATTCTCTCTGGCTGGGTTGACTAGCAACTCATTGTTCAGAATGCTGCTTGTTTTGCTTTTGGTTAGTCTTGTAATTTGGACACATTACATTAGGTAGCACAATATCCTCAAGCATGACTTACAGTTTAGCCTTAGGGTGTTTTGTTTTGTTTTTTAACTCATTGTGATAGGGCTGCAACCCTTTCCCTGTCCCGTCCCACCCCCCATGCTTAGGCTCTGTGTTATCACCGTCGACGGTAAAGGCATTTTCTCTTAGCTTGCAAAGCTACATAATGCAAGCTGTCTTCCATACATTCATCCGTCACTCTGTGCAGTTCCTTGTCCCTCCCGAAGCAGCTTTTATGTAAAACACGGACATGTCAGGTGACAACTCTTTGAAACTGTATGTTATACATGGACTGCTTATCCTGAATAAAAGAACATTACAATTCTCAAATAGTGAATAAACCTCATTTGAAATTTCTTCCACCTCACCCTTTTCTATTCTTGATTATTGCTGACGAGAAGGGCTCTTTCCACTTTTTTATTTTGGATTTTTTTCCATTGCTGGGCAAGCTACATAAGACATACTGGAAATTTGGAAAGGATACAACAGTATAAGCACAGCATGAAAGCCAAGCAAAATAGACAGATTCTTATTAGAAAAAGCAAGTGAAAAGTTAATGTATAGCACTGCTTAAAATGGAAACCCTTTAACCACCTAAAGAGATTAGTTTGAGTAGATAATTTCAAAATCCCAGCAGCTATTCATGATGGAAAATAAAAATTCCTTCATACAGTCACACACACTGCCACCAAATGATACCAGTTTGTCAGAGGATCAACGTCAGTTCTTCGGAGTCTTGGGAAAAATTACATAGTTGAGTCCTTTTCATTTGGAGCATTTCCTGTTTTTCACATCTTGATTGGAAATGAATGGTATAATTTGTAATTTTTTAGAAGTCTATTTCAACATCTCTTCAATGTTTGATTGAAGACAAATCCATGGTTTTGTGTGTGGGGGTCATACAAGAATTAAGACTGTTCTTCTGGAGCTATCACACCTTTCTTAAGGATGAGATTTCCATATAAAGCGGTTTCTCTGAAAAAATAAAGAAATGCAAAGTTAATTATAGCTAAGATCCCCAACCCATTCTAATCATCTACATCAAGCGCTTTCATTCTATATTTCCTCTGTTATCATTTCCATACTGTTGCTTAAGATTTATTTTATATGTCACCATCAGCATACACTAGGGATGTAAATATTGTTCAAAATCTTAACTGTTTAAACTACTAAAATTGAAATGGTTAATTATAGGCAAGGTAATTTTGCAACTGTGTGTGTAAGGCTAAAGTCTGCGTATAACTTTTACATGCTGACTTTACTCCACATTATGAACATGAACTTATAAGCATTTTAGAAGGTAATTTGTGTGTTTCTAATATCCCTTCCTCAAAGAGCTTACAGCTGAAGTTTAACCATGTAGAGGCTACGTTAATTTCTCTAGGCCACAGTGAGCGGAGGACGTGAGAATTAAAGGAAGGTCTGCAAATTCATCTCTCTTCCCTCTAACAATAGTGGTGTATGTGACATCACTGTCAGTGTTCTCCTTCAACTTAATTCCTCTAGAGACAACACCTTTCTTAATATTTCTCACTGTTAAGCACTGATGTTACAAATGCTAATTTGACGCCACTAGATGAATGAGGAGGAGGAGATACAAGAGACTATAGAAGAGAACCCATAATTCCGGAACCTATTCTGTTTATTCTGTCCAGGTTACATTTAGCAATATGGATAATTAATTATAAGACTTTCCTCTTAAACATTTTTGTTATGAGTGCTTCTAATATTATCTAAAAATAAACTAAAAAAAAGCTTCAAATTACTATTCAAACAGCTGCATTTAGCCTATACAGATCTTGTAATAGCTTTTCTCCAACCTAGTTGGAGTTTCCAGAATTGATTTTTTAACAAGCATTACTTTAAAATGTTGTAGTCTCACTTTAAAAATGACAAAGAGGCTGGTGGCATCTTATAGATCTGTAAGCATGTTTGGGCCAGAAAACTGCTGAAAGTGCTGGCGATTTTAATTAACACAACGGCACAAGGCACCACCAGCTTAGATTAAAATGTGTGCTGTTAGCTGAATAAATGTCAAACTAGTGAAATGCTGCTGTGATTATGCAAATGGCACCATGTGTAAATATAGGTCAGAGGAATATGGCACACTCCCAATCTCCAAAAAGACTGACTACGAATCATTTAACATGAGGAAAAGGAGATTTCAAATCGCTGACTTTTCAATATTTATTCTAAGCATTAAGACAACTGATGAAATAAATAGAAGCTAGTTAAATGTCAATCTGAATATGCCTAATGCAGTTATACCACACTACTAAAGCAGTTGTTTCTCCTGGTTTAACTGATCTAGCCTTTCAAGCTGTATTAAATTTGTCCTGAGCAATCACGGTTATCATGCTAAGTTATTAACAAGCCAATATCCAAAAGATCTAGATGCCTACCCTAAGGAATGAGGCACTTAGATCTGCCTAAATGAAAAAGCCCCCAGGACAAAATTTAGGTACCTAAAACGTGGGTGAGGCCAAGGATAAGGTGTATAGGAATTAAGTGAGGCAATCAATGCTGATTTCTAGCATTAGGCACCTAAGATATATGCTGAAAATAGATGCCTAATTTAGGCATTTTTTTAATAAGCTCTTTCCCTTCAAGTCTTGTACTTGCCTCAATACATTTTCCTATCTAAAGATAAAAGGATGGATCATTATTGCATGAAACCAGTCAACTCCTACAAAATAGTTACTAAGAGAAATAAGCAAGTTTGCTTACCGTAAACGGTGATTCCGTAGATCGGATGAATTAGCTATGCTGTCATGGGATCAGTCAATCAGGTCCGGAAGGCGGAGCTTTATTAAGCAGAGGTTTGGCTTTTTAGTCTCTGCGGCTGCTCGTGTGTTCCCGCGCAGGAAAGTAACAGATTCTCCTCAGTCTGTGATAAAGCTATAATTGAGTCAGAGAGACGGTGACTGACTGCCAGGGAGGAGGGCGGGTCAGCATGGCTAATTTATCCTGCTATCTACGGAAACACTGTTTACGGAAAGCAAACTTGCTTTTTCCCGTTGATAGTAGGGCTGAATTAGCCATGCTGTCATGGGAGTCCCAAGCTCCCGATCACGTTCTTTATGATATGTATGGTTGAACGTGATCTTTAGTAGTGTGGTAGTCACTGTGGACAGGAGGATAGAGAGTGCAGGATTGCTTGCCCTATCTTCGCATCCATGGTTGTTTGTTGATCAAGGCAGTAGTGGGATGTGAAGGTATGGAGTGATGACCATGTAGCTGCCTTACAAATGTCTATGGGTTGTACTTTTCGAAGGTGTGCCCATGAAGTCACCAGTGCTCTGACTTGATGAGCTTTGGGAATAGAAGATAGATGTAATTTCTGCTTGTTATAGCAAAACTGTATGCATTGTACTATCCAGCTAGAAATGGTATATTTTGTTACTGGACATCCAGGTGCTTTCGGATCGAAAGATACAAATAGTTGAGAGGCTTGGGAATCCGATTTTGTTCTTTCTTTGTAGTAAGCTAGCGCTCTTTTACAATCTAGCAAATGGAGTAATTTTTCCCCATCATTGGAGTGAGGTTTAGGGAAAAAGATTGGTAGTTCTATATTTTGATTGAGATGGAACTGTGAAACCACCTTCAGTAAGAAGGATGGGTGAGTTCTGAGAACTACGTTTTGATGATAAAACTGCAAGTATGGAGAATAATGGACTAAGGCTTGTAATTCACTGACTCGTCTAGCTGATGTTACCGCTATTAGAAATACTACTTTCCAAGTAAGGTACTTTATATGTGCAGAGTCTAGAGGTTCGAACGGGGAAAGCATGAGTTGTTTCAGAACTATGTTGATATTCCATGGAACTGGAGGTTTTGATATTGGAGGATGAAGGTGAGTTAATCCCTTGATGAAATGAGATAATAAAGGGTGATTAGATATAGGGATATCATTAATCGGTCTATGATATGCCCCTATGGTACTGAGATGAACTCTAATGGAAGATGTGGCTAGTCCAGCTGTGTACAGTGTATGAAGATAATCCATGAGTGTTTCCGGTGGACAGTCTAATGGTGATACGCCCTTAGATATGCACCAAGTAGAATATCATTTCCATTTGTAGTTGTAATTTCTTCTCGTTGAGAATTTTCTGGATTCTAACAAAATGAATTGTGTCGAAGCGGAAACTCCTTGTTCTGTTAAAAGGAGCTATTCAACCTCCATGCTGTCAAATGGAGAGATGAGTGTAACAGGTGTAGAAGCATCCCCTGATCCTGGAGTAGCAGATCTGGATGGTTCAGAAGACGTATTGGTTCTTCGAGAGATAGTTGGAGAAGGAAACTGTACCATGGTTGTCTGGGCCAGGCTGGAGCTATTAGTATCATTTGAGCTTTGTCTGCTATGCACTTTTGAATTGTCCTTGTTATAAGTGGAATGAGAGGAAAAGCATACAGGAGGCCTGTTGTCCACGAGATGAGGAAGGCATCCTGAGCGGGCTGGGACATATCAAGCAGAATTTTAGAACTTGAGCATTGATCTCCGTTGCGAAGAGATCTATTGAAGGTGTTCCCCATTGTATGAAGATGCTTTAGGCTATCTCTGCATTGAGTGCCCATTCGTGAGGATGAAAGATTCAGCTTAACTTGTCCGCTCTTGTGTTCGCCACTCCCAGAAGGTAGGTCACTTGTAAATGTATGCAATGTTGATGAGCATGCTCGAAGATGATCAAGGTCTCTTTGCAGAGGGTCCATGAACCGGACCCTCCTTGTTTGTTGATGTAAAACATTGCTACTTGATTGTCCATGTAGATCATAACTCTGCGTCCCTTGAGGTAATCTTGAAAAACTTGTAAAGCCTTTCGAATCGCTCTGAGTTCCAACAAATTTATCTGCAGGGTCTGCTCTGCGATTGTCCATAATCGTTGCGTTTCGTAGATCTCGAGATGTGCTCCCCACCCCTTGCGAGATGCGACTGTGGTTAGGACTGTGTTGTGAGGAGGAGGACTGAATAGTGCTCCCTTGGAAAGGGTGGAGTGTAAGAGCCACCATGTTATGTCCTTCCGCATTTCGGCTGTCAGCGGTATTTTCTGTGTTAATGGTTGTGTGTGTTGTTTCCATTGTCGTTTTAGTCCCCACTGCAGACGTCTCATGTGTAGTCTGGTATTGGGAACCGTGAAATTGTCTGCCGCCATGTGACCTAAGACTACTAGAACTTGCCTCGCTGAGGGTCTGAGTGTTGTGCAAGAGATAGACGTAGTTGTGTTATTCGTTCCGTTGGGAGGAATGCTCTGTTCCGAGTGGTATCCAGGCATGCTCCTATAAACTGCAGTCTCTGTGTTGGTTGCAGATGTGATTTTTGAAAATTGATCACTAGCCCTAATGCTTGTAAGCACTGTATTACTCTTCGGAGATGATCGATCAATATGTCTGGAGTCGAGGCTATTATTAACCAATCGTCCAGGTATGGAAAGATTGTCATACCCTGTTGTCTGAGATGAGCCACCACCATTACCTTTGGTGAACACCCTGGATGCAGCCGACAGTCCAAAAGGGAGCACTTTGTATTGGTAATGCTGATACTTGTACCGAAAACATAGGTAATGCCAAGAGAATGGATGGATTGGAATGTGTGTGTATGCATCCTTCAGATCGATGGAGCACATCCAGTTGTTGGGTTGAATTAGAGGTAGGATTGACTTTAAGGATACCATTTTGAATTTTTCTTTGGTCAGAAATTTGTTGAGTTCTCGAAGATCCAGGATAGGGCGGAGGCTACCTGATTTCTTGGGTATTAGGAAATATGGGGAATAAAACCCCGAGTTCTGGTTCTTTGGGGAAATTAGTGCGATGGCCTGTTGCCTGTGCAGGAGTGCAATCTCTTCCGCTAGTTGTGACTGAGACCTCTGAATTTTTAGTGTGGGAAGGTAAGGTAATGTGGGTTTTGTAGTGAATTGAAGTTGATAACCTTGACGTACCATCTCCAAAACACATTGATCTGAAGTTATTTGCTCCCAAACTGGTAGGCAAGAGTGGATTCTTCCCGGAGCGTTAAGTGTTGTGGTGGTGGCTGTATGCTTAAAAATACGGAGTTGTTTTCACTGTAGTTGCTGGTTGCTGATTTGTTTGTCTCTGATTTCGAGGTTTACCCCTGCGTTGAAGGGGGGCATGTTGTTGTTGTTGTGGCCGTTGATACGACGGGTATGTCTGTGGACGAAAAGATTGATAAGACCTATAAGGTCTATGGTTACATGAGGAGCGACGATGAAATGTGAAATAATGTCGTGTGTTAGAGTAGGCAGGCTGTGATTGTAATGATTGCACTGCTATAGCTTCGTCTTTTAATTTGCCCACAGTCTCTTGAAAACGGTCACTGAATAGGTTGTCCCCTGTACACGGTAGATTTGCCAATTTTTCGTGTAAATCCTCTCTGATGGTGCTCGAACGCAACCACGCCATCCTATGGGCTGCTATGGCCATCGCTGATGCTCTAGACGATGTTTCAAACCCGTCGTACACTGAATGGAGGAGGTGTCGGGAACACTCCTCCATATCATGGAGCATCTGTGGAGTCTGGTCTGCCATAGAGGAGAGCATACCTTTCATGGCCTGGATACATTCGTATAAATACTGTACCATATAAAATTGGTGATGCATAATTCTGGCGTTTAGCATTGCATTCTGGTACATTTTCCTGCCAAATTCATCCAAATATCTATTGTCTTTGGTCGGTGGGTATGTAGTGTGTGTTTTCGACTTTTTGAATCGCTGCATCACCGATTCTACCACTATTGAAGCATGAGGTAATTGTGGCAGCGCGTATGGTGAGGTTTTCCGCATACGAAATTTAATGTCAGTTTTCCGTGAGACTGCCTTGAAAGAGTGAGGGGTTTCCCAGGATTTTTGGAGAACACTATGAAGTACCTCTTGTAGTGGTAAAGATGTGGGTTCTCCTGGAACATCAAATATCTTGAGAAGACCCAAGGTCTCTGATCTAGGATCTGATTCCTTTTGCACGTCTAAATGTAAGATGGTACCCAACTTTTCTAAGAATTTTGGGTATGAAAGATCTTCTGGCGGAGAGTATGGTTCCTGTGGTTGTTCCCATGAGTCCGAAGGAAACCCCGTAGAGGATGAAGGAGATGTTGGTGGAGATGTGGAATCCACAGGGGTGTCCTGTTTTGTAATTGGGGAATGTGGTCGATCTGGTACCGGTGATGACGGAGGTTCTACAGACGGTTCTCTAGATAGACGAACACTCTGTTCTCTAGAACCTACCGATGGTTGATTAGTCATTTTGAAGGAGGCTTCTAGGGTTTCATAGAAACCCACTAGAGACTGCGATAGCTGCCAAAAAGCCTCTTTTGTTTTAGGAGGCATGATAGATTTACCTGTTTGGTTTGGCGAGTGATGTGGTCTCAGCTCTACCAGAATTGGCGGAGGTAATGTAGCTGAGACATCACTTGGTTTGTGAGTTTTATCTCTTGTTCTTCTAGAAGAGGTGCTTGAAGACGTGGATGCATTAGAAGATGTAAGGTGTATCACTGATCTATGTGAAGGTGCCTTAGGATGTTTACTCCTAGAAGAGATGGAGGTAGAGGGGCTAACTTCCCATCCTGTATCTTTATGTGGAACTGTTTTATGATGTGAATGATGTTTATGGCGATGGGTCAGTACGGGTGCCACATGAAGTCTATCCTTTGCTGGTGACTGTCTCTTATGTTTTGATCTAGATCCCCTTGATGATGATAAAGTTCCTGAACGATGTGGCGTAGAGTCACGAGAAGTTGAGTGGGATAATTGTGGGGATTGATGCCTCCATTTTAAGCCCTCTCGGCTTGAGTGTTTCAATTTAAGTATCTTTAATGCCAGAGGAGTTCACTTATCCGGTGTTGAACTCCTTGACCCGTTTCGGGATTCTTGTTCCGTACGAATTGAGGTCTTCGGCGCAGTTTTGTGAGTCATTGTTTTTGGCGCTGTCATGTGCATCGACGTCTTCGGCGCCGTCATCTGCACCAGTATTTTTGGCGCCGTGGCGCTTGATAGAATTTGCGGCTCCACGGCTTGTACTGGAGACGGCGGCGCTGACTGCTCCGGCGTTAACAGCCGCAGTCGCCCCCTTTGCATCACTTCCTGCGCCCGTCTCGAGCGATCATGTGGCGCCGTCCGTTTCAACGAGGCCGATCGATCCCAATCGGTTGGATCAGATCCCTTGAATGCCTTGTTACCTCTTTACCTCCAGGCCTGGAGGGGCAAGGATCCCACGATGCCGCTCTCCTGTGTGAGGGAGCGGGTCTTGTTGAAGGTCCCTGCGAGGAATGAGCCTCCAATGGCTCCGAAAGCTGAGTAACTCTTTCATTTTGTAGGCCCGCTGTCTTTGGGCCCTAGGGGACATGCGAGCACAAAACTCGCATTCCCGTGAATTGTGGTTGGTGCCGAGGCAACGGTAACATCGGTCATGGCCATCCGTGACCGACATTACCTTACCGCAGCGATAACGTTTAAATCCTGACTTTGACATCTTCTGAGGAGAAAAGAGCTCCACGTGCGATCCTGCGCGCGGAAAGAAACAGACTGAGGAGAATCTGTTACTTTCCTGCGCGGGAACACACGCGCAGCCGCAGAGACTAAAAAGCCAAACCTCTGCTTAATAAAGCTCCACCTCCCGGACCTGATTGACAGATCAGATCCCGTGACAGCATGGCTAATTCAGCCCTGCTATCAACGGGAAAAGACTGTATCCATCCCTCTGTGTTCTATTTTCCCTGTGTGTCAGACAATTCCTGCACAGCAGTTAGATTAGCTGAAATAGTCAGACTTGCTGAAATAGTAAGAACATGCAAGACTCTGTGCTCAAATAAATCAAGACCACTTACCCTGTTGCTACCACAGCAAATGCTTTTTTTGCCCGTTCATAAAAAGCAAATCTCTCTACTTTTTCTAGAATGGTCTAAAAAAGAAATTGTGTTCTATTAGTGTCTGCATCTGGAAAAAAGTAAAGAATGCATTTGCAGAATTGATAAAAGGTTTACCAGCACAGACCAGACTAAGCGGTGTGAGGCAAAAGACCGAGAATCAAGGGAACTCCTGGAACTTACTGGATCAGTTCCAGGGCCGGATTAACATAGCATGTGTGGGGTGGGGGGGAAAAGTGAAGAAGATGATCCCTCCTCCCTAATCTCTCTCTTATTTCCAAGCTGCTGTAGCAGTGCTGGCTCTGAGGCAAAAGCAACAGTGACTTGAGATTTACAAAATTCAGCATGAGACCCACCTGCAGCCCATGCATGTTGACCGGTCCTATGGAGCCACTCCCCTCACATGGGTTTCATTGATAACGGGAAGCCCGTGCATGAGAAAGGAGGTGGGGCCAGTCAGCGCACAAGGGCTGCTGAATTTTATAAATCTCGAGTTGCTGCTGCTGGCGCTACAGTGCAGCCAGTGCCGGGGTGGCAGGCTCAGATGAAGCATGGCATGGAAGCAGCGGCCTATAAAAATTTGGCACCAGAGACATTTTCCTTTATCCAGATCTGATCAGCTTCCATTTTTCATGCTAACACCCTGTACATCAATCATCCAACTGTTGTGGGGAAATAATAGTACTGATCTTTCTTCCTTCTCCCCTTACTAAGATATCATTCATTATTTTGCATTATCTATACCAGAGGTAGCTTCAAGCATGTTTCTCAGATGATATGACTGAAAATGATGTTATGACCACGCCTAGACAAATATGGTCCAGATCTAAACCCAACTCCAAAATTTAGGCACCAGGATGGCTACCAGTAACCCCCCTCCCAATCCCATCCCTGATTCTTTCATGTACTCAGCCACCCCTAATGCCTCCAAAATGAACTCATCCACCTCCCAGAACCTAGATGCCTTCACCCATTCCCATCTTTCTGAAACATACTCACTGATCCTTGCTTCCTTCCAACATACTCACCCTTACCCTCTCTGACCTCCTCCATATTTAATCACCCCCCTTCCAAGTCCCACAAGACTCTGGGGCATAGCAAGACTCGAACCACGAGACTGAACCTGAACCTGAATGGTAGACGAAGTTTACATGCTATGAAGCAGCATCCTTCTCCAGCATCTCTCTGAACTTGTAGAGAGAAGGAGCACAGAGAAGTGGTCAGCAAATACGAGAGAAGAATTCAGCGAAAAATGAGCAACTGGACAAGATGTTGCAATAAAGAAACAGGGTTTAATTGAAAAATTGCTTTCAAATTAATTGTAGTTTACTGATAACAATAAAAGTTACTTTAGAAAATCAAAATGTATGAGGCTTTGTAAGATCAATTTTCAAAGGGATCTCGCTGGAAACTACCGACTTACCTGAGGTGAAACTGCACATCTCAGAGTAGTTAAAAATGCATGTGTACTCTCACAACGTGCATACTTTTAACCACATTAAAAAGAGATGTTCCTGGGGGTATGTTTAGGTCTAGGAATAAATTACACCTGTAAAATTGAATCAAATGTATACTGGATTTATAAAATTATTCTGCCTGGTCTTTGTTTGATACATTACCTTTTCACTTTATTGGTATTATTTGTTGTAAGTTTGTGATTTTTAACATGTAATTCTGATATTTTGTGTCTTCATTTGTAATCCGCTTAGAACAATTTGTTCAACTGAGTGAAACAGAAGAATTTTTAAATAAATAAATACATTTATTATCTGCATGATTATGCATCTGTTTCTCTACCAGGCACAAATATCAGGTGAAAAGTACATGGACATATTTGTGCATGTGTAACTGTTTAATTAATTTTCTAAGAGAAAATACCTGCATACTTTCTCTTGGAAAATTTACTGCAAATTATGTGGTTCAAAAATAGCCATCAACCTCGCATCTAGCGAGAATACTGCACATTGCCCCTGTATATTGTAAAAAATGAAAAATTTAAAACAAGGTTCTGCTGCTTTTAAGTGGCATTCCCATTTTCAATCTTTGTGGATTAGCTTTGAGCCTGATTTTTTTTAATGGTATCCTCCTAAAATTCATCCATTTGTCTTCAGTGTTCATTTCTGTAAAATCTCTGGAAAGGAAATACTTCATTATTTACTTTATAAAGATTTAGCACTTTAATTGTATTTTATTTTTCAATTTCTGTTACAATTTCAAACAAATAAGGATTGGATAAGTTCTTGGAAGAGAAATCTATTACCTGCTATTAAGTTCACTTAGAGAATAGCCACTGTCATTAGCAATGGTAACATAGAATAGACTTAGTTTTTGGGTACTTGCCAGGTTCTTATGGTCTGGATTGGCCACTGTTGGAAACAGGATGCTGGGCTTGATGGACCCCTGGTCTGACCCAGTATGGCATTTTCTTATGTTCTTAAAAAAATAGTCTTGCTCATTTTATTCCCCTTTTCTATCTGCTTTGCCTCTTCTTCTTTGTACAGCTAAATTTCTTCCTGAGAAAAGACTTGTAAGTTTGGAGGAACATAATCTTAGCTTCACTACATTACTGTTTCTTTAAACTTCATGAAAACAAAATTATACATGTTTATTGTCTCATCAAGCTTGAAAATTAATTCTAGTTTCTCAATTGTTTCTACCATGAAAGAACACAACATAAGAATATAAAATGTGCCATACTGGGTCAGACCAAAGGTCCATAAAGCCCAACAGTGGCCAAACCAGGTCACAAGTACTTGGCAGGATCCCAAGAGGTAGATAGATTCCATACTACTTATCCCAGGGATAAGTAGTGGATTTCGTCAAGTCCACCTTAATAATGGTTTATGCACTTTTTAGTTTCTTTCTGACTCTGTATTCTTCTATTGTAATATCCTGCCATGATTTATTGCAGTTATCTTCATTCTAATCCTTGGAGCACACAAAAAGATTTGGATTTCAGGATATCTATAATGTATATTCATAATGCATATTTATATGCCCTTTGTCCAAGAATTAGCTTAATTTGCATATGCTAATTACTCTGAAAACCAGACCTATTTGTGGCAAGCCTAACTCCATCTTGTGTGTTACTACTGAAAGAGTTTCTCTCTCCCTGATGCTAGCTTTTTATTTCTTAACCATACTTTTCTCTCTATATCTTTCATCATCCTTATTTCCCCTACTCTGTTCCCATTCAGCGTATTAACTGTGCTCCATCTTCTTGCTATTCCCTCTTCTCACCTTCCTACTTTACCAATACTCTATCAAACCAATTAGTTTCCCTATCTGCCTTTTTCCTGGAGGGTCAAATTTAGGTTCCTATCTGGAACACATGCAAATGAAAGTACTCATGCTTCTCAATGTAGAAAAATAAATGTTTCTCTTATTTGCTGCTTTTGCATTATCTATAATGGGCCCTTTTTCTACTCCCCTTCTACTCTCCTGGTGAGGCATAGCCGCGCGTATCCTTTAAAATCCGGGGTTGTCGCGCGCAAGGCTGTGCAAAATCGGCAGCCTGCACGCGCCGAGCCGCACAACCTGCCTCCGTTCCCTCCGAGGCCACTCCGAAATCGGAGCGGCCTCGGAGGGAACTTTCCTTCCACCCGCCCCCCCACACCTTCCCTTCCCCTACCTAACCCACCCCCCAGCCCTATCTAAACCCCTCCTACCTCCTACCTAACTGCTCCCAGGTCGGCTGCACATTTCCCCGGCCTGGGAGCAGTTTCGGAGGCCTCGACCACACCCCCTGGCCGGAACCACGCCCCGCCCCCAGGATGACGCACCGCCGCGACACACCCCCATGACACGCCCCCTAGCAAAGCTCCGGGACTTACGTGCGTCCTGGGGCTTGCGCGCACCGCCGAGCCTATTCAACATAGGCTCGGCGTGCACAGGGGGAGGTTGGGGCAGGTTTTTGGGGGGTACGCACGTGTCCCTTTGAAAATCTGCCCCACTAAGTCTAGCTTCTTAGATTAAAAAGGACTCATCAACACTACTGAATAGAATAGACAAACAGGAAAGAATGTTCTAGAACGAGAGGTCACAAAATGAGGCTTCACAGTCATACAGGAGAAACAGCAGGAAAAGTTCTTTCACAGGATGGATCCTGGATGCATGGAATGGACTCCCAATGAAGGTGGTGGAGTAAAAACAGTAAGAGAATTTTTAAAAGCTTGGCATAAATACAGAGGATCCCTGGTGACAAGGAAGTGAGAGGGATGTTAGGGATCAGCTGTGTTCTGTGGCATTGGGAAGACTAGGTGGGATGATTGCTTCTTACTTGTCAGATTCTATGACCGCAGCAGTTTTGTGACTTGATACCAATCCCTATATTTGTCCAATTCCTATCTTTGACAAGAATTGGATCCTAGCATTCTCTCCGTCCCCAAAATACTTGGTCTTCTTCCCAAGATCCCTTTTTCCTCTCTTTCTTTCCCCATCCCTAAGATCTTCTCTTCATCTCCTCACCCCAAGAATCCCTCTCTTCCCTATTCCCATTCCTTGCTCCAATATTTTTTCCTAACCAATAAAACTAAAAAAATTATGCAGACACATAATTAAGGCCTAGATTCATCAAAATGTCATGTTTATCGCGCAAATAACGCATGTGACAAAGAAAAGGGGTGTGTGTAATCAAATCGCTGGGCTGCCGCATCACAGAACTAAATAACGCTCGCGGTATAGCGTTATCACTCGTGGCATTGCGTCATAGCGCACCATGGAGTGTCACGGCAGCGCACGATATGTTTTTTTCAGTATAAATACAGACTTCCTGCACGTGCCTCTTTGAGAGTGTCAGGAGTTTGGTGAGAGGAGAGTTGGTGAGTGATAGTAGGAGGTTCTAGATTGTTATTTGAGTGCTTTGTCTTGTTATCTGTTCTCACCCGTTCCCTTTAAACTTGCTCTTTTGTCATCTTTGTTGAAGTGAAAGTTGTTTTTTTTTGTAACTGATAATTTTTATTAACATTTAGAGGCCAAAGCACAAGTAGCAAATGGTTCAGAAATGTAAAACAATACTATAAACCCTTAAGTCCCTCCCCTTCACCCCCCTCCCTCCCATTTCCATGAGCTCTAGAATATATAACTGAAAATCAAAGCCAGAGGTAGGCTAAAATGCCAATAAACAGGTGCCAAAATACTAAAAAGCCATACAAAGAGGTTTTCAATAACAACAGCTTAACACAAAGGTAGCAGCAATTATAGATCAGCATAAAGGCATCAGCGCTTATATCGCCTGTTGTTTTTCCCATTGCAGATAGAGTGCCCAAACCTCCCAGAATTTGGATGAAGTTGCGTGAAGTTCAGCAGTTATAGCAGCCATCTTGCAAGAAAAATGCACTCTATGTTGTACCATTCCCAATGTTGGTATCCCCAGTTGTTTCCAAGAACTGGCAATTTCCAACCTGGTTGCAATAAAGACTTGTTGACAAAAGAGAATGTATGTCTTAATCATAGTGGGTGGAGGGTGATGTAGGAGCATAAAGCCAGCGTCCAAGATATTGTGAACTCCTAAAAGGCCTTCAATCCACTGGGCTACTGTAACCCATAAGGTCTGAATTTTAGGACAAGTCCACCATACATGAAAAAAGGTCCCCAGTTGCCCACACGCTCTCCAGCAAGAAGCGTCAAGGTGTGGATATCTGCGGTGCAGGGTTTGCGGGGTGAGATACCATCGCGTGATCATTTTATAACAGTGCTCCTGAAAAGAAGCAGACACTGAGCATTTACGAGCTTGCCGGTAGATTTGCGACCAGTCTTTTTTTGGTCAATTGTAATCCCAAGTCTGCTTCCCAATGGTGTGTATGAGGAAAAGATCCATCCAGCTGATCAAGCAAGAGAGCATACATTTTTGAAATTATTCCATGAGTTTTATCAATGTCTGCACAATAGATTTCAAACATTGTTTTTCCTTGTTGTATAGAAGATGATATCACTGGAGTACGGAGAAAATGTAATACTTGATTCTAAGAAATCTTTTGAAGGCAGCTTAAAGAGAGTTTGTAAATCCTGCCAAATCATTAATGTCCGGCCCTTGAGTAAATATTCAATACGATGAATACCTTTCGCTTTCCAAGCTTGAAACGTGCTGTTTTGACGGCCTGCAGGAAATTGCAAATGATAATATAATCCTGTGGAATGATAATACCCCCGATCCCCAACTAGTTTCCTCTTCCATTTATCCCACAGTCTTAACGTGGTGTCCAATGCTGCAGTCCTTGTCCCATTCAGCAACCAGGTATGGCGCAGTTGCCACGCCAAAACAGTCAAGGGCATGCCCCCAAAAACCTTCCCTTCAAAAGTGACCCATTGTTTAGGGGAACCCCTCCTATGCATATCGGGAATTGCTGCTAACTGTGCCGCCACATAGAACCATTCCAGATTTGGAACACCCAGCCCTCCCCAATCCTGGGGCATGGGGAGAGAGGAGAGAAGAGGCATCAGGATAGAGGGGGAGGGAAGGGGCGGATGCGGGCAGGAGTGGCAGTGGAAGGAGTAGGAGTAGAGACAGGCACAGGAGTAGAGAGAGGCAGCAGGAAAGGGATAGGAGGGTTTGGGAGATGGAAGGGGCTAGTCAGGCAAGTTCAGGGAGAGGAGTAGGACAGGCTAAGGATAGACAGAGAGGGCAGATTTAATAAGAAGGGAATGATGAATAAAACCATAATGTCTCTGTATTGTTACATGGTGAGACCGCATCTTGAATACTGTGAGCAATTCTAGTCGCCGCATTTCAGAAAAGATCTAGTTTCACTGGGGAAGGTACAGAGAAGGGCAAACAAAATGATAAAGGGGATGGAACGGCTACCCCATGAGGAAAGGCTAAAGAAGTTAGGGCTGTTCAGCTTGAAAAGAGACTGCTGAGGGGGGGGGGGGGGGGGGGGGGGGGGGGGATACGATAGAGGTGTCTAAAATCATGAGAGGACTAGAACTAGTAATAGGACTAGGGGCACTCCATGAATTTATCAAGTAACATTTTTAAAACAAATCGGAGAAAATTCTCTCTCACTCAAATGCATAATTAAGCTCTGGAATTCGCTGCCAGAGGATGTGGTTAGGGAAGCTGGTGTAGCTGGGTTTAAAAAAGGTTTTGATAAGTTCTTGGAGAAGAATTCCTTAAACTGCTATTAATCAAATTGACATATTAGTAACATGGGATCTATTGAATGTTTGGGTATTTGCCAGATACTTGTAACCTGGACTGTTGGAAACAGGATGCTGGGCCTGATGGACCTCAGTCTGACCCAGTATAGCAACTTATTATGTTCTTATATGTATTTACAGTTGTGAAGTCCTCACCCTTCAGTCAGTTCTTTTCATAAAAAAAAAAAAGAGGCTGAACTTCTTATTCTCCACTGCAAAATCTCGGACTCAAATTTCTGGAAAAGTTTCCACAATCCTTTCTGTATTGGTCATTAAATAGCCCCAAAACACTCCCAATGTCCAGGCAACTCCACCTTAAACAGCAGGCATTGACTAGTCCAAAATATTCAGGACTCTAGCCAGTTTACCTATAAATTCCAGGCCACTTTTATAGCCTCTGGAGATTAAGTCAGTTCTGCCCTTCTGCAAAACCAAAATGTTCTACCACAGCTTCAGAATGTAGCATTTTTGAAACCATGAGCTCCCGAATTCAGCTTCAGTATCCCTGAAGACACATGGCCATGACTTCAGTATTATTGGGAGTGCCTTTTTATAAAGCCGGCTTCTTGTATCATAAATTCAAAACTCTCATTGCTGCCCATTAGTCTTTCAAAGAAACATTCTTTCAATTTCCTTGCAATTTGCGCTAACTTAGCTCTTCGCACAGGTAATTAGCGCAAATTGCGATAATTGCTATATTAGCATAAAACACGCCCCTTTTGCTATCGCATGTGGTACTTACCGCATTTTGATAAATCCAGGCCAAAGTATCCCTAATCCAAGGACAACTGATCTATCCTTTGCTTGTGTTCGCTTTCTGGGTTCAAATGACTGGTTTCCATGCTCTTTCAATTTCCCGAGTCATCCCTTTTGGGGTACTTTGTCAAATGCCTTCTGAAAATCCATATATACACTATATCAACTGGCTCACTTTTATCACAAGTTTATTTACACCTTCAAAAAAATCTAATAGATTTGTAAGGCAAAAAAAATCACTTTTCTAAAACGAAGTTGCCTCTTTCCCATTAAGCATGTCATATAATTTTGTTTTTATGAATAGCTTCAAAATTTTGCCCAGCATCGATGTCAGATTCACTGGTATATAGTTTCCTGAATCACCCCTAGAGCCCTTTTTAAAAATTGGTGTTACACTGGCCACCCTCCAGGTACTGTGGCTGTTTTAAATAATACGTTACAGATTACTAGTAGCATGATTGTAATTTCATGTTTGAGCTCTGTCAGGGCTCTGGGTGGATTCCATCTGGTCCTCAAGATTTGTTACACTTTAGCTTGTCAATTTGATCTATTACATCCTCCATTATCACACAGATTTGTTTTAGTTGCTCAGAATCACCACCAACACAGAATATATCCAGCATGGGTATATTCCTAACATCTTCCTCAGTAAATAGCAAGGCAAAGAGTTCATTCAATTTTTTGCTATTTCCTTGTCTGCCATGAGTACCCCTTTTGCCCCTCAGTCATCTAACCAACTGACTTCCTCACAGGCATTTTGCTTCAAATGTACTTGAAAAAGTTTTAGTAGTTTTTGCATGTATGGCAAGCTTCTTCTCAAATTCTCTCTTGGCCAGTCTTCGAACTGTTTTATATCTAACTTGCCAGTACTTATGCTCTTACCTATTTTCTTTATTTGGGTTTGCTTTCTGTTTTTTGTTTGTTTTTTAAAGATTCCCTTTTGGTTTCAACTGCCTTGTTCACCTCATCATTAAATCATGCTGACAGTGATTCAATCTTCCTTCAACCTTTTTTAATGTATGGGTTCCAATTTGGTATTTTTAAACAGTGTCTATGCCATGCAAACTTTTAACTTTTGCAACCACTACTTTTAGTTTTCTT
The DNA here is from genome assembly GCF_901001135.1 of Rhinatrema bivittatum. Lineage (NCBI taxonomy): Eukaryota > Metazoa > Chordata > Amphibia > Gymnophiona > Rhinatrematidae > Rhinatrema > Rhinatrema bivittatum. The sequence goes on from NC_042621.1 coordinate 182,503,672, forward strand.
CTCTAATTACCTCATTCTATCATGGTCTCCCTTTTTAAAGTTATATACTACTGCAGTAGTTTTAATATCCTCACTCCTGTGATTATGTCAAATTTAATTGCACTATGGGCCTTATTTTCCAAACGTATCGCACGCGAAATGTCCCTTTTCGCGTGCGATACCAAAATGGGGGCGGAGTCGGCCCCGGAAGAGGAGGAGTTGGGGGGGCCGACTCTGCGACGACGGCGTGCACAGCGAAAAGGTAAGTGCCTTTTTGCTGCCTATTTCGCTCCCAATAGCTACACCTCGCGCTATTGGGTGCGAAACCGGCAGCGCAGGCCCGCCCCCCGTTTCGGCCCCCCCGGCCCTCATCTTCTAAAGTATCGCAGGCCTGCGATACTTTAGAAAATGAGGCCCTATGATCACTATTGCTAAGGGGCTCCACCACAGTAACTTCTTGCACCCAGTCATGTATTCCATTGAGGACTAGATCTACAGTAGCTGCCTCTTGTTGATTCTAGGATCAGCTGCTCCATAAATCAATCATTTATGGCCTATAGAGACTTTACTCTCTAGCAAGTCCCACTGACACAGTCAATACTGGGGTAATTGAAATCTCCCGATATTACTGTGTAACCAAATGTATTTGCCTCTCTCATTCTGCAAACATTTCAGTCTTTTTTTTTTTTTTATCTTGGCCAAGTGATGGTAGAATATACTCATTGCTATACTCCTACCTGTCACATATGGAATTTTTATCCATAACAATTTTACAGTGCATTTGGTTTCCTACAGAATATTTATCCTGCTTGACTCTATGCCATCCTTAAGATATAGTGCTACCCCTCTAGCAATTTAATCTGCCCTGTCAAATCAATATAATTTATACCCTGGTATCACAGTGTCCTATTAGTTATCCTCCTTCCACCATGTCTCTAAAATACCTATTATGTCTATCTACTCGTATAATGCCATACATTCTAACTTTCCAATATTACTATTCAGACTTAAGGCACTAATATACAGACATTTTAAAAATATGTTATTATTTGTTTTTCTATTTCTATTCATATAGTAGAAGATACAGGCAGTCTAGAGACATTCACATCAATATGGTCTTTATTCACACCCTTCTGGGCTATTTCAGCCTTAAAAACAACCTCTCTACTGGGATATTCTAACTTCTATGTTTTGCAAGTATCCTTGGAAGATACTTCCCTCTCAACCTTGACTATTGAGTGACTATCAGCTTTCCCCCATGGTTTAGTTTAAAAGCTCAATCCTTGAGTCAGGTCTTCTGCACCCCAGATTGGCTAGGACTAGGGATGCAGTGTAGGTAGTATCCAAGCCCTGGGGGATGGATAAGGGAGTTATGGTCATTGTTAAAGACAACCTGTGGTGGCAAGATTTACAGTTCATATTACAAGATTCTGAAAGGAGCGCTGGTGCAGGTTTCCTGGCCTCAGGGGTTGTTGTTACAATGATCAAATTAAAACCGGTGGGAAGGTGGGTATCTTAAAATAGGCCAAAATTCACTAGGTAGATGCCCAAGGGAGTGAAATTTTCAAAAAAAAAAAAAGCCTCAACTTTTACACCCTGAGGTTTGTAAAGAAAAGCCATCAGGATTACCAGCTTACTTTGGCTGCCTGTTGCATGCCGTGTCGACGCCTCCCCGAGACCTGGTCCCTCCCCCCGTGAGACGCTGACCCCCCCGGGTGACATCATCAGCAAGCGCGGAGTCTACTTAAAGACGCTGACCAGGTCGGCGCCGCGCACCAGTGCTGTGTGCCAAGGGGCGCACCTAAGGGGATCTCCTTGGGTAACCAAGGAATTGGATCAAGGAAGAGCGCTCAATGTCATCTACTTGCATTTCAGCAAAGCTTTTGATATGGTTCCGCACAGGAGACTGGTGAATAAAATGAGAAGCTTAGGAGTGAGTGCCAAGGTGGTGGCCTGGATTGCAAACTGGTTGACGGACAGAAGACAATGTGTGATGGTAAATGGAACTTTCTCTGAAGAGAGAGCGGTTTTAAGCGGTGTACCGCAAGGATCGGTGTTGGGACCGGTCCTGTTCAATATCTTTGTTGAGCGACATTGCGGATGGGATAGAAGGTAAGATTTGTCTTTTTGCGGGCGACACTAAGATCTGCAACAGAGTGGACACGCCGGAAGGAGTGGAGAGAATGAGACGGGATTTAAGGAAACTGGAAGAGTGGTCGAAGATATGGCAGCTGAGATTCAATGCCAAGAAGTGCAAATTCATGCATATGGGGAGTGGAAATCCGAATGAACTGTATTCGATGGGGTGGGGAAAAGGCTGATGTGCACGGAGCAGGAAAGAGACCTTGGGGTGATAGTGTCTAATGATATGAAGTCTGCGAAACAATGTGACAAGGCGATAGCAAAAGCCAGAAGAATGCTGGGCTGCATAGAGAGAGGAATATCGAGTAAGAAAAGGGAAGTGATTATGCCCTTGTACAGGTCCTTGGTGAGGCCTCACCTGGAGTACTGTGTTCAGTTCTGGAGACCGTATCTACAAAGAGACAGAGACAAGATGGAAGCGGTACAGAGAAGGGCGACCAGAAAGGTGGAGGGTCTTCATCGAATGACATACGAGGAGAGATTGAAGAATCTAAATATGTACACCGTGGAGGAAAGGAGGAGCAGGGGTGATATGATTCAGACTTTCAGATACTTGAAAAGCTTTAACTATCCTAAGACAACGACAAACCTTTTCCATCAGAAAAAAATCAGCAGAACCAGAGGTCACGAGCTGAGGCTCCAGGGGGGAAGACTAAGAACCAATGTCAGGAAGTATTTCTTCACAGAGAGAGTGGTGGATGCCTGGAATGCCCTTCCGGAGGAAGTGGTGAAGTCAAAAACTGTGAAGGACTTCAAAGGGGCATGGGATAAACACTGTGGATCCATCAAGTCTAGAGGACGTGAATAAAGAGCATACAGAATGCTGAACAAGCAACAGCCCTCAAGATAGAAGGGCTCAGAATAGAAGAACAGGAAGCCACTGCTGCCACAGCCGCCACCACCGCCGAAATGCGCAGAAAGGCTGAGCTAGAGATCGCCTCAGACCTGTTGCAGTAAAAGGGAGAAACAGCAGCCCTTGAAGCCCTAATTAAAGGTCTTGTTGGGGGGGGGGGGGGGAGTTGTCACAGCCACGAAAAGTTGCAGACAAAGGGATCAACAACCGGGGCCCGCAAGTCCAAGGGTGGAAGGAGGCGGCAGAACACTGCACGGAGCGGCAGTAGCCACAGAGGCATTCACGGAGCGGGATGCCAGTGGTCGGTGTTCCACCTTCACGGAGCGGAAGGATGGAGTGGCATTCACGGAGCGAGATGCCAATGGTATACCACCTTCACGGAGCGGAAGGATGGAGGGCTGCCATCTCCCAAATAATAAAAAAAAACAAAAAACCACAAAACAGGGGTAGGTAAGAGTATGTAAAATTACTGGTGAGGTCATAGGCTATAGGTATTGCCAATTACTAGGCTTGTTCAATATTTGTTTGTTAATGTGGCTCGCGGAAATGGGGGCTACTACCCAGAGATAATATCCTTGCTCAGTGTACATACACACGGTTGAGACTCCATCATTGCTCTGGGCTTCAACGGCAAGAGGTAATGTGGAAGAAAAAAAAAATTTGTATTCACAGGGAAGCGAGGTGTAGCTGGGCAGATACTTTGCTTTCAATGCATGTCCAGCGTAGCTCTCTGCTTCAACAGCAGGGGGAATGAGGAAGGGAGGATCTGTATGTGGATTGCATAGTCTGGGTGGACAGGGGCAGGGGAGTGGCCTGCTTATTGCGGCGGTTACTACCCCTAATTGAGCCGGATATTCACTTGATGCAGTTCCAGCGCTGCTCTCTACATTGATAGTGGGGTGGAGGGGAAATAGAACTAGAGAGTACTAGAAGCCAAGCGTAGCAAGTATGAGAGAGAGAGGAAAGAAAAAAAAATACATGGCTTGCTGGGAAGACTGGATGGGCCGTTTGGTCTTCTTCTGCCGTCATTTCTATGTTTCTATGTTTCCCCTTAGTGCTCCCCCTTTGTGCCTCACCCGGTGCCTTGGATCTTAGTGCTTTCTCTCTTACTAACTGTAAGTACTAAAGTCAACATGGAGGAATATTCAATCCTAAGTAAGATCAGCTATAACAGAAAACGTCTGAATTGAGATCGAAGACACATTCAATTAAAAGAACGTTATCTCATGCAAGTCCCTATCATTACCAGTGCCAAATTGGTAACCTTAACCTTCTCTATCCCTTTTTAATGTACAAGCCATTGGTAAGAAGATACCGGTGGTACTAGACCACCTGAAAGATTTTAAACCAGACATTTGTGCAATAACCGAGACTTGGTTAAAGCCTACAAATTTAGTGATAATAAATCAATTGCCCCATTCTGAATATGATATCTTTTCTATCCCTAGGCCAGACAAACGAGGAGGAAGCCTAATGCTACTAGCTAACAAAAAATATCACCTGATCCAACAAAATGTTAATCTAGCAGCTCGCTATGAATTGGCTTTTTTCAAGTCTTGTTTCTTGCAAATAGTTTTAGTCTATACCCCACCAGGTTTATTGGATCATAATTGTTCACCAATTATTGAATTCCTCTCTCTACTACTGTTGATCCTTCTATTCCGACTATCATATTAGGAGATTTTAATTTGCACATTGATATGTTCCCTTTATCAGCCAGCTGTGAAACTTTTTTAAATTCCTTAGAAGCCTTAGGCTTCACACAAGTTATTAAAACTCCGACACACAAAGCGGGTCATACGTTAGATCTGTTGTTTCTAAATGAAGCCTTTGAGATTAAAGACCAACCAATTAGTTTACCTGTTCCTTGGTCAAACCATCACCTTATTACTGCCTCAATCTCGTTTAAAGCCCCTCAGGTTAAACTTGACTCTATAGATAGAATAGAAATGGAGTTTAAAAAACCCTGTACTTTAGATGATCTTACTAATAAATTACCCAAAGTCATGGCAAAATTAGACATTTCCGATATTAGAAAAGCAATTATGACATGGATGGAGACCACGTCAGAGTTAGCTAACATCTGCCCAATAATAAAGAAATGGATCTCTCCTTCCAATAAACACAAAGCCCCTTGGTTCTCAACACATTTAAAACATTGAAGCAGGGTTTGCATAAACTAGAAAGAATTGAGGAAAAATCATAATATTAATACGTTAACAAACTATAGAACTGCACTACATAAATACAGAGGGGCCATTACCACCGCTAAACAAGGTTTTTATTCCAAAAAGATCCATAAATTTCAGTTTAATCCTAGGATATTATTTTCCTACGTATCAGAACTCACCAAACCCAAGGGCAGTACACATTTTTTTGATAATCCAAAGAACAAAGCCAACAAATTTGCCTTCTTTTTCATTAAAAAAAATCCAGAATATACTGAATGATTTAAATATGCAATCTAGTCAGAGTATTACTTTACCTTGTAACCCATTGGTTACCTGGTCATCCTTTGAAATGGTATTCTCTTTGGAAATAATCAACCTTATAAAAAAGATTAATCCTGCCAACCATCCACTGGATGCCATACCAACAAAGGTACTAAAACGGTTCCTGATATAATAGCCAAACTGTTGGCAGATATTATCAATCTATCTCTAGAAGAAGGTAAATTTCCAGACTCCTTGAAATGTGCAGTAGTAAAGCCTATATTAAAAAAAAAATCCAGCTTGACCCGGATCTTATGGCCAATTATTGTCCTATTTCCATACTTCCCTTTTTTGGCAAATCTACAAGAGAAAGTGGTAAATCATCAGCTAATGGACCACCTTGAAAACAGCCAACTGATCTTTCCATCACAATTAGGCTTTCGGAAATTTCATAATACAAAGCCCTATTAATTTCATTGACAGATACCATTCAAAGAGGTTTTGACCAGAACAAATCATATCTGCTAATTTAACTCGACATATCAGCGGCATTCAACAATCATGATGCCCTGCTAGTAAGACGTCAGGAAATTGGGCTTACAGATATAACCCTCACCTGGGTTCGATCATACCTAACCAATAGATCATTCAAAGTAAAATTAGGCACATCAGAATCAGATACAGTCAACCTTCAGACGGGGGGTTCCTCAGGGTTCTTCCTTGTCACTGACAGTTTTTAATATATATATGGCCCCTTTGTGTAGGTTCTTAGCTGGCTCAGGGTTGGTTCATTTTCTATTTGCGGATGATGTCCAAATCTTATTGCCCATTAACGATTCACTTCAATCTACATTGAAGTTATGGGAAGTGTATTTTAAATCCATAAAACAACTTATCTCCCATATGTCCCTATCATTAAATAACTCAAAAACGGAAATGTTGTATATGTGTAATAAAGTAACAGAGAAATAGAATCAGATATAAAATCCTGTATGCAGTCCTACAGTATTAGATATGAAGCAAGAGATTTAGGTCCTATTCTTGACTCGGAACTGAGTATGAAAGCATCAGTAAAAGCCATAACAAAAGATGGCTTTTATAAACTACAAATATTAAGAAAATTGAAACCTTTTTTACATATAAAGGATTTTCATACCATTATGCAGGCACTTATTTCACCTAAACTTGACTATTGCAATGCCTTATTATTGGGAGTACCAAACTCAACTGTTCGTCCATTACAGCTACTGCAAAACGCAGCGGCACATTTATTGACTAATATGAAGAAATATGACCATATTTCCCCAGTTTTAAGAGACCTACATTGGTTACCAATTCAGTCACAAATCCAATACAAATGTCTACTGTTAATACATAAAACAGTCTATGACAAAAACACTGAATGGCTAAATACCTCCCTCCATATTCATACGTCAGTACGTTATTTAAGATCTCTCGGGAAAGCATTGCTAACGATACCATCACTGAAAATAGCACATTTCAGTTCAGTCAGAGAAAGAAGACTATCTCTGGCTGGTCCAAAAATTTGGAATTCATTGCCTCTCAATATCAGAACAGAACCTAGTATACATAGATTCAAAAAACTGATAAAGACCTGGTTATTTGAATAGGCGTTTACCGAAACAAATTAGTATCAGTATCTGACTCCTTCATAAAATTAGCCTTATTAATCTTAGAAAATGACTGCCATGAATTTTAGATTTTTTTAGATTAGTTATTGGAATTAACAATTCTAAGAATATGGTAATTATCGTAATTAATAATAATTTTAAGAATATTGTACACTAACAATCATTTAATTGATTATATGTAACCAGTGTTATTTTAGTTTAGGTTAGAGATATTGGGGCAGATTTTCAAATGGTTACGTGCGTAACCCCCGAAAAGCTGCCCCTGCAGTCGAGCCTATCTTGCATAGGCTCGGCGGCGCACGCAAGCCCTGGGATGCGCGTATGTACTGGGGCTTGCAAAAAGGGGTGGGTGTGGCCGGAGCCTCCAGGCACAGCGGCCATTTGCTGCTGTGCCCAGTATCGCGGGCCGGCCATTGGCCGGCGCACGTAACTTCTTCAACAAAGGTATGGAATTTTTTTTAGATAGGACTGGGAGGCAGAAGGAAAGTTCTCGCCAAGCCTTGGAGGAACAGAGGAAGGCTGTGCGGCTCCGTGCGTGCAAGTTGCACAATTGTGTACCCCCTTACGCGCGTCGACCCTAGATTTTATAAAATGCGTGCGGCAGCACGCGCATGTTATAAAATTGGGCGTAGATTTGTTGGCGCCAGATTGCGCGAACAAATCTACGCCCACGTGCACCTTTTAAAATTTGGCCCATTGTATACTAACAATCCTTTTTTTTTTTTTTAATTTATACTTTATTCAATTTTCATTTAAAAATCTTTAAACAAAATCAAAGAAGTAAGACAGATGTATATCTCATCACAAAATAACCAATTTACAATAATAAATTCCATCTTCATTACTGAATCTATAACATGAGGGAGACTAGTCAAATATCAAGACAAAATTAACTTCAAAATCATCTGAGGGAGAGAGAGAAAATTAGGTTTCTATTTGATCATCACTACTTCTTCCTACTACATTTTTGTCCAATATAAATGTCTCTAAATGTAGAGGGTCAGAAAAGCTATATTTCTTTCCTTGACAGGTTACTAAACAAGTACTAGGATATTTCAAAAAGAAACTTGCACCAAGGGCAAGCAGTTTCACCTTCAAGGAAAGAAATAGTTTCCTTTTTGCCTGCGTGGCCCGCAAGACATCTGGGAACATTAAGATTTTCTGGCCACAAAAATTTAGATCTTTATGTTTTAGGAAATCCTTAAACACCTTGTCCTTGTCTGCCTCCAATTGCATAGAGACAAATAAGGTGGCCCTCTTATGTATTATGTCTATCGATTCTTCAAGAAAGGTTGAAACTCCAATACTTGAAGTTTCTGCACTCTCTTCAACTTTTTCCCCAGTTTTACTTGAAAAATAGAAAATTTTTGACACCATAGGGATTTCTTTATCTTCATAAAGTAAAACCTCCTTCAAATATTTCTTAAAGGGCAGATTTTAAGAGCCCTGCACGCCGGTGCGCCTATTTTACATAGGCCTACCGGCGCGCGCAGAGCCCCGGGACTCGCCGAGGGGGGCGTGTCGGGGGTGGGCCCGATCCGCGCGGCGTTTTCGGGGCGGGAAGTAACGTTTCGGGGGCGGGTCCAGGGGCGTGGTTACGGCCCGGGGCGGTCCGGGGGCGTGGCCGCGCCCTCCGGACCCGCCCCCAGGTCGCGTCCCGGCGCGCTAGTGGCCCGCTGGTGCGCGGAGATTTACGTCTCCCTCCGGGAGGCGTAAATCCCCCGACAAAGGTAAGGGGGGTTTTAGACAGGGCCGGGGGGGTGGGTTAGGTAGGGGAAGGGAGGGAAAGGTGAGGGGAGGGCAAAAGAAAGTTCCCTCTGAGGCCGCTCCGATTTCGGAGCGTCCTCGGAGGGAACGGAGGTAGGCTGCGCGGCTCGGTACACGCCGGCTATACGGAATCTGTAGCCTTGCGCGCGCCGATCCAGGATTTTAGCAGCTACGCGCGTATCTACTAAAATCCAGCGTACTTTTGTTGGTGCCTGATGCGCCAACAAAAGTACGCCAAATCGTGCTTTTTGAAAATCTACCCCTAAACATTTCCCAGGGTGACAAAAGTCTTAAGGGGAAATTAATTAATCGCAAGTTTTTATACCTGATTATATTCTCCATATTTTCTATCTCTCTACGGATAGATATACTATCCATAATATGGGCAGATTCGGTATTTTCCAGTAGTCTAATCTTAGTTGTTATTTTTCCCACATCTTCTTTTAAACTACCTCCTTTGTTTGTTCCTCTATCTTAACTTTATTTGAATTCACAATGGCAGTCAAGGACTCTTTCATTTGTGAGACATTATTATTAACAGTAGACATCAAATTCCAAATATCTTTCAGGGAAATGTTATCAGGAGGATCACTAGGCCATTGTTGTGGCCTATTAGATTCTTCTGTAACTTGCCCTTGAACCATACTTGATGAAACATTGGTTATCTTAATTTCTCCTGAGGCAGAACCAACACTCTCTTTTAGAGAGGTGTCTGCTTCTAAAGTAAAAAAGTCCCGGGGTAATGGTGTCTGTGGTTGTGGAGGAAGTGATGGTCCTTCACCAGGACTTAGGGAAGCCGAGAACTGGTCCCCTATAATGTCCTCATTTGGTGATCCAATCCGTCTAAAAACGTGATTGTCCATTGGGCCCCTCGCTGGTATAGGAGAAATTGGGAAGATTTTCACTTTTCTCTTCCTCCCCATGTAGCCTGGGAATTAGATAGTAAAACTTCACAAATTCTTACCTCAATTGACTCTGTGGTCCTGCCTTCCCATCCTTCTCCGGACTAAGCCGGACAAAGCCATGCGCCCCTTACGGAGTGAGCGGTTTAGGTGGCGCGCCAGCGGCAGTGCGCCGCCTGCCGTTCAAATTTATGCAGCAGGCGCCGGATGATGATGTCACAAGTCCCGCCTCTCTCTTTCGGGTTCGTCGGCATTCCTCCGAGGTTCCAGGCAAGGGGCAGGTACCACAGCTGTCACGGGCAATTGGGGACGTCTCTCTCTCCTTCTCAACGCTCCAAATTATCCCACGCCTGCCGTTCAAATTTATGCAGCAGGCGCCGGATGATGATGTCACCAAGTCCCGCCTCTCTCTCTCGGGTTCGTCAGCATTCCTCCGAGGTTCCAGGCAAGGGGCAGGTACCACAGCTGTCACGGGCAATTGGGGACATCTCTCTCTCCTTCACAACGCTCCCCCTGTATACTAACAATCCTAATTGATTATATGTAATAGAGCCTTTGTAGTCTAGATTAGGGATTTTAGGTTAAGTAGTTGTCATGATCCCGGTTTAGGGATTTTACATTTACTTTTAAGTGATTATTTATGGAGGTTTTAGGAATTTTAGGTTTAAGTAGCTGTTTTAGTGCTGGGTTTAGGGACTTACATATAACAGATTAATTGTTCATTTTAGTTTTTAAATTGAAGAAATATGAAGTGCTTAGTTGTTTTTTATATTATAATTTTATTGCACTGTCAATTGATTTGTAATTTTGTTGCACTGTTAACCAACTTGAAATCTTTTGAGGAAGGTCAGTATATAAAAATGTATAAATAAATAAATAAATGAATGAATGAAGGCTCATGATGCCAGAATCACAGCCCTGGTTCCAAACATACTGGAAGAAAAAGGAGAACGGAGGAACTACCAGATCAAAAAAAAAAAAAAATCAGCATTCTTATCCTTATTACAGATGACTATATTTTCTCTCTTTATGCAGCATGTCTGTTTAGCAAATGATTGCTGGTTCTCCAAATATTTGGATCCTTTCCTAAACGTTTTCCAATTCTAATTCTTTAATTTGTTGACTGTAAATGTAAAATTGAATGCACAGTGTGACTCACTACTGATGCATAATTTGTGGTTTGGGACACCATGGAAAGGAAGTTATTGCAAAATATCAGCAAGCTCAAAATACTTTTACAAAAAAGCTTTATGTGGTGCATACGTTTTCTTACCAATGATGAATTTTTGTTGTTGTTTAATTGGGAAGGTCTGTAACCAATTTGTCATGAAACAGATTGGAGCACCTCTAAATTATGGAATGACTCTTAGCAAATTTGACAGATAGCATTTTAGTTCCATCCTGAAGGGACATCATTACCAACACAAAAAGATGTGTTTCTATTTAACTGATATAATTTTATAGTTTGCTTCTATAAAACATGTCCTGTATGTTGTTTATTTATCAGTAATTTGTAATCTTCCTTTCTCCAGCTCTTTCAAATCTTTCACCGAGTGCAGGTTCTTAAAGTAAATAGGAGATTTGGACAAGAAAGATGAAAAAGATCTTAATTTCCCACTGGAACAGATTGGAGTTGGAAGGAGAAAAAAAAGAAAAGAGTTCGGAGTCTCCGTCCTTTTACAGGAGAGCTGTCAACTCTGCAAGTTCAATTATATTAGAAACTATTAGTAATCTTATAATAAACTGCCTTTTTACTATGACACTGGCTAATGCATACTGAGTTCATCTTGTACAAATAATCCTATAAAAGTTAAAGGAAACATTGTTTTACAAAAGAACAAAGAAAAGCAATATAATGATAAGCAAATTAATCATACAGAAATATAATTTACGCAACGGGGAAAGTAAAATGAAAAAAATATTTTTATTACGCATACACAGCTGGATAAATTAAAGTACTAAGAAATAATATAACTTAGCTAACCTCACACAAAGCCTGTGGAAGAATGGGGATCAGAACCCAAGTGTCCTGACCAAATTCCAATGCCATGCTCATTAGGACACACCGCTTTCTTTTTAAATGCATACTAAAATGATTAATAGTAAATAATTCTCTGTGTTATGGTTATTGATGTTTGGGTAGATCCTTAGACACTGTGGCAGCTGACCACGCCCATGGGGGGGGGGGGGGCGGCAGTCCCGTGATGGACCACGGTGTCAGGCTAGACTCTGGACACACAAAGACAGATTTGAATCTTTAAACAGTTTTGGAAAACACCAGAGGTGGCAGTAGTGAGTAGTAGATGTTGAGCCCGGCTGGGCGAGTTTCCCACAGGACGGTGGAACAGCGAATCCTCTGCTTGGCTATGCTGTAGTGGAAAGAGACTGAGAGTTATGAGTACACAGTGAGAAACAGTAAAAGAAGTGAAGATCGGTATATGTAAAAAAAAGCCCTTTATTAAATTTGTCAGACTCTGGCTGAGTTTCGCTCTTTGGTCGAGAGCTGCCTCAGGGGCAATATGTATGAGCAGGACTTATTGCATGCCTGCAGGGCCGAAGCCACAATGTTAGTAGGTCCACTTTAGTATACAACTTTCAATTGATGTGCGGCTGAATGGGTAATTGCACACACCGCAGGAATGTGGCAGAATTGCACTGTATGACATCTATCCAAATGTCTTACATAATCTACCAATGCTTTGAGAAAAAATTGAAAGTGGTGGTCTTCATATTTGATGCTACATGTACCATCTAAGAGACATTTAGGTCCTCATTTTCTAAAGTATCGCAGGCCTGCAATACTTTAGGGAATGAGGGGCGGGGGGCTGAAACGGGGGGTGGGCCTGCGCTAGCCGGCAGCGATCGCACCGTCGCGTTGCGATCGTTGCCGGTTTTGCACCCAATAGCGCCACCATAGAAGGTGTAGCTACTGGGCGCGAACTCGGACGCAAAAAGGGCCTTACCTTTTCGTCGTCCGTGGCGTCTTTGCGGAGTCGGCCCTGGTGATGCCCGACTCCTCCTCTTCCGGGGCCGACTCCACCCCCATTTTGGTATCGCACGCGATAAGGGTTTTTTCGCGTGCGATCCCTCTGGAAAATGAGGCCCTTAGTTTGTATACTAAAGTGGACATACTAACATTGTGGTTTCAGCCCTGCTGGCATGCAATAAGTCCTGCTCATACATATTGCCCCTGAGGCAGCTCTCGACCAAAGAGCGAAACTCGGCCAGAGTCAGGCAAATTTAATAAAGGGCTTTTTTTTACATATACCGATCTTCACTTCTTTTACTGCTATACAGCCAACTAGATCGGCTTCCGATTTGCTTTCTGGGTCCACAGTGAGAAACATTTTATTTTATTTATTTTATTTTAATTTTTTCTATACCGGCAATCGTGATAACATCACATCAAGCCGGTTTACAATAAACAATGGGGTAATAACCGGAACCAAGAACAAATATGTAATATACATATTATAAATGCAGTTACAATAAACAAGGAAACATGCAACTGGGAGTAAGAAGAAGAAAAGATAGTAACTTTAACATGGTGTATAAATCTGTAGAAGGTAAAGTTTTCAAAAAAAAAAAAAAAAATTAATTGAAACATACAGAGTCCCAGGTAAAATAGGAGACGCTCCAAGACAGGGAGAGCAGGCCCTCGAGGAGCGAGTACCTGATCCCTTAGAGCAGGGAGACTCAATGGTATTGTACTCACACAGCGATTCCACTAGACGAGAGGTCTGGCACTGGAACAGAGGGCAGGCCCTCGAGGAGCGAGTACCTGGTTCCAGGAAAGCAGTACTGTGGAATAGATGGTAGTTGTACTCACAGATGGAAGCTGTTAGTGAAGTCTTCCCAAGTAGAAAGGGTTATAGATGCAGGCAGCGACTCAGGGAACATGGGCCCTCGAGGAGCGAGTACCGGTTTCCTAATAGCACCTGAAAGAAGCAGAAGAGGCCCCCGAGGAGTGGGTACCCCATTAGCAATAAGAGTTCCAGATAACGCTGGAGTGGCAGAGTAGCTTCGGTATGGAGAGCGAATCCCATCCGTAGAGTTCCAGGTTGCTAACTCGATGAGCTAGCAAAGAGTAGTAGGCTTAAATATCCGGGCAGCTTGACATCATATCTCAGGGGGATGCCCCTGAGGTTCATGCCAACGAGGAAATAAAGATTAGGGCTGAGTGCGCGCATGTACCCTATGGTACCTTGGAGAAGCATGACGGGAAGCAGCACTAAAGTTGGTCCAGGGACACCGGAGAGGTCGGCAGACAGACACCGTGGCAGCCAGTAGTCCGAGGTGAGCAGGAGGAGCCGCAAGAAGAGTGAGGTAGGCGGGGCGAAGCTGTCATAGACCGATGGTCACAACACTCTGTCAGTTGTAAATACTTGCTCAATGAGAAAAGTAATACAGCAGTTCATGAACTGAAAAGCCACTAAAACAAAAATAAACGAGTTCAAGTCTATAACTGAATCAACCATCACTTCGCCATAGTTCCCTTTAAAAATGTTTCCATTTCTGTCACTAGTCTAAATGAAGACTTTAGTTCAGAACTCTGTGCATATAATAAACAATTATAGGTTTAACCAGGAGTGACCACATTTTATACAATTAATTACAGCTTGATTCAAATCTTCCTCACTGGTAAACTTCTTATATTGGGATTTATGCACTGAAACAGCCCAGGTAAGTCGAACCAAATTTGCTGATCAGAGAACATATTATCATATATGAGGTCAGCAATCAAAAGCCACCCTCGAGGGAAAGGGCATACCTGAGACAATGGTGGAGCCCAGGAGATGGACAGGACCCAGAAAAATAGGAACTTTGTGGCAGATTTTCAAAGGGTTACACGCGTAACCCCCAAAAAGCTGCCCCAAGCTGCCCCTGCGCGCGCCGAGCCTATCTTGCATAGGCTCGGTGACGCGCGCAAGCCCCAGGACGCGCGTATGTCTCAGGGCTTCGAAAAAGGGGCGGGAAAGGGGCGGATCCGGGGGCGGTCCAGAGCCCTCCGGCACAGCGGTCTGTGCCGGGGGATTGGTGCGCGCAAGTTATGCCTGCCTCAGGCAGGCGTAACTTCTGAAATAAAGGTGGGGGGATCTAGTTAGAGCTGGGGGGTGGGTTAGATAGGGGAAGGGAGGGGAAGGTGGGGAGAGCGGTAGAAAAGTTCCCTCCGAGGCCTCTCCGATTTCGGAGCGGCCTCGGAGGGAACGGAGGCAGCCTGCGTGGCTCAGCGCGCACAAGTTGCACAATTGTGCACCCCCTTGCGCACGCCGACCATGGATTTTATAACATGCCCGTGGCATAGATTTGTTTGCGCCGGGTTGCGCGAACAAATCTGCGCCCGCGCGCAGTTTTTAAAATCTGCCCCTATATGAAGAGCAGGAACACATGGGGAAGGATCAAAAGCTACATTGATAGTAGATAGTAGATAGTGTGGATGTTGATAATGTTTGTTGGAACATCACTGTGTATCTTCTCAGCATGCCTTATATGCTAATATCAGTTTGGGGTGTATCCAGTACTGGTCCGATCCGCCTGCTGCAAAGGAGTGTCTAGCTCTCCACTGTATAGAGGGTATAAATATTAAGACTCCCTGGCAAGCCAGCAGCCTCGGTAGCTCCATGGTAGGTTCACTGCTTGAAAGCTCTAGGGCTCTGGGTTCAATACCCTGTTGATCCTAACAATAAGGTCAGGCCCATACAAAATAACACCAGAGAAAGATACAACTATCCATCCAGTCTGCTCAGTTACTCCTGTCCACACAATTAAGGATATATAGCAGTTACCAGCCCACAAGTGTGACCATTTGTATCACCTGTTATGCAAGACAGTTTTTGTTGTTTTCTTTTTTGTACTTTCTTGAAGAGATGAGCATACAAGATTTTCTATTCAATTCACACTTAGGGGTAGATTTTCAAATGTGTGCACATGCATCCATGTGCATGCGGTTCCTGGCGAACGTACATGGACATGCAGATTTTATAACAGGCGTGCACCGGTGCGCACCTGTATAAAATCCGTGGGCCGTGCGCACATGCGTGCCAGATTTTATAATCCTCATATGCAGGCAGCGCGCGGGGGGGGGGGGGAGTTAGTAAATTACGTGCAATGACGAAATCGGGCCTTCCCCCGTTCCCTCCCAGTCCACTCCAATTAACGAGCAGATTGGGAGGTAACATCCTTACTCCTCTTCCTAAACTCCCTCCCTCTTCCCCTCCCCTTCCCCTTCCTAAACCCTTCCTATCCTTTTTTTGTTTTTGAACTTACGTACAGAGCTGAAGTAAGTTGCACACGCCGGCGGCTGTTGGCACATGAGTCATCAGGACAGTTTATGATGGCCCTTTTTAAGGGCCCGGCAATTGTGCACGTATCGGCAGTTACACGTGTAGCCGGGTTCTTTTGAAAATCCACGCGGCACGCGCAAGGCCTAGTCACACACGTAACTGCTAGAATTTCCGCACGTGGCCAATTTAAAATTCGGCTGTTAGCATCTCGCATCCCATGTCTAACCATAATGCCTTGTTATAATTTAAATAGCTATCAATGCTAGCAATTTTCTCCCAAAGTTTATGACAAGGAGGTAGAGGAGAAGGAAACAGAGGAGAAGAAAGTGCAAAGTTGCTGGTAGAAGAACTGGAGTTGGAGGCTGGTCCAAGAACTAGAGAAGTAATGCATGACCACAGCATTAGCTGTTCATTTCACTCAAGAAGAAAACCCCCACATTCTAGAGCTGATGCTTTAAAACTATGGGGCATATTTTAAAGGATTTACGCGCGTGGGGGGGGTTACGCGTGCCGGGCCTATTTTCAAAAGGCCCGGCAGCATGTGTAAAGCCCCGGGACGCGTGTAAGTCCCGGGGCTTGCAAAAAGGGGTGGGGCAGGACGGAGAAGTCACCAGAGGCCTCTACACAGCTGCTGTGCCGGGGGATCGCGTGCTGGCACTTGGCAGGCGTAACTTGTCAGATAAAGGTACGGGGGGGTATTTTGGACTGGGGGGCGGGACAGGTAGGAGAAGGGAGGGGAAGATAGGGGGGGGGAAAGGAAAGTTCCCTCCGAGGCTGCTCCGATTTCAGAGCGGCCTCGGACGGAACAGAGAAAGCCAGCTGGTCTCCCCGAGGACTTGGCGCGCACAAGGTGCACTGGTGTGCACCCCCTTGTGCACGCCGATCCCTGATTTTAAAACATGCGCATGGCTGCGCGTGCATGTTATAAAACTGGGCGCACTTTTTAAAATCTGCCCTATACGGGTAAATTTTCAAACCTCAGCGCGAGTAAATCCCGGGGTTTACGCGTGTGGCCAGGCCTTACGCATGCCGGGCCTATTTTCAAACGGGCCCGGCCACTCACATAAACCCCGATTTGCAATTAAGTGCCGGGGCCTGTAAAGGGGATGGTCCGGGAGGCGGCCAGTACAGCGGCCATTTGCTGCTGTGAAGGGGGAAGTGCGCGCCAGTTGGTTGCTTCTGCTCCAGAGGAGCAGCAAATTAAAAAAAAAAAAAAGAACGTAGGTTAGATTTAGGGAGTGGGAAGGAGAGGGGAAGGGGGAAGGGAGGTGGGTAGGGAAGTTCCCTCCTAGTCCGCTCCTTAATTGGAGCAGACTGGAAGGGAACTGGGGAAGGCCGGGATGCGTCGCCACACAAAAATTGCGCAAGTACCCCTCCTTGCACGCACCGCCTGCACATGCGCGAGCGGCCCCTGGATTTTATAACATGCGCGCACATGGACGCATGCACGTAGGTTTAAAAATCTACCCCATAATGTGTACTTTGGGAAAGCCTCCACAAGAAAATCACTAGCAGCACAGCAAAAGACTGCATTTGAAAAAGAATAGCATTCCTGGGTAGTTGTGAAAGAAACCTCATAGTGCCAGCTCACTGCCCTGGTGAAACTGAAGCCCAAAGAAGCAAGAGGAAAACTGTTGAGTTAAAAATATATCTTCCAGCTACTCATCCTAAGAAATAACACTCATGGCCAGTGCTAAATCCAGCAAAATAGAAGCGGCTTCCAAAGCATCACACAGACTCACCATCATTACAAAAAATGGCTATTGAAATCTCCCTTACTATGATCATGAAGGATACAGAGAGAGAATCACGATTCAATTAAAGAAATGAAAATGGAGATGGGTCTTTTACAGTGTAATTCTCTTTATTACAAGAGAGAGGATGATCTGGTGAATGGACTTCCTTGCTGGAAGATGCTGTGACACTATTACAGAGCAAAATCAAAATCTCTGCTGAATTAAAAAGGGACTTCAAAGATGTATAAAGGAATCTGAGAAACAATTTGAGCATTTCAGAGGAAATGGAAGGTAATGATGAGTCTGATTAACTACAGGCCAGTTAGTCTGACCTCAATGGTAAGTAAATTACTGGAATCACTGGTAAAAAAAATAGTGCAGTTTCTGGAATCCAGAGGTAGTTCTTGTTAGATGATTCTAGACTACTTCTTTGACTGGGTGACCAAAGAATTAGATCAGGGAAGTGCTCTAGATGTAGCACACATGGATTTCAGCAAGGTCTTTGCCATGGATCCGCATGGTTTCCCCTTTCATCAGAGATATAAGTGCGCACATTGTGAAACAGCATTCAAATTTTTACCTGCTCTGAAGGGCAATTTTCAAAAGCTTTATTAATGCAAGGAAAAAAGTGTTACCCACGTAAAAAGCTTTGAAAATTGTCCTCCCCAAGATGAAAACATTTAAGGCAGGGCTCCCCAAACCCATCCTGGGGACCCCACAGACACTTGGGTTTTCAGGATATCCACTATGAGATAGATTTGCAAATACTGACTCTACTTCATGCAAATTTATTTCATGCATAGTCATTGTGAATACCCTTTCTTGCAGAATAAGAGCCAACAGATTTATTGGGGTACTGGCTTTTCTCAGCCTCGGGATCTAATGTCAGGAATCCCTCAAGAATCATTCTTTCCCCAATTCTATTTAAGAACAGAAGACTTGCCATACTGCGTCAGACCAAAGGTCAATCAAGCCCAGTATCCTGTTTCCAACAGTGGCCAAGCCAGATCACAAGTACAAGGCAGGATCCCAAGGGGTAGACACCTTTCTCATTGGGAAAATTTGCCATTTAGCCCTACTCTCTGTTTTCTATCTTTTAACCAGTTGGCAATCTAGAACAGGACGCTGCCCATTATCCCTTGACTTTTTAATTTCCTAAGAAGTCTCTTGAGGGACTTTGCCAAATGCTTTTTGGAAATCCAGATACACTATAATCAACTGGCTCATCTTTATCCACATGTTTATTTATGCCCTCAAAACAAATATATTTCTATATACCATCACTTTAACACGGCAAGATTTACTGTAGCCTAAATAATTGTAAACAAAGAGACCTCATACAAATGTGGCCGGGTTACCATGTGCAGTGCCCAGGACGCCACTCAGGTTATACGGTGATACCTTTCGAAATGTACCGTCATCAATGTTTAAATCATCGGTCTCTTTGCTAAAAGGTTCAGGTAAGGACAACTTGTGTCGGTTTACCAGCAAACGTAAGGCAGTGGCAAAAAATTCTCATAACGTTTTACTTATCGTGGTGTTGGTAGCGTTTGTAGCGGGATGTGCAGTAAGGATATGAATGACAGGATCTGCAGCCCAGTAGCAGAGCAGAGCGGCAGTGCTTGGAATCTATTGGCATTGTGAGGCCCCTGAGGAAGCTGGTGCAAGAAACACGAGCCGTGTCGGGCCAGTGCCAACATTCATATCCTTACTGCACATCCCGCTACAAACGCTACCAACACCACGATAAGTAAAACGTTATGAGAATTTTTTGCCACTGCCTTACGTTTGCTGGTAAACCGACACAAGTTGTCCTTACCTGAACCTTTTAGCAAAGAGACCGATGATTTAAACATTGATGACGGTACATTTCGAAAGGTATCACCGTATAACCTGAGTGGCGTCCTGGGCACTGCACATGGTAACCCGGCCACATTTGTATGAGGTCTCTTTGTTTACAATTATTTAGGCTACAGTAAATCTTGCCGTGTTAAAGTGATGGTATATAGAAATTCATTTGTTTAAGATTCCATCTCTTTGGACAGTTGTGTTTTTTCAGTTTCTCAAAACAAATATAGCAAATTTGTGAGACAAGACTTCCCTTGGCTAAATCCATGTTGGCTTTGTCCCATTAAACTATGCTTATCTATCTGTTCAGCAATTTTTTTCTTTATGATAGTTTCTACAATTTTTCTGGCACAGGCACACTGGTCTGTAGTTTCCTGGATCACCCCCAATACCTTTTTAAAAACTGGCGTTACATTGACAACTCTCCAGTCTTCAGGTACTATAGATGATGTTAGTGTTAGTTTACAAATTTCCTAGAGCAAATCCACAATTTCATTTCTCAGTTCTTTCAGCACTCTGGGATGTATACCATCTGGTCCAGGTGATTTGTTACTCTTTAGTTTGTCAATTTGCCCTAGTACATCTTCCGGAGATTCTGAGATTTGTTTCAGTTCTTCTGAATCATCACCTTTGAATATCATTTCTGGTATGAGTATAATCTCTTATATCTTCCCCAGAGGTAGATTAAAAAGCATTGCCCACACAAAAATGGCCACATACATGCATATGTGGGCTGTGCACAAACAACACAAATTTTAAGAAGCCACAAAGTACACGTGTACATACCAATATCAAGAATAAAGGGGTGGAAAAAGGATGGTGCAAGGGTGTTCTGGGGCAGGTCAAAACTTACATGCATAACTCTAGATTTTAAAAAAGCTGACCATGGCTTGTTCACGTGTTATCCACGTAATTTTACTAATGGTCCTGATGAGGAGCAAGTCTAAAGATCTCGAGTTTTAGGGCTTTCAGCACAGAGTGAAGGTTCGGGGGCAAATGCAGGGCTTACAGGATGAAGAACAAGAGGGGGCTTGAAGACTTCAATATCAACTAGACAAACTGGTAGGCTAATTGGAAAAACTGTTTTTTCCCCTTGAGAATATTTTAAAATTTGCCTGCATATGCGTGTAAAAACCACTAAAGCCCAAGCGGAAACATGCACGGGACATTTACTTGAGTCGCCTCTTAAGATTACTTGCTCACATACGCACAGCAGGGGGATTTTAAATGATACGCGCATTCTTGCAAACACAATATAAAATTGTAGTGTATTTCCGCTCACGCACAGATACACGCATTTATGGGCACATGCATGTTCCTTTTAAAATTAGCCAGTCAGTGAATACCGAAGCAAAGAATTAATTTAATCTATCCCTATGTGCCCCTTTTACCCCTTGATCATCTAATTGTCCAACTGACTCCCTCGCAGGCTTTTTACCTTGAATGTACCTGAAAAAATTTTTATTATGAGTTTTTGCTTCCACAGCAAGCTTCTTTTCAAATTCTCTCTTTGCCTTCTTTATCAATGCTTTGCATCTGACTTGCCAGCGCCTATGATATTTTCGGTTTTCTTCATTTGGCTCCCTTTTCTCACCTTTTAACCATGCAGGTAGTCATTTAGCCTTCTTTCCACCTTTTCTAATGTGTGGAATACATCTGATCTGGGCTTCCAAGATAGTATCTTTAAACACGGTCCATACCTGAACTAAACTTTTAAACCCAGATTTTAAAAGGGTTAAGCATGTAAATTTTGGGGTTTACGTGTGTGACCAGGCTTTGCGCGAACTGCGCACATTTTACAAGGGACCTGGTCACGTGCCTAAACCCCGATATGTGCAGAAGTGGCAGTCGAGGGAAAAGGGATGGCCTGGGCGGGGAGGGGCGGGGCGGGCTGGGACAGCGCCATTAGCCGCTGTCCCAGAGAAGTGCACACCAGGAGCTGGCTGGTGCGCCACAGATTACTAAGTATTAAAATAAAAAAAAATGAGGGATAGTTAGAGTAGGTTTATGGGGGCAGGGAGGAGAGGGAAACAGGGAGGAAGGATAGAGTTAGGTTAGGATAGTTCCCTCCCAGTCCGCTCCTTAATTGGAGCAGACTGGGAGGGAACTGGGGGAGGCCTGACTGTCTCGCCGCGCGTTGCTTTGTAAAATTCTCCCCTCTGCACGTACGAATCACGGACTGTAGGCCGCCCGCACACGCACACATGGCCATCAGATTTTATAACATGCGGGTGCATGTTATAAAATCAGCGCATCTATGTGCACATGCCAGGAACTGCGCACATGCTCCTTGTAAAATCGATCCCTTAACTTTTGCAGTTTCTCCTTTCAGTTTTTCCTAACCATTTTCCTTATTTTAGCATAGTCACCTTTTGAAAGTTAAGTGCTGTCGCAGTAGATTGCTTTTTTGCTCTCCCTCCATTTATTAAGTCAAATTTGATAATGTTGTGATCACTATTACCATACTGTTCTACACTGTTACCTCTCATACCAGTTTCGAGCAACACTTTGTTGCATTTTACTAGTGCACACCCCAGATCATTGGAAGAAAACCTTCCAGCAAGTCAGTTTTTCCGAATTAGAAGACTCTGTACTGACCTTTCAGAATATCAGTTTCAAGCAGCAGCATTAAGCCAACGGTTTAAAGACAGAGGTTATCCATCCCGCTGTGTGAAACAGGCTTATACCCGAGCTAAATTCACAAACCGAGAATGGTTATTTTTACCACGCCCTATGGAATCCAGTGATACTTTGACTTGTGTTTTGCCCTTTTCATCGATGACACAAAAAACCAAACAGATTATATTTCAGAATTGGCACATTCTTCAAAATTACAATGAATTTCAGATACCACCCAGATTTGCAAATTCTCGAGAACCCAATTTAAAAGATAAATTGGTACACTCTGATTCATTATGGATTCCACACACATCCCTTACAGGGTCGCATACCTCTTGTGGTATGTGCACTGTCACATGATGATTAATACTTCGGTTTTACATTTTGAAAAACTGGATTTTACTTTCACATTAAAACAAATTACAGACTGTCACTCCACAGGTGTAATTTATTTAATTCAATGCCCATGTAATTTGTGGTATATGGGAAAAACGAAACAGGCCTTAAAGACCCGGTTGATCAAACATCGTTCCTGCATCACAACAGGCCGTTTAACAGCACCCTTAACTTTACATTGTCAGCAGAAATCACAGTGTTTTGATGAATTAAAAGCTTGTGTTCTTGAACAATTGATGCCGAGTTGGCGCGGAGGGGACTTCAATACTCATTTACTCCAGGCTGAGCAACGTTGGATTCATCGCCTGAAGACTGTGGATCCAGAAGGTCTAAATTCTACGATTGAATACCAAGTATTTCTATGAATGAAAGATACTATGCTTTTTGACGTTTCTGACGCTATCACAATGTGTAACCATAGCAATTTGATGCCTTTGACGTCATGATGTCATCACGTGGGTTTGCAAAGCGGGATATTTAAAGGTCTCGTTAGATAAAGGCGTTATCTGTCCCGTTTTCAATTTTGTCAAGACCGGGTGTCTTTAAGAAGTAAGATCGGCAATGCTGCTTTCACTAAAAGATAAGTAACATACAACCTTGTAGAAATTTACTCAGTCTGTTTTCTCTTTGATTTTCCAGAAAATTTATATTGTGACTCCTAAAGAAGCAATCAGTAGATTGCGAAACACTGGCCGCTGTCGGGTCTCATACATTAATAACGGGTATAGACGGAGCACTTAAAATAGCTAGCTAAATCTTGTTGTTCAAGCATCGGAAGGTGCTTTTAAGAACTTTGCCGCATATGAGGATAAGACCGAACAACCCTGCTATATGCATCAGTGTCAGGCTTGCTGATGCGGTTTCTTCAAACTTACACAGATTTTGAGCACTTTTTGTGAGAAATATTGCTAGCGTGGGCATAATTGAAATATTACATAAAGTCCTTTTGCTGTTGTTGTTGTTATATACTACAGGGCTCTTTTTTTGTGTTATAAAATCATCACAACTGTGTGTGCACTGGCAAATGCACGCAGGCCTTACATTTTACTTCTAAGAATTTAACTGTAAAAAAAAAAAAAAAAAAATCCCCAGCTAGATTATTTGCAAAATGAAAAAGGTTTCCAGAGACTTCCTGGGAAATACAGAGAATGTGAAGTATCCACATTTTGCGCAAATATTAGTCAGCACATCCCTTGACTTTAAAGGTCACTCATTGAGCTTGGTTAATCACCATGGTTTGAGAGTTTGGATTTAAAAATACAAAATGTAATAGGTATCGTAAATGGGAGTATGTTCTAAGTTATAAAGGTTGTAAAAATGCATGCATGGGTTTTAAAAGATAATATGGGGAAGAAGCATTGGGGAATGTAAAAGTTTAACTTAGCAGATTCTTTGAAGTATACAAGGAAAATCCTTAATGTTAATTGGGGTAAACTGAATATATTGTTAGAAACTCAGATGTGCTGAAATTTTGGGATTGAGAAAAATTGGCAATAATTTATATGTTTGTTCTGCAAAAGGATGCACAATTTAGGGACGTCACTGTGGGAAATGGTTCACATACAGAGTATGCTAGTTAAAATGAGTGGGATTAAATTAATGAACAGATGTTTACAGGAAAGAGAAGGAAAAATGTAAAACTATCTGAAATAAATGAGATGGTAAGACTGGAAAGTGAGAGAAAAAAAGAGGGGATCAAATTGCTTAAGAATGAATTCCAATAAATGGTGTTAAAGTGCTTTTTTAAGACCTATTTAGAGGACGTAATATCTTTCTCATGAATTGAAGAGTGTGGGAAGAAAAGATAGAAATTTCTTTTATAGGTCTTCTGAATGCAGTTCATGGGGCAATTATTTGTTCTACAATAATTTTATAGTTTGTTCTGGGAGGATTCAACTGCAGAAATCATAAACGGTTTAGTGCATGTTGGTTGCTGATACTAAAGCAATGTAGGCTTGAGTTTCAATCATCTGGAAAGGATTATGGATATACTGAATACCCACATGAGCTTTCATTTCAAAACTTTTTTTGAAAATCGACAGCAATTACAGAAGATAATTCTGCCTGTAATAAGAAATAGCAAATGTTGCTTACCTGATGTAACAGGTGTTCTCACAGGACAGCAGGATGTTAGTCCTCACAAATGGGTGACATCGAGGATGGAGCCCACCACGGAAAACTTCTGTCAAAGTTTAACAGAACTTTGACTGGCCCCTACTGGGCATGCCCAGCACGGCACTGACCCTGCAGCCAGCAGGGGTCTCCCTTCAGTCTGATTTTCAAAGCTACAGGCAGTGCCCAAAAAAGTAAAATAAAACGAACCCAACACCGCGGGGTGGCGGGCGGATTTCGTGAGGACTAACATCCTGCTGTCCTGTGAGAACACCTGTTACATCAGGTAAGCAACATTTGCTTTCTCACAGGACAAGCAGGATGGTTGTCCTCACAAATGGGTGAGTACTGAGCTGAGGATGTCCTGACTTACACCAAATGTACCCAACGGCGTGCAACAGGCACAACAACTGGGGTGGAATTTGGGGAAGGGCATCCGCACCCTACCGGGAAGGTGGAAGGGTGTTGGTACATCATGTTGGAAAAAGGTTACGCAAGACAGATTGGCCGAAGATGGAGTCCTGTCTTCCAGCTTTGTCCAAACAATAGTGGGCTGCAAAGGTATGGAGAGAACTCCAGGTTGCAGCTTTACAGATGTCAGGAAGCGGCACCGATCGAAGGTGTGCTACTGAAGTCGCCATGGCCCTTACAGAGTGTGCTTTAACACGGTCTTGGAAAGGAATGCCAGCTTGCTGATAGCAAAAAGAAATGCAGTCCGCCAACCAGGAGGAAAGAGCCTGCTTACCCACAGGTTGTCCTAACTTGTTGGGATGGAAAGAGACGAACAATTGAGTGCTCTTTCTGTGAGAAACTGTACGGTCTAGATAAAAAGCTAGAGCTCGTTTACAGTCTAGGGTATGCAGAGTCTGTTCCCCGGAGTTGGAGTGGGGCCTGGGAAAAAAGATAGGTAGTATGATGGATTGATTGATATGAAACTCCGAAACTACCTTAGGTAAAAATTTAGGGTGAGTGCGGAGTACCGCCCTGTCTTGCAGGAGTTTAGTGTAAGGCGGATAGGTGACTAAGGCCTGTAATTCACTAACCCTGCGAGCTGAAGTGATAGCCAAAAGGAATAATACTTTCCAAGTGAGATATTTCAGGTCACAGGAGTGCAGAGGTTCGAAAGGTGGTTTCATTAGACGACCAAGAACCAGATTAAGGTCCCAAGATGGGGCCGGAGGACGTAAGGGTGGCTTCAGATGGAGTAAGCCTTTAAGAAAGCGTGTTACCAGGGGTTGTACCGAGATAGGGATACCCCCGATACCCTTGTGGAAGACGGCTACCGCACTGACATGCATTCTTATAGAAGAGGTTTTAAGACCTGATTCTGATAGATGCCATAAATAGTCCAAGAACTTAGAGATTGGACAGGAAAGGGGATCAAGGGATTGAGAAGTGCACCATGATGTGTACCTTTTCCATTTATATGAATAGGATCTTCTGGTGGAGGGCTTTCGTGAAGCTATCAGGACACGAGAAACCGAATCGGAAAGGTTAAAGGGCTGAAGGACTAACCTTTCAACATCCATGCCGTCAGGGACAAGGCATCCGTCGTTTTGAGTGAGCAGATGCGGGTCCTGTCCCAGAGGAATGTGCCTGCGGATGGAGAGATCCTGGAGTATGGGAAACCACACTTGGCGTGGCCAGTGGGGTGCTATCAGGATCATGGTTCCTCCGTCCTGGCGTAGCTTCACGAGAGTCCTTGACAGAAGAGGAAGTGGAGGGAATGCATAGAGCAGACCTGTCGTCCACTTGAGGGAGAAGGCATCCCTCGGCCGAGAGTGTTGGCTCCGAATGAGAGAGCAGTAATCGTCCACTTTGTGGTTCTGAGGGGACGCAAAGAGGTCTATGCGGGGAGAACCCCACTTGTGAAACAGAGAGGTCGCTACCAGAGGATCGAGTGACCACTCGTGTGGTTGGAAGACACGGCTCAGCTGGTCTGCCAATACATTGTCTACTCCCGGCAGGTAAGTGGCCTTGAGGTACATGGAGTGGGAGAGGGCTTCTGCCCAAATCTGCGCAGCTTCCTGACACAGAAGGAAGGAGCCGGTGCCTCCCTGCTTGTTTATGTACCACATGGCCACTTGGTTGTCTGTCTGGATTAAGATTATCTGATTCGATAGGTGATCTTGGAAAGTTCTGAGCACGTAGCGGATTGCTCGTAGTTCCAAGAAATTTATCTGGTGTTCGGCTTCCTCTGGTGACCATAACCCTTGAGTTTGGAAATCGTCCACATGGGCCCCCCAACCGATGTGGGAAGTGTCGGTGGTGAGGATTACTTGTGGATCTGGTAGGAGAAAAGGTAAGCCCTGAAGGAGGTTGATTTGAGTCGTCCACCAGGTTAAAGACAGGCGTAGCGCTTGTGTAACTGTGACCATGGAGGACAGAGGCTGAAAAGCTTGAATCCATTGGTTTCGCAGAGTCCATTGTGTTACTCTCATGGCTAGTCGGGTCATGGGAGTGACTTGAACCGCGGATGCCATGTGACCTAGGAGAACGAGGAATTGGCGAGCCGTGGCAGTGTTTTGGGACTGAAGCTGGCGAGCTAGGGATATCAGGGTTTGAACCCTTTGATGAGGAAGGTAAGCCTTTGCTTGTAAGGTGTCCAAGTCTGCTCCAATGAAAGATAAGGTTTGAGATGGGACTAAGCAAGATTTCTCGTAATTGACAAGAAAACCTAAGGAAAGGAGTGTTTGAATTGTCAATTTTAGGGAGGATTGAGCAATCTGTTGGGTGGAGGCCCTGATTAGCCAATCGTCCAGGTAGGGGTAGACGTGGACACCTTCCTTCCTGAGGAATGCTGCTACCACGACGAGGCATTTGGTAAAGACCCGTGGTGCAGATGCCAGGCCGAAAGGTAGTACTCGATATTGGTAATGGTTTCGGCCTACTAGGAAACGCAGGTACTTGCGATGTGATTGTGTAATCGCAATGTGGGTATAAGCGTCTTTGAGGTCTAGAGAGCATAGCCAATCCCCTCTTTGCAGCAGAGGGAGAAGCGAGCCCAGGGTTACCATCTTGAACTTTTCTTTTTGAAGGTACTTGTTGAGGGCTCGGAGGTCTAAGATGGGGCGAAGCCCCCCTGATTTCTTTGGTATCAGGAAATATCTGGAATAGAATCCTCTTCCCTGCTGAGAGGGAGGGACGGGTTCTATAGCGTTTGATTGCAGAAGAAGTAATACTTCCCGTTGTAAGTGATCCAAGTGGCTGGTCAGGCTCCATGCCTGTAGAGGCGGGGAGTCTGCAGGAAGAGTAGTGAAGTTGAGGTGGTAACCCTGTGCTATAATTGCTAGTACCCACTGGTCTGAGGTGATCTGTAGCCAGCGGTCTAAAAAGTGGCACAGTCGACCTCCCACAGGGATGGCTGGAAGAGGGGTTTGGCACGTGCTCTCTACAGGGAAGTCAAAGGCCCGCCGCAGGCCCAGGGGGTGGGGCTACTGTAGGTCTTTGCTTCCGAGGTTGACGTGGCTGAGCTCTGTTGGAAGACCGTGCAGGTCGAGGCTTAGCCGATGGAGGGTAATATCGACGTGGCCTAAAGAACGACTTTTTAGAGTCTTTCTTAGAGGGTTGTTTGGAGGTCACCTCAGAAGGGGTGGATGAGAGTTGTTTCAACGTCTCATGGTGATCTTTTAACTCAGCTACTATTTGTTGAATTTGGTCACCGAACAAGTTGTCCCCTAGGCAGGGCAAATCAGATAGCCGGTCCTGGACCTCTGGGCGAAGGTCTGATGATTTTAGCCAAGCCCAACGTCTGGCTGAGATGGCTGTGGCTGAAACTTTTGTGGAAGCATCGAAGATGTCATACGCAGTCCTAATTTCATGCTTCCCAGCCTCAAACCCTTTGTTAAGGAGGGCTTGAAGCTGTGGTTGATATTGCTCAGGCAAGGTGTCTGCATATTCCTGCATTTGTTTTAGGATGGCTCTGTTATATTGAGTCATATATAGCTGATACGAAGCTATGCGTGAAATTAACATAGCTCCGTGATACACTTTCCTTCCTACACTATCCAGGAATTTGTTATCCTTGGTAGGCGGAGTTGAAGAGTGCGGCTTCAGGCGTTTAGCTTTCTTTTGAGCTGACTCAACTACAACAGAGCGATGATCCAATTGAGGCTTCTGAAAACCCAGTGCTGACTGGACAAGGTATGTGGAGTCAGCTTTCTTATTAACTGGGGAAACTGATGAAGGACACTCCCAGTTTTTCTTAAGAAGGTCCAGAAACACCTGGTGAATAGGGATGGAAGCGATGATTTTGGGAGCATCCAGAAATTGGAGTAGTTCCATCATCTGGTGTCGGTCATCTGTTTCTGATTGTAGCTGAAAGGGGACTATCTCTGACATCTCCTTCACAAAATTAATAAACGAGAGATCCTCAGGAGGAGAACGCTTTCTATTCTCTGTAGGGGACGGTGGTGAAGGTAAATCCGTGTCAGAAGAGGTATCATCACCCCAGGTATCATAGGGATCACGCGGGGCTTGAAGCCCTGAAGGTCCTGGTTGAGGGTCCTGGATAGTAAGAGGAACCACCGAGGGTATCGAGTATAATCTCGATGGCACCGGTGCGGAAGATGGAACTGTAAATGGCATCAAGGGCATTGGTGCTGGCCTTGGAATCGGTGGAACCGAAGGATATATCGGTGGCGAGGGATGAGAAGGCACCGATAAGACCACCCCTGAAGGGGGAAGTAAGAACGGTGTTTCCCCTCCCGATGATAATCCAGTCGGAGACGGTGATGTTGTCGGTGCCACTGGAATCACCGATGGAAGGGCCTTTAGAAGCGCTTCCATACGGTGTAGTAGCGGTGCTAGTGTTCCCACTAGTGGCTCGATGGTCGGTTCCGTACTCGGTGGCGAAGTCGGTGCCGGGGTCGGTGCCGGAGGATGTTGGAACTTCAGCATCGCCTTTTCGATGGCCTCCTGGACCAGCCGGTCCAGTTCTGCCCGGAGACCAGGGGTAACAAGACCCGGCTCGATGGGAGAGGGAGGCTGAGGCTGAGCCGGAGGGACCACCGTAACCGGTGGGATCACGGCTCCCACACCCCGAAGGGGTGAGGGTTTCCTCGGTGCCTGCGAACGAGACGTGGGCGGTGCCAGGTCTGATCGAGGCTTTTTAGACGGTGGCTCGGTCCGTACGGAGGTCGATGTTTCTGGATCCTCGACGGGCCGAGACTTGTGCCGTCGATGGCGATGTTTCTCTGGTCGATCCCCTCATCCATCCGGGGAAGGGACTGGAGTCGACGGCCGGGAAGTCATCGATGGTGGACGGTCACCGGAGGGTTGACGATGATGGTGCAACTTCGACGGTGCCGGTTCCGATGACGTCGATGCTATCGATGGCGTCGGGGTGCGAGCATGGAAGAGGAGCCCCATCTTCTCCATCCTGGCTTTGCGACCTTTGGGTGTCATTAAGGCACATTTGGTGCAAGTCAGGACATCATGCTCGCTGCCTAAACACAAAACACAGACCCTATGAGGGTCTGTGATTGACATAGTCCGGGTGCAATCCGGACATCGACGAAACCCCGTCACCATGGCCTTAGTCCAAAAATTTAGTCGCGGGATTGGTGACTGTCGACAGGCCTCAAGGGCCAAACTCGACGTAAGTCAGCCAAAAACGGCAAAAAAAACTTACCGGAGTTCCGCGAGATGAAAAATTAGTCAAAGGGAGACCCCTGAGGGGCAAATTTTTCTTCAGAATAAGTATTCCCGAATTCCTGTCAGGAACGTGGATAGGAGCTCCTTTCGCCGCGTGGCAACTGCTGCGCGGAAAAAAGAAGACTGAAGGGAGACCCCTGCTGGCTGCAGGGTCAGTGCCGTGCTGGGCATGCCCAGTAGGGGCCAGTCAAAGTTCTGTTAAACTTTGACAGAAGTTTTCCGTGGTGGGCTCCATCCTCGATGTCACCCATTTGTGAGGACAACCATCCTGCTTGTCCTGTGAGAATAATAGATATTTTACTATCCTTGGCCTTCCTTAACAATTGGAAGGATAGTTCCTTATTAAAGAAATATCCTTGGTAGAATATAATCACAGCATCTAGTTTCCAGTGGCAACCCAGTGGCAGATTCTGCAGCAAGAGTTAAACATTTTGCAGTAGTTCTGGGGGGCACATTTCAGTCATTCTGGTAAATAAAACTAAAATAGTTTTCCCAACCTTGCTTGGGTGTCTATATAATTTCTTTTGTTCTTTTGGGAGTTTTATGGGT
Source organism: Rhinatrema bivittatum (assembly GCF_901001135.1). Taxonomy (NCBI): domain Eukaryota; kingdom Metazoa; phylum Chordata; class Amphibia; order Gymnophiona; family Rhinatrematidae; genus Rhinatrema; species Rhinatrema bivittatum. Next base: position 182,534,598 of record NC_042621.1, read on the forward strand.
CGGGGATCTAAGATATTTGTGTGGGGAAGAAGAAAATTTTAGGGATGGTAAAGAAAAGGAGGGAAAAGGAAAAATTACTACTTTTCTGATAATTTCCTTTCCTCTAATGAGGGAGGTCCAATCTCCACTAGTAGGTTATGAACCTCTGCCAGCAGATGGAGATGGAGTAAGAAGCTAATGTCATGGATATATAGTCCCACCCAGACATCAGCCTGCCAGTAGTCTCTGGAAAAGCCAAACTGTGGACAAACTGATTATATTTGAACATTATCATTAACAATCAATGACTCAACCCATCGGGAACACTGAGTTTAGCCAAAAGAAGTAACTTATCCACTAAACTAAGGAACTAGAGAAGTCACTTACCAGTCCTTCAACAAATAGCAGGAAACCAAAGCTAACCAAAATTTAAACATCGGCAGTCTAGGGTGGGTCAGGGATTGGCCTGTCCTCATTAGAGGAAAGGAAATCAGATAAGTAGTAATTTCTCTTCTCTCTGCATTCAGGCAAGCAAACCCCACCAGTGGGATATACCAAAGCTAATCCCAAAGAGGGCAGAAGGCTGCCAGTGGTCCAGTCAATACTGTCCATGCAAATGCGGCATCATCCCTAGCCAGAACATCCAAGCGGTAATGCTTTGAAAAGGTGTGCATAGATGACCACATTGCTGCTCAGCAAATCTCGGCAGGCGATAACAAATGAAGTTCCATCCATGATACCGCTTGAGCCCTCATGGAATGCGATCTAATCTGTTTCGCAAAGAAACATCAGCAGCCACATAGGCAGTCATAATGATTTCCTTAACCAAATGGGCTAACGTTGCCCACGTCACCAGTACTCACTCTTTACTGTCACCATGCAGCACAAACAGGTGATCAGATTTCCGGACAGATTTGGTCACCTCCAGGTACCGCAGCAAATGTCACTTGACATCCAAGGAACGCAAAAGATGTGGGCAGGTGGGCAGGGAAATGGACTGATTCAAACAGATTGCCACCAGAAAAACTGCCTTCAAGGTAACCAGCTGCAAGGAAATAACATACGGACCTGCCAAGAATTCCAGGACCAAAATTAAGGTCCCACAGAGGCACAGAAGCCACAAAGGGGGATGAAGATGCTTAACTCTCTTCAAGAAATGGGATACATTGGGATGGGAAGACAAGTGGCCTCCATTTACTTGCCCCCTATAACAAGCAAGGGCTGCAACTTGAACCTTAAAGGTGTTAAGGACAAAGCCTTTATGCAAGCCATCTTTTAAGAATTCCAAAATTAAAGGAACCTCCACCTTGAGAGTTGAGAACCTCGCTCAGAACACCTGGCTTTGAAAACTCTCCAAACCCTAACACAGGCTAGAGAAGTCGAAAATTTCCTGGCCCGAAATAAGGTGGAAATTATGGCAGGCAATAACCCCATTTCGACAACCGAGCTCTTTCAATGGCCAAACCATAAGACAAAACCTAACCCAGATCCTAATGCAGAACGGGTCCCTACTGCAACAGATCCTTCCGAGGCAGTAGCTTGAGGGGACTGCCCACCAGCAGTCTCTGTGGCATACCACAGCCTCCAGGCTCAATCAGGTTTGACTTGCAATCTTCTGGACAATCCTGCCTATCAGAGGCCAGAGTGGGAATGCATACAGCAGGATGCCCTGTGGCCACTCCTGAATGAGATTGTTAATGCCCAGCGTTTTCAGCTCCCGTCTGCGACAGAAAAATTGTGGAACTTTTGTGTTGTCGAAGGTCACCAACAAGTCTAGGATGGGCAGCCCCAGTGCTCCACAAAGAGCTGAAAGGCTTCGTCCGCCAGCTCCCATTCTCCTGGGTCCATGTTTCTCCTGCTGAGGAGAGGCAGATATGCCTAGGAGATGTTGCTCCACCCACACTATGAGCACCTCTATCTCATCCAACACCTGCTGACTCTTTGTTCCATCCTGATGATTGATGTAAGACATCGTTGTCACATTGTCTGACATTAATCAGACCGCCCGAGCCTCTGGACACTCGACAAACAGCAAGCATGCTAACCAAATTGCCCATGCTTCCAATCGGTTGATGCTCCTCTTCCACTCCAGCATTCTAGCAACCTTACATCATCAACACCTGACAGTGAGCCCCACCAACCCAGAATGCTTGCATCTGTCGTGAGCACCAACCAAACCAGTGTCTCCAGGGAAACTCCCTTCCTGAGATGATCCACCTGCAATCATCACTGCAACTGAGACCTCACCTCCAATCGTAGGAGCAACCTCACCGCACAGTCCTGCGACTGTGGGTTCCATCAGGAACATAAGAACATAAGAAATTGCCATGCTGGGTCAGAGCAAGGGTCCATCAAGCCCAGCATCCTGTTTCCAACAGAGGCCAAACCAGGCCACAAGAACCTGGCAATTATCCAAACACCAAGAAGATCCCATGCTACTGATGCAATTAATAGCAGTGGCTATTCCCTAAGTAAACTTGATTAATAGCAATTAATGGACTTCTCCAAGAACACATATTCTCCTCCAAGAGCGCATGTTGAAGAGATTGCATATGTGCCCTTGCCCAGGGAACATCAAGCCAAAGACCTGTAGATAAGAACACACTGTCAGGCAAATAGTGTTTGTCAAGGTTCGGACTCGAGCAATCAATCTTTGGATTTGAATCTCCGGCAGAAATACTCTGCCCTGCTTTGTATCGAAATGAACACAGAGATATTCCAGAGTCTGAGATGGCTGCAAACTGATCTTGGTCAGGTTCACCACCCAGCTTAGCTCCTGTAGCAATGAAACTAACTTGAGAGAAGCCCAGAGACTCTCTTTCCATGTTCTTGGCTTGAATCAACCAGTCATCCAGATATGGGTGAACTAGAATGCCATCCTTGCGCAAGGCCACCGCTACGGCCACCATGACGTTGGAGAAGATCTTGGGTGCAGTGGCCAGCCCAAAAGGCAAGGCCTGAAACTGGTAATCATGATTCAAAATGGCCCCTTTAAAATATGGCAGCCCCAGGATATGGGTGCTGTGTGGCTGTAGTAGCATGCAATATTCAGGACTGCAGATTAGTGAATCCTGCAGTATTGTTTCCTATGGAGAATACCTCAGCTTAGTAAATCTCTCCATAAGACTGTTTATCTGTGGCAAATTCCACAGCAAAGGTCGGATTCTGTGATAATCACAAGAAACCAGGAGCCCTGCTCATTCCACATACAAATTGTAAGCAGCATTAAACAGGCAAGTTATGGAAAGTCCGAAAGGCAATTATTTCCATTTTTACTGTACAGATATCAATGAATATACCAATTATAATCCAGTTAACATACAAATTCAGATACATAGGTCACAGCGGATTTGGTATGCAAAACATGATCAGGACTGAGTCAAAGTACATTTCATCACAAATCTAAATGAGGATAGAATCTTATTGCCTGACGTTTTTTTTATCACATACTATAGTAAAAACTCCACTGACAAAATAAAACCTCAGTTAAACTTTTGTCTGTTCCATCTGTTAGAAATAATTTATTTTCTTGCTTACAACCACACGTCTGATTCTTCTCAACAACCTTTTTTGTTGGGGCAGCTGACTAAAATTAAATGCAAAAAATTCACCATGGAAATTATATGTCTGCCACAATAAAGCCACAAATTACATAAACCCATCTGATGGAAGACTACATTAAAATTAAACATAGCACACAACAAATCAATTTAAGAGCATATATTTTGCATAGAAATATAGAAACATAGAAATGATGGTAGAAAAGAACCAATGGTCCATCCAGTCTGCCCAGCAAGCTTACCTTGGTAGAATCTGCCGCGCCATGAAGGTTACCCCCATGTATCAGCTGACATGCTTTGCTTATGGACTTGGCCGTAGAAGCAGTCCTGTGTTTTTTTGCTTGATGTCTGTGCATCAGTACTCAGAATGTAAAAACATCATGGCTCGTGTTGGTTATCTCTGAATCCAAATTCCTCTCTCTCCACCCAACACCTTCAAAGCTGAGAGCGATGTTGCAGTTGCATCAAACTCAAGGCTTTTTGATTAAAAATACTTAGCAGACAGAGCTGCAGCATATAGTCCATTTAAATATGTCAGACAGAAATCCGACGTGGCCCCGTTTCAAAAGCTTTCTACTTCAGGGTTTACCTGTTAGTCTATAGCTGCTATGCTGACAAATTAGGCTCCTTTCACCAGGACCATCTTTTAAGTAAAACAAGTGTTGCTTACCTATAACAAATGATCTCTGAGGAGAGCAGGATGCAAGTCCTCATACATGGGTGAAATCATTTGTCAGAGTCCAGGCCAGTAAACTTTACTTTATAGCTTCTAGAAGATTTAACATGCTCTACTTAGCATTGTGTACCATCCCACATCAGACACTGCATGGGGCCCCTTCTGATCTTAATATAGCTAAAAATATATAGGAACCAACTCCAATGGGAGGTGGGTAGATTCTGTGAGACTTTACATCCTGCTGTCCTCTGCAAATATCTGTACAGGTAAGCAACTTTTGTTTTCTCTGAAGACAAGCAGGATGTGAAGTTCTCATATGTGGGGAATTCCCTAGCTACAGATGCCTCTAATGAAAAAGGGAAAGAAAAAAAATATTACAATCATAAATAAGTGCCAATAGGCAGAACCGTTTTGTAGCAACGAGCCATTTTTTGTAGGTTTAGCCTTTTTATTTAAAGAGGCAACCTGGAAACAATAACAAGGGGACCTAGAAGGATGAAGTAGAATTGTAATCCTCAGATAGACCCCACAGGTCAGACTGACCAAACCTACTGTCATGTCAGGAGTCCCTATCCAAATGGAAATAAGATTTGTATACGTGTCTTGAACTCCTAATCGCAGCTTTGCAAATCTTACATAGAGCCTGATTGGAGGTGAGCAACAGAAGCTGCTATGGATATGACATTATGAGCCATAACATGCTTCTCCAGAGTCATGTCTACCTAGGCATAACAGACATGCAGTATGCACTTGACAACAGCAGTTTGTTAGGTTTGTTAGGTTTGTTAGGAGTCAAAAGAATCAAAAAGCTAGGTGAATTTTCTAAGATCTTCAGTCAGCTCCAGATAGAAGACACTGGTTCATGCAAGCCAATCTGTGCAAAACTTGTTCATCTTTCTGGAAATGTGGCCTGGGAAAAAATGTTGGAAGGACAACTGACTGGTTAAATGGAAGTCCAACACTTCCTTAGGCAGGAACTTAGAATGTGTGCACAGAACTATCCCTCTAAGAAAAAACTTAATAATGGCAGATAGATTACTAAGGCCTGTAGTCCATAGATTCTTGTCCCAATGTAGATAAAACGCATAAGAGGCTTGTGGGCCTTGAATTCCTCTCCTGGAGCAGAAATTCAGGACCCTTTTATTCAGAGAAGACACAAACAGATCTACACAGGTGCTTCTCACTCATGGAATATCTGCTTTGCTACTCCCCTATTAAGGGATCATTCTTGTGGTTCCAGGATCAAACAATCTTTCCTCCAGAACATTCTCCTTGCCTGTAGGGCAAATTGTCCTTAGGACCTTCTGACACAGAAGGTACAAATCTATACCTCCCTGTTTGTTCATATAGAACATGCAAACATTGCATGAGGACAAGTTTGTTGGCCAACCAATCTCTGAAAGGCTTTTAGAGCATACAGTATTGCCTTTAGCTCTAGGAAATTTATGTGATGGAGCTTTTCCTGAACAGACCAAAGACCCTGAGTGTTCAGCCCCTCTACATGAGCTCTCCATCCCAGGCTGGATTCATTCATGGTTAGGACAACTAGGAGTTTGGAAGTAGATTCTTCTGGCCAAATCTAATTCAGTCAGCCACCAGGATAGAGAGTCCTTGAGCTGCTGAGTGATCTGGTATCAAATCCTCCTTCAGAAAAAGAGCTATGTCCGCTTCGGGCCCCAAGCAATGGAACCTGCTCCCTCCGGAACTGAGGCTGGAACAATGTCCAATCTCCTTTAAGAAGACTTTGTTATTCGAACAAGCTTTCCCATAACCCTCACCGCAGCCTTGGTTTGAGTCCGCATCATGAGTGCACTCTCTCCCGAATGTAATTGCCATGCTGTCGCCCAAGTTATATTGACCCATGTCACTATACCTGCTTTCACCCATTTTATGTTATCCAGGTTATTTCTACCCTGTTCATTGTAAAACAAGACTCTGTCTCTGTTCTTTTTGCTGGTTGTAATGTAAACCGAAGTGATAATTAATCTTGTTAATTGAACCTCGGTATATAAAAGTGATAAATAAATAAATAAATGTTGTGAAGGTCCTGAGTTCACCATGATTGTAGGGTCCATAGGCCTTGTCTCATATGGAGTTGTGCCAAGGCAGTGACATTGTTGCCATGATCCAACAGTCTCAAGTCCCATACTGATGCCAGCAGACAGTTTTACATCTCTCACTGTGGAAATCAGTGTGATGACCCTTTCTTGTGGAAGAAAGCCTTTTGCCTGAATCATATGTAGCAAAACTCCAAAAAAAGTTCCAATTGAGATGATGGGCTCAAATGAGATTTGGGATAATTTATGACAAACCCTAGCAACTCCAGCAACTCACTGATTCTATGGCACCTCCCTGAAAGTGCTCTTGATCAGTCAGTCATTAAGGAAAAGAAATACATACATCACAATCTGCACAGATGTGCAGCAACTACCACAAAACATTTTGTAAATATATGTGGCATAAATGCTAGGTTGAACAGCAGCACACAATATTGTTGTTTCTTCTTTTTTTTTCTATTATTGAAAGTAGTTTTTCCCTGCTACAAATCTGAGACATTTCCTGTAGCAATATCTTTAGAGGGGTGTATGCATTTTTTTTTATATATGACCTTTTAAACCCCTTGGGATCCTTCAAGATACTTGTGACCTGGATGGGCCACTGTTAAAAACAGGATTCTGGGCTTGATAGACCTTTGGTCTGACCCTGTATGGCAAATCTTATGTTCAGAGCATAGCCAATCCCCTTTTTCCAGGAAGGAAATTATGATGCCCTGAGAAACCTTTTTATCCTTTACTAGGAATGTTTTCAAATGCCTTAGGTTTAGGATAGGATGGAGTCCCCCCCTTTTTTTTTTTTTTTTTAATCAGGAAATACTTGGAATGAAATCCCTGCCCTCTTTCCCTTTGTAGAACAAGTTTGACTGCATTAGCCTCTAAGAGGGAGGAGAGTTACTGATGTGGAAAAGCAAATCAATTTGACGGGTTTCCAATAGATGCAATCTGAATCCTTTTCTGATTATTATTCTGGGCCAATGGTTTACTTAATAATTTAGCCTTCCCTAACTGAAAGGTACTCTGGTGCAGATACTAAGATCCTTACTATGCCTGCTTGGATGCAATCTTAATCTCATCTCAGGTTTTGGCTAGGACACTTGCTGTGAATTTTGGGCCTCTGCTGTCTGGGATGAGAGTGAGGACCCTAAAGTTGATGGGACAAGAGGCTGGTGGATAATACCTCCTTCGAGGATAAAAAGGTCTTCCCACTTGAATGCCTCCTAGAAGTGGAGCATGGGTCTGGCTGTGGAAAAGGTCTAAAACATAGCACAGTAATATTGAATTTGGCCCATTACTTCCTTGACCTTCTCTCCAAAGAGATTTTGTCCATTGCAAGGCATTTCAGCAAGTCTTTCCTACACATCTTGTCTGTTGCCTGAGCCTGTGGATGCCAATACCTTCTGCAGAGACTCTCAATGCCATTTCAAAAATGTCGTGAGTCAATCTGTCCAAGTGCTTTCCATACTCCATACCCTTGTCCACTTGTCATTCCAGTGTGTCAGACATCTCCTGAGGGAAATGCTCAGACATACCATTCACATCTTTTAAGAATATTTCACATATATTGGCCCATGAAGAGCTGGTAGAATTTTATGCAGGCATTGAGTATAGGCATCCTGATAACCTTCCCAATAAGGTCAAGGGTATGAGAACAACTCCCCAGGGGCACAAAAGAGTAGGTTTTAGACCTTTTGGACTTTTTAAGGGCAAATTCAACCACAACTGACTGATAAAGCAGTTGCTGCTTCTTGAATACTGAAGGCCTTTTGGACATGCACATTGCCCCTGCTTTCTTTTTAACTGGTGACACAGAGAGAGGGGGTCTCCCACATTCTTATCTATGTCTCCTTAAATACTCATGGATGGGCACTGCCACAATCTCCTGGGCAGGGGGAGGGGGGGGGAAATCAACAAATTGGATGATGTCAAGAATTTTTGCCCTGGACTGTTCCTCTTCTGTAAATTAAGTGGGATGAACTCTGCCATTTTCTTTACATAATCAGCAAAGGAGAGGCCTTCCAGAAGAGACTTTCTCCTTTTCTGTGGAGGAGGAGGATCCAAGGGGAGACTTGTTGACTCGTTCTGATTACAGTAACCCTCAGACCCATAGGCATATCCCTAAGAATATTCAGACTCTGAGCTGGAAGTTCGATCTGAGCGTGTATGTAGCTAGAAGACAAGACCTCTGAAAGGCAGGGCCATCCTGGGTCCCACATCACCAGGTAGTGCAATCCCCATCACTATAATTTCCCATCAGCTTGGAGATGAAAGGAGTAACCACAATTTCACAAAAATCAAAAGATGTGGGGTTCTGAGACTGTAACTGTCTATCCTAGTTTGAATATTATTACCAGACCATTTTACCCAAGGCTGTCAATTTATCTGCAAGTTGAAAAATTATTGAAAAAAAAAACAAAACTGCTCTTTCTTCATCTTTATTACTCCTTAGGTCTGTGCTGTTTCTATTCAAAGCATTTCTTAATTTGTTACCTTTAGTGCTTTTCTCAAGCCTCTCTTTCTTTTATTCTTTATCTTGGGGATGAAGCCATGCATGTCTATGATCCAGAGCTCCACCATAGTCAATTCGACCTGGGCACTGCACTCTTGTAAGATCAACCCTTTTATGAGGTCACCACCTGTCTATTGGCATCTAAACTCCAATGAATTTCTGTGCCTTGAGAAGCTTACTTTCCCAGTGTACTTGAAAGTGACAATAGGACAGCAGTTCCTGATACCCCTCCAAGCATAGGTACCAAAGCCCTTCTACCTTATGCAATGAGAGTCTCCAGGAGGGGGCTGGACCTCAGTTTGCAAGGCTACTGATGATGATAATGAATCGATACTTTGGGGAATTTATGGCCGCAGCCAGACTCTCCCTGCTCCCAGCATCACGCACCATTGAGGACTGATGCCAATGCTTCTTAGCCTTTGCTCAGTGGTCAATATTGGTAGACCTCGATGCCAGCAATGATTAAGCAGAATCCTTCACTTTCATCAGATGGGTGGAACTAGATAATGATCAAGGCCTCTATAAGTGCTTGATATTCAAAAAGAATGATACTATTTTAATGTCCATGCGCTGCCAATGTCTGGTGCAGCTTTTGGCTTCTTCAATACTGATGTTGATGCCTCCAGTGCTGGTAGGCTGGACTTGCTTTTCTCAAAGAGATTTTCTATTAGCTCTTAATAAGAATGACAGCCTTTGAGGATCATCTTCCAAAATGTGGAGCAACTTGAGACATCGTGGTCATCCCCAAGGCAAAGCACATTAATGGGGATCCATGATAGACATTGGGGGTCTGTATTCAGCATGTTTGGCTAAGTTCAGCACTTAGCCGGACAAATGTCAGAATTAAAAAAATCCTGTTTACTGAATGGCTCTAGTTTATCTGGTTAAATAATTAGCCAAAAAACTTAACCAAATAATCTGGAGGCATTCAGTGGGCAGAGTTGATTTATCAGATTACTTTAACACTGTATGAAAGCAGTCCTGTAGGTAGCCAGATCCACTTATCTGGCTATCTTGCTGATAGGAGGGTATATTCACACTGCTGAATATATGAAGTTAGCCAGATAGGTTTATCTGGCTAACTTATCCAGACCCCACTGTTCATTACTGCTGTCATGATGTGTCCGCACAGGGGGTACTTATTGAAACCACTGGCTCTCTTCTCCTTTTGAGACAGCAACTGAAATATTATAGAGGCAAAATCAAATGACTTAATTATTAAAAAAAAAAAAAAAACCTCAACCAATGCCACTTGCTGCACAGATATCGATGCACAAGATGGCCACAAAAATATCAAGAAAATTTGAGAAACAATTGAAAACCTACCTACTGAATCCATTTCAGGTGAGGTGAGATGAGATAAGCTAACCAGGAGGCCTCATGATAAACAGAATATGCCAAACCTAGAAGATGTGAGGTAAACTTCACTTGCCCAATATCTGTCAGATGATGTTAACTACATATGACATCCTACTAGTTCTTGAAGGAAATTGGCTTCCAGAACATATAGAATATTACAGGTGTTCCATGCTCCTTTCAGCATTTTGCTGAAATAAATGTGACTATTACAATTTTTTTTAGCTTTACAACAAAATTCTATCAGTATAGCTTTGAACGCCACATTTATTATTACTCCTAAATTCTCCTTGCTGTGGTCCTACTAATCAGGTAACCTATTCTCAGCTCATGGGACAGAAAAAGTCACAACTCTAATAATTATCTAAGGTGCTTTCCAGTCAAGGACATAGATTGGACTTCCCCACTGTTCAGTATAGGGCGGATTTTCAGAAGGCCACGCATGTAAAATCCAGCCTTTACGCGCGTGGTCAGGCCTAGCGCGCGCCGAATCTATTTTCAAAAAGGCCCAGCCACACACGTAAAGGCAATACGTGCATAAGCGCGAGCCTCTCTCAAAAGGGGCAGGCCGGGGGGCATTTTCAGGGCGGTACAGGGCTGTGCTGGGGGATTGTGTGCCGGCGTGCGCAACTTGCTCCTGGTCCTTTGCAGGAGCAAAAGGTTAGGGGTAGTTAGGATAGAGATAGGGGGAGGTTAGGAATTTCCCTTCCAGTCCGCTCCTTAATTGGAGCGGACTGGGAGGGAACTGGGGAAGGCCCCGATGCGTCACTGTGCATATTTGCAAATTTATACCCCCCCTTGTGCTCGCCAACCTGAAAGTTTATAACATGCGCGCGCCAGCGCACACATTATAAAATTGCGTGTCCATTTTGAAAATCAACCCCTTTGTGAGCATGGCCCGATTTTAGAGCAAGGCCTTTTTCGGTGCTTCCACCAAACTGCAGAATTCTCTTCCACTGGATGTATAGTAAGGCAAAATTTAATATTCTAGCCTTTAGAAGAGCCTGTTAATTGTGGACAGAGAGTGCTGGGTGGGTCTTATTGATAGATATCATTATAGAAAAACATTTGTGATGCATCAAGCTGTTTATGTTCACCATGTGGAAGATGCAGTGGATGGGTTGATAAGGGAAGCAGTTGAGATGTATCAAATCTTTTAGGATGTGGAAAGTTGGAACAAGTTTTAATTGTGGGGATGTTTTTATTATTAAATAAATATTGCTTTGATCAGTGTTATTTTTCTGGCTGTTATACTGAATATTTTACAATACAGAATATAAGAACATAAGATATTGCCATACTGGGTTAGACCAAGGGTCCATCAAGACCAGTATCCTATTTCCAACAGTGGCCAAGCCAAGTCACAGGTACCTGGCAAGTACATAATTTCCAGTCTATTTGCTACTAAGCCAACCAATTTTATCATATCCTGAACAAGAACTGCGGTTCTAAACATGGTCCCGTGTCGGTTGGGAATATCAAGGCGTGTGTGGGAATTTTCTTGGCAGTTGAGAAGGCATTTTTGCCATGATTTCAGAAGATAAGAGGTTTGGGACTTTTGCTAATATTTAAAGATGGTTAAGTATGCAGTTAAAAAACACAAAAAAAACCCCAAATATTCTTTAGGACTCATAGACCGATGATTATATATAAGGCAGAAGATCAAGAAATGTTTTGAACACATTTTATTCTGATAATGCCTAGTATGATGGTCTAACTACAGGCACTCTTGAATGTTATGTATGAGAAGGGTTTATTGTTTTGCTGTTATGCATGCATATATTCATGCGCATGGCAAAAAAATAAGGGGGCAGAAAAAGGGCCGGGTATGGGCATTCCAGGGTGAGGACCAACACTTACACGAGAAACTCTGTATTTTAAAACTGACGGCTGTGCATTGGCTTGTTAGCCACATAGCTTTACTGCTGCTCCTGATGAGGAGTAAGTCTGTAGAACTCACATTTTAGGGTTTACAAGACAGGGTGAGGGGTCCTCTGGGAGGCATGCAGAATGTATGAAAGACCCCAATATTGACTGGGCAAACTGGTGGACTAACTGGAAAAACTGGGAATGTCCCTTGCGCAAGCCTGTTTTAAAATCTGCTTACATACCCATATTAAAGCCGGTAAAGTCCTACGGAAGATACGCGAAGTAGGTTTGCTAGAGCAGTGCTTCTCAACCTTTTTTCGGCCGGGACACACCTGACGGATGGTTCTTACATGCGTGACACACTGAACATGTGACCGTCAAGGGGCTATAAGTAAAAATACACTCTGCATCCACAGGAACCCACTCGACACCACCCCCCCCCCCAACAATGGGTCAGAACAGAACTTGGTCATTACCCATACAACTCAAGAAAGATATTCTGGTTCTGATGACATCTCAGTAAAAGCAAACAAACTCCCTTTACTACTAGGTACAATAGCCTTCCTTATGAAAAGACAGTAATTTTCCACTAATGCATATCTTATTGAGAAAACACAACAAATAAGATTGATACAAATGCCTACATGCTAGTAAAAAACCTCACATCGGTCACATACCCAGAACTGACCTTCACCAATTACAGAAAGACCTCAAATTATAAATATGGAGACAAACTGGAATGGAAAACCAAAAAAGCCACTCTGCATGCAGTGCAAACCTGGAGAAATGGAAACAAATATAGCACCTAACATAGTCCCAGGATCTGCAATAATGCAGACAAACTAAACTGCACAAAGTTACTCCTGCATTAGGGTTGTTACTGTTGGTGTGCATGCCATATCTATGAAAAGGTAACACTACAAATATTAAACCAGGCCCTAAACACCAATATATTTCCTATTACGAAAACAGAATAAGCCAAGCTGCTATTGAACCCCATGCAGAAATAATTGTAAAACTATACTAATAAATGTTTCAAAACAGCTGATAAATAGAATATCCAACAATGAAAAACTCATAAAAATTATTTTAAAATTGTCCAAATACCAATTAAATATTTCAAAACAGATTACATAATACCCAATAATTAAAATGGCAGTCAATCAAGAAAAATAAACTTAAAGAGACACCTTTACTTACCATCTCTAGCAACTCTCCTACTCCTTTCTCTTGCAGGCCAAAAGCACACACCAGAAGCAGCAGATGCTGCTGAAGCTCTGTCCTCACGATCATCTTCTTAGGGCCCACAACCAGTCACTCACGCACACACCAGTCATCTTCCTGACCAGTCTCTCTCTCTCTCACCCAGAAACACATCACCTCCCTGACCAGTCTCTCTCAATCACACACAAATGCTCACACACCAGCCTTCACCCAGGCACCCATTCACACATGCATGCACATCCCCACAATTAAAACTTGTTCCAACTTTCCACATCCTAAAAGATTTGATCATCTCAACTGCTTCCCTTATTAACCCATCTACTGCACCTTCCACATGGTGAACATAAACAGCTTGATGCATCACAAATGTTTTTCTATAATGATACCCATCAACAAGACCCACCCACCACTCCCGCCAAACCTCTTCTTCCTTCGCTCAGGGATGGGCTCCAGTTCCGCCATGGCTTTACTCCAGCGGGACTTCTTTTTCGCCGCCACAGGTATTTTTTTATTTTAAAATGCTTCTATACCGCTTTTACAAACAAAGTTTAGACAAAATGGTGTACAAAAATATAAATCAAAATAAAATATTAAAAAATTACAAAAATCTTATAATAAAAATACAATAAAACAAAGTTAATAGCTTATTAAATCACATCAAATCAGACATAACAAGATCAAGACAAGTGCCATCTTATGGTTAAGAGAAAATGAGAGAAATGAATGGTTATATTGAGTGTGACGTGGTTAATGTTTAATTGGAGCAATTTTGAAAGCAATCTGAAACAGATGAGTCTTTAAGGATTTCTTGACGTGAATTGGATTGGATAGTGATCTTAATGAATCTGGTAATACATTCCAGAGGATGGGACCTGCTACTGAAAAGGCCCTTTTCCTTGTGATATCTAATCGTGCTTGCCGAGGTGAAGGGATGTCTAAGAAATTTTTTGTTAGGGATCTCAAATGTCTAGTGGGTTTGTAAATACGAAGTAGGGAGCAGAGCCAAGTAGAAGAAGAGTTATGAATGAGTGAATGGATATAAGGATTTTGTATTTATTTTGAATTTTACTGGTAACCAATAAGTCAGAAGCACTGGAGTGATGTGATTTCTAATGGAAGTACCTGATAGGATACGTGCTGCTGCATTCTGGGCTAGTTGTAATGGTTGGATGATATTATCGGGAAGACCTAGATAAAGAGAATTACAGTAATCAAGACATGAAAAGATAAGAGATTGAAGGATAGTACGAAAATCTCAAAAGAACAGTAATGGACGAAGGATGGGCTCCCGTGGCAGCCTTGCTTGGCCAGGTTCAGGCTTCCTCTTTGCCGCCACAGGGATGGGATCCCGTGGCGGCTTTGATTCGTTGGGGGTCGGGTTTCTTCTTCGCTGGCATGGGGATGAGCTCCTGTGGCGGCCTTGCTTCATCGGGGTTGGGTTTCCTGTTCACTGCCATGGGGATGAGCTCCCGTGGTGGCCTTGCTTCATTGGAGGTCAGGTTTCCTCTTCACCGCCATGGAGATGAGCTCCTGTGGTGACCTCGCTTTGACCCTGCCACTCCTCCTAACCTCTCACCCCCAATCTATGCTATGTCCCTTCTTCCTGCCTCACCGGCCAATCAGAAGCTTCCTCCCTTCTTGCTACTTCCACTGGCAGGTAGAATGGAGGAGGCATCCGAATGGCCTCCGCGGGGGCAGGAAGAATGGAGGAGGCTTGCCATTGGCCCGCAGGGGCAGGGAACAGGGAAGCACAACCAGGGCAGTGGGACACCGGGAGCCGCAACACACCAGTTGAGAATCACTGTGCTAGAGTAACCTCTTAAAATTAGGAGCATACTTACACGGGGTACACGTATTTTAAATCATTTGAGCACAATTCACACATGATTTTAAATTCCAGCATTTGCTCATTTTAAAATTAGCCTGTAAAATTAGGCCCAATTTTTATTTTTTTTTAACAGAAAAAAAGAACAGCTTTTGGATTCTGTGCTTCCCTTTTTTTTTTTAAGAGGCTGTTAGAAGTAAATTACTTACAAACTAGGATTATCTGAAACCTTGGTAAATATGTTAATGCCATTGGAAGACTATGAAGTATCAAGGATCATTGAAGTGAAAAGAAATTAATAAGAAATTGAGGATTAGACTACAAGCAGAAAAATATTGGAAATGTGCTTTTCTATGAAATTTCAAAGAGTTCTGTTTTATTGTGAAAAACAAGGTTATTTTGTGTTGCATAAGAAAATAATTCTGAGCAGTTTGAATAACAGAACACCAAACTGTTCAGCAGTTCTTGCTCTTAGTCTGCACAGAATGAATCTCTTATATAATGAGACATCTCACAAAACACCAATTAACATATTACAAATCAAGAGAAACAAAATGAAATGTAGAAAACACTGGCATTAGTGCAGTAGATTAAGGAGATTATGGAGAAGTTAATGGAAGGGTAGGAAGGTCTTAGTGAAGGGAAAATATGTAAAACTACTGCAATAGCATTCAACTTCAAAAAAGGGTATTTAGATAAAATGAGAACATTAGGAAGAAACTAAAAGGCACAGATGCAAAAGGTTAAAAATCTGTCTGAGGTTGGAGATTCTTTAGCAATATCATCCTGGAAGCCAGATAAAATATATTCCATGCATTAAAAAAAGGTTAAAGAACACCAAACAACTGCCATGGTTAAATGATGCTGTGAAAGAGGCTATTAAAAATAATAAGGCATTGTTTGAAAAATGGAAAGCAAATTTAAACAAGGAAACTAGGAAAGAGCATGGGCACTGGCAAGATAGATGTAAAACATTAATATAGAAGGCCACAAAAGAATTTGAGAAGCTTGCCACAGAGCCAAAAACTAACAATAAAAACGTTTTCATGTACCTAAAAAGCAAGACGCCTACAAAGGAGTCAGCTGGACCGCTAGATAACCAAGGGATAAATAAGAGCACTCGGAGAAGACAAAGGAGGATTCCCACAACAGATCCATTCTTTGAAGGTGACGAATCAGAAGAACTGAAGCAAATCACTTTTAAACTGGAGGATGTATCAGAGCAAACTGATAGGCAAAATATCAGCAATTCACCAGGACCTGAATGGTATTCACCCTAGAGTTCTGAAAGAACTCAAATGAAACTGAAGATCTACTCGTTAGTTTGTAACTTATCATTAAAATCTGCCACTTTACCTGAAGACGGAAGACTAACCAATGTCATGTCAATTTTTAAAAGGACTCCAGAGGTGATCCAGGAAACTAAATACCAGTAAGCCTGACATCAGTACCCCCACTTATTCAAGGGAAATCCTTGTTTGGTGGTTTTTTGTACGGTAGCTATATGCAGGGACAACCATTTTTTAGTTGTCCCTCTTACTAGCCCCGTATATTACTCTTTATTATTCACACTTTATGTCCTATCTTCTTTTTTTGTTTTTTACTTTTACATCTATTGTCACTTCTCCCTGGCTGCTTATCCGACCCAACTATTGATTCTCTCTCTCATATACTTATCTAGGCTGCCGTCCTCATTGCTTCTTGTGGGTTCGGATTCGCCTGCCCGACATTGGCCATGTTTCGGCAAAGCGTGCCTGCTTCAGGGACTACGGGAGAACAATCTACTGTGTCCGGTCCGGGTTCGCAGTGTGAAAACGTTTCTTGAACTAGTAAAAACAAATGAAAAGCTTTACAACTAACCTCCAACATAAAAACAATTCCTACCACTGTACAAGTATTTAATACTTACTTTTCTTTCTTATGCTGTACACTTAAAGTGAGCGACGCCTTCAGTTCATGGTTCCAGCGCCTCTATCTATTCTGCCCGTTTTTAAACCTACCACGGGCTAACAACTCCCTGTCCTTCTCAGACCGAGGCTCCCTCAGGTGCATACAATAACTCTAAATTGTCTCCGGTATTTTCTCTGCATCCCCACTCTCTTACTATACCAACTTTTGTGTGTGTATCTATTTATTGTTCACCTTTTACGCAAACCTTTATTATTTCTTGTTAAACACAGTGCCGCCCGCTGGTTTCAATTATCTCCGCTATATTCATTGTCGGACCTAGGTGAAGCCCGTTCCTATGTTGGACCGCTTCTGCTCCATTATGTAGCGGACCTGATGGAAGACTGAATGCCACCACGTCCGCATTTTACGTGTAGTCCCAATTTGTGGGGTTGATCTAATTAACACGGCTCCGCCCACTGACGGCAATGATCGCCACTGTCATCATAATCGAACCTGGGTATTTTCTCCGTATCCCCTATCCACCTTTGTATGTGTGTGTCTGTTTTTTGTCACCTTTTGTGCAAATCTCTATTTTTTAATTTTTATGTTGGAGGTTAGTTGTAAAGCTTTTCATTTGTTTTTACTAGTTCAAGAAACGTTTTCACACTGCGAACCCGGACCGGACACAGTAGATTGTTCTCCCGTAGTCCCTGAAGCAGGCACGCTTTGCCGAAACATGGCCAATGTCGGGCAGGCGAATCCGAACCCACAAGAAGCAATGAGGACGGCAGCCTAGATAAGTATATGAGAGAGAGAATCACTAGTTGGGTCGGATAAGCAGCCAGGGAGAAGTGACAATAGATGTAAAAGTAAAAAAGAAAAGAAGAAAGGACATAAAGTGTTAATAATAAAAAGAGTAATATACGGGGCTAGTAAGAGGGACAACTAAAAAATGGTTGTCCCTGCATATAGCTACCATACAAAAAACCACCAAACAAGGATTTCCCTTGAATAAGTGGGGATTGTAGAATAATTCTATAAAGGGAAAGAGGTTAGTTGGTGAATAGTGACATCAGTACCCGGCAAAATGCTAGAAACTATACTTAAGATCAGAAAGGTTCATATTCAGTAAGCCAGCGAGTGACAGGTTAACCAGCTAAAGTTAATCCGATAATTTGTCTCAGATATTCAGCGGGATAAACGTCCTGCTGAATATAACTGCCTAAAGTTATATGGCTACATATAGCCGGATAACTTGAATACCTAACTGACTATGTTTGAATATAACCGATTAGGTATTAGTTATCCAGCCTTCTGTGGCCAGCTAACTTGCTACTTAACTGGATAGCTTCGAAGATATCCACTTGTGGCATTGTGGAGTTAAAAAAACAAAAAAAATATAAAGTGGGCCTATGGCCTGATTCCTTCTCCTCTTCCCCCAAATTTCATATATGACCCTACTGGGTCATGTAAACCCCCCATCTCCCAAGCTTCTTCCAGTGGTGGGGACTACAGGTCGCCCCCCCACCACCACCCTCTTCCCCAGTTGTTTGAACATCGAAATCGGGCTGCCTTTGGGCCACTTTCTACCCACCTGCTACCTCTGACCCTACAAACCTCAACTGACGGTGAGGTATACACTTATCTGCTCCCGGTGCTTCTACTGTAAGCTACTCACAGTACTGTAAGCTACTCACTGCTTCCAGCAGTGCTCAGCATTGGCAGTATAAATTATGGATAGCTTATGCTTCTGGCCCTGCTTCTCACAGAGCAGCACTGGAAGCACCAGCAG
The DNA here is from genome assembly GCF_901001135.1 of Rhinatrema bivittatum. Classification (NCBI taxonomy): domain Eukaryota; kingdom Metazoa; phylum Chordata; class Amphibia; order Gymnophiona; family Rhinatrematidae; genus Rhinatrema; species Rhinatrema bivittatum. The sequence goes on from NC_042621.1 coordinate 182,553,332, forward strand.
TGGGTAAGTGCATTCCTAACTCCTGGCTTGGGATTTTAGGCTGAAGGGAGGGTGGAAAATGGCCCAGAAGTTAGCAATTGAAGGTGGGTGGGTAGGTGTGGGTCAACCCGATTTTGATGTTCAAACATAATCAGGGAAGGGAGTTGGGGGGGCGGGGGGGGGGGGCGAGGGGGAGAGGGGTTCAACCTGTGGATCCTGCAACATTTTTGTCATATTTAGAAGGGGTGCATGACCCAGCAGAGCCATATATGAAATTGGAGGGGGGGGAGAGGAGGGAGGGATTTGGGCAGCAGGCCAGCTTTACATCTTTTTTTTTTTTTTAAATTCTACATTGCCACCTAACAGGATATCTTTGTAAATATCTGGTTAAGTAGCAAATTATCCAGCCACACAAAGCTGGATAACTTTAGACCTTCTCTAAAGTTATACTAAAAAGCACTGCTCTTAGTACAGAACCCTAGGGCACGCCACAGTTTACCTTCTTCAATTGAGAAAACTGACAATTTATTCCTATTCTCTGTTTCCTATCTTTTAACCAGTTTGCAATCCACAATAGGACATTGCCTCCTATTCCATGACTTTTTAATTTTCTCAGGAGTCTCTCTTGAGGGACTGTAAGGGATTCCTCACTGGTCTCTTTGGCTGGAGCAGTGCTTTCACCAACCTACAATATAGCTAACCCTATAGAAGTACAAACAAGTAATCGAAGCTATCTGGCATGTCACTGGGTCCCACTGCCACCAGTATGGAGGTAGGTAAAGCTGCAGTAGCCTTATTTCCTCAATATGCTTTGGGGTCTATGGAAGAACCTTAACACTATGGGAAACTCTTTTCCATTAATTTAAGGAATGGAGATTCGGTATTCTCCTGGCCGGACAGATCCCACATCCTATCTCAATATACACACAGATGCATAGTCATATTGTCCTTTAAAAGATCCTCTTATTATTTGAAGATAGCATTCACAGTCCATCCAATCCTGGTCAGGTTACACAAATCAAAACACCACCTCCATCTGGTTTCAGGTCCCCTTTTTTGGGTAAAACATACTTGTTCTTTCCATAATTACAGTCATGTGCAGAAAACAAACAGGAAAACCAGCTTCTTCTTAGAGCAAGGGTCTCAGTCCAAAAACAAGAGTTTAGCTCAAACTTAGGGCCTGATTCATCAAGGTATTTTCCCATAGACACAGAATGGGAGAAAAGCCTTAGTGAATCAGGCAGTTAGTTCTTGGCAGCATGCGGGCAAACAGAATTTTTCCTGATGTGGTTCCACCTTAAACTCTGCACAGAACAGATCTTTGTTTAAGGAAAAAGTATCACAGCCTATAACCCTTTTGTTCTGTAAAGACAAGGAGCAGTGTGGGAACCTAAACTCTGCTAGCTTCCTTTCCTTTTTTTTTTTTTATCTCCCCTTAATATTATTGGTCACACTTCTCAAGACCCTCTCTGTTCTTTGCCAAAACAAACAGAAAGAAAAAAAACTTCATAGTTTTAAACAGCCTTGAAACAACCTTAAGTGGTTAAAGCAAGAGATTAGTAGTTAGGCGGTCCTCTGGAATTCAGCAGGCAAGTTTTTAATGGTTTCATTACAAGCCTGAGTTCTCTTTAAAAAAAAAAAAATCAACACAATTCCTTTTTAATCTGTAAACATTGAAGTTCATAGGGGAACATAAAGCAAGGCTGGTATACAGTCATTCATTATTCCAATATCCACATCATAATGTAGCCAGCTTAGAGACATCTCAGTTGCTCCACTTGTAAAACTTTCACAAACAGTTTACAAAAGTACCATTTCTTAAATCCAGCAGCATTTCACACTGGCTAGCTGTGTTTCCCCAATTCTGTTTGATATAGTATTCCATTCCCAATTCTTGCATGCTCAGTCCCAAATTTTCCAGGGTGTAATTAAGTAGAAGAAAAACATTTCATTTTCACTTAATAAAACGAGCAACTTATCTTAAAGAATAGAGTGTATGTAGAGACGACTGAGGGGGGATATGATAGAGGTGTTTAAAATCATGAGAGGTCTAGAACGGGTAGATGTGAATCGGTTATTTACTCTTTCGGATAGTAGAAAGACTAGGGGGCACTCCATGAAGTTAGCATGGGGCACATTTAAAACTAATCGGAGAAAGTTCTTTTTTACTCAACGCACAATTAAACTCTGGAATTTGTTGCCAGAGAATGTGGTTAGTGCAGTTAGTATAGCTGTGTTTAAAAAAGGATTGGATAAGTTCTTGGAGGAGAAGTCCATTACCTGCTATTAAGTTCACTTAGAGAATACCCACTGCCATTAGCAATGGTTACATGGAATAGACTTAGTTTTTGGGTACTTGCCAGGTTCTTATGGCCTGGATTGGCCACTGTTGGAAACAGGATGCTGGGCTTGATGGACCCTTGGTCTGACCCAGTATGGCATTTTCTTATGTTCTTATGTAGGTAACGGCTCCGAGTCCTCCTCTGAATCTTCCTCCATGGTGCTGGCTGTCTGATATTTCTCCTGCTAAGAGAAGGCGATCTGGCTGGTCCGGGATCGCCGCCATTAACGCGGGCTCGAGCGTCGGGAGCAGGCAACGAAGGAAGGAGGGAGAGAGGGGGGGGGGCTTAGGAGAGGAGTTAGATAGGCACCAATGGGAGGCAGCAAATTCAAATGCTGCCTCGCCATTGGTGGACGGCAGAGCTAGTGGGTGGAAAGAGCAAGGACTCAGGCAGTTGGGAATCAGGCAGCGTATCGAACAGAGGTTTTTGCTCGCTGCGAGCCTGTTTTCCAATTGCGCGATCTTTGCTTTCCGGATTTTCTTTTCAGAGCGAGCGCGGAATAGTTATGCGGCGTGCACGGGGTCAGCTGGCGGAGAAATCGCGAGGGAGGTCCGCCAGGCCGGCGGCGGCGCCGGTGGTAGCAAGCGGCGGAGTTGCGCTGGAGCCGGCTCGTGTGCTGGGGGCTCAAGACCTGGTGCACGCGGTGAGTGCGGTCATTCTTCCGGGGCTGCGGGCGTCGCCCCCCTCGCCGGCCCCCCCCCCCCCTCCTGCTTTCTTCCAGGGCGGCCCTTCGGCTGAATCGGGTGAAAGTGGCCCGGAGCCCGATAGCCCCCCCCCCTGGGTAGCCCGGGCACGCACTTCGGCCTGGCCTTTGCTCGCGGTGCGAAGGGACCCTCCCTCCCACGGCCGGCGGCGGCCGTGCTAGTTCCTGAGCCCCTGTTGCCTCCGGGGCCTCCCCGCGTGGGTTCGGACGAGCCTCGCGCCCCAGCTCAGGGCGGGGCTTCGGTCCCTGCTGCGGCTCCTCCGCCTGCCTTCCCGGGACTCCCCCGCTCACGGAAGGCGCGACCTCGGCGCCGCGTTTCAGCGCGACCGGAGACTACCAGCCACGTGGCCGATGGGGCCGGCAGCAGGCCTAGCCCCATGCGGCCCAGAGCGCGTTCGGGATGGCCTGGCAGGAGCAGGAGCTCGGCCTGGAGCCTCGACGCGATGGCACCGGAGGCCTCTGCTGGGTTCGGAGGGGTGGCAGCTTCGGTGGCCAGTTCTTGCGTTGGCCCCGGTTTTTCCTCCTGCCCCCTCCCCCCTCCCGCGTTAGTGCAGCCCTCTGCTCCTATGCCGGGCTCGGGTCCGCGGGACACAGCGGCGTTGCTCGCTGATATCCTCGGGCACATGGCCCGGTCTGGCTATCGCTTCATACAGGGGCCTGTCGATGGCCCCGCTGGGGGTGGTCAAGGCTTCGGGGGACGGTCTACAGCGCACGCGCCTCTCGGAGCGGGGGAATTTTTTCCCGGTTGCACGGGGGGGTTCGGTGGGTCAAGGGAGGTGGAGGACCTTACTGGGCAGTTTGCCGGTGCCGGAGTGCCCTTGGTAGTTGGTGCTGTACGCAGCAAGGAGGCCGGTGGCCAGAGGGGTTTTTCCGCAGGTGCCGAAGAGGATGATTTGCCTGGCCCGTCCAGCCGTGAAGCCTGGAGGAATCGCGAGGGACAGGGTTCCGGTGCCGCTCCCGCCTATGGGTCGAGGGCCGTCGGTGGTGCCATGCGGGAGACAACCAGCGTTGTGGACGTGGGATCTCCGGTGGCAGGCGCCGTGGGCGTCCTGGATGCTGCAGGTAAGCAAGCACGGGGTGCGGTGCATGACAAGGGGGGGGCGTAGGTCCAGAAGGGAGTCCAGTGAGGGCTCCTCCTCGTCTGGGACGAGCTCTAGCGGGTCGAGGCCGAGTAGGGTGGTGGTTTTGGGGGAGGGGCCCAAATGCGACGTGGGTCACCCAGCGTTGGCGTCCCTGTCTGAATTGTGGGAGGAGGTTCCGACACGCTTAGTCAGGCGCATTCGTCAGCGTAAATTTGTGAACATATTTAAATTGCTAGAGGGTAGGCAGGGAGGAAAGAAGCTTTCCAAGAAGGCTAAAAAGCGTCTCAGGAGGAGCGGATCGTTACCGCGCATTCCAAAAAACATTGTGAATTGGATGCGGGGGTTTTTAAGGCTGGCGAGCGTAGTCAGTCATTTTGATCCTTCCCAGTATGGTGCTTTACTGTCCTACGCGGATAGCATCTTGGGTGCTTTCCGGGATTACGACGGTTGGGCTTGGCTCAACTATGACGAGAAATTCCGGGACAAGATGGCGGGGAATAAGTTTATGTCCTGGGGTGCCCAGGACATACATCTGTGGCTGACGCAGATGACGAACAAAGGTCTGGGATCGGCACGGAAGAGTCCGGTGGGAGGGGGGGCTAGTTTGTTGGCGGGCCCTTCGGTGGTTGGCGGTGGCAAGCTGCAGTCCTTTCGGGCGGGGGGGGCGCGGGCCGGGGAGTCTGTGCCCCGAAGCGGGGGTGGGGCGGCGGACGTGTGCTGGCGGTACAACAAGCTCACGTGCTTGTTTCCAGAGTGCAAGTTTCGGCATGCCTGCTCCACCTGCGGGGGAGCCCACTCAGCCGTTAAATGTTCTCAGGGGGCTGGGGGGGGGGTTGGCAGGGGACCCAAGTAGGTCCCTTTTAGTGTGCAAGGCGGACTCACCTATCCGGGTGGAGGAGTTAGTGGCGGGCTTGCACGATTATCCGGATAGGGTAGCGGCTGAGTTATTGAGGGCAGGGTTTAGTCAAGGGTTTCGTATCCCTTACCGGGGACCGGGGCAGGGGGGTAGAGCTCGGAATTCTAGGTCGGTCGTGAGATTGGCCTCGGTGGCCAGGGCGAAACTGCGGGAGGAACTGGCGTTGGGCAGGGTGGTGGGCCCCTTTTCGGTCCAGCCGTTCGAGCGTATGCACTTATCCCCCTTGGCTGTTATTCCAAAAAAGGTCGAGGGTAAGTTTCGCTTGATCCTGAATTTGTCGCATCCTAATGGGGGGTCGGTCAACGATTTCATTCCCAGGGAGGCCTGCGCGGTGACTTATGCCTCCTTCGATGACGCGGTGGCGTTAGTGCGTAGAGCGGGGCAGGGTGCCTTGCTCGCTAAGGCCGACATCGAGTCGGCCTTTCGCTTGCTCCCGATACACCCTTCCTGTTTTCCGTTGCTCGGGTTTTACTTCGAGGGCGGTTTTTTCATCGATCGGTGTCTGCCCATGGGCTGTGCGGTTTCCTGCGCCTTTTTCGAGGCTTTTAGCACGTTTATCCATTGGGCCACGAGAGGGTACAATTTGTGTGATGATTCGCTGCATTACCTGGACGATTTCTTGTTTGTCGGTCCCGGTGGGTCGGATGCGTGTCTCCGGCAGTTGCAGGGTTTTCTGTGCACGGCGGCGCGTTTTGGTGTCCCTATTGCGCACGACAAGACAGAGGGTCCGGTTACCAGGTTGACTTTCTTGGGTATTGAATTAGACTCCGTGGCCATGGTGTGCCGGCTTCCTGCGGACAAGGTAGACAAGCTGCGGGTCCTGGTACATGTGGTTCGGGGTGCAGTTAAAGTTACCCTGCGGCAGCTGCAATCGCTGATCGGTTCTTTGAATTTCGCGTGTCGCGTCATACCCATGGGGCGGGCGTTCATACGCCGCCTGTCAGCCAGGACGATTGGGGTACGGTTGGGTCACCATTTTATTCGGGTGTCCCGGCCGGTCAGAGAGGAATTGGCGGTCTGGGACGAATTCTTGCAGTCTTTCAACGGGATCCGCATGATGTTGGAACCGGAGGTTTCCAGCGCTGCCCTGGACCTGTACTCAGACGCGGCGGGGGCGTCAGGTTTGGGGCTCTATTTTCGGGGCAGGTGGTGCGCGGAGCCTTGGCCGGCTGAGTGGGTGACAGGGGGTATAGTGAAGAATATTACCTTCCTGGAACTTTTCCCGATGGTAGTGGCACTCACTATTTGGGGAACGGATCTGGCTAACAAACAGGTGGTGTGGTGGTGTGACAACCTGGGGGTCGTGCAGGTGGTCAACCGGCAGTCGGCTAAGTGCGCCAAGGTATCCGCACTTTTGCGCGCTTTAGTTTTGTTGTGCCTTCAATTGAATGTTAGCCTGCGGGCGCAGCATGTCCCCGGGTCCATGAATCTCATCGCCGATGCTCTCTCTCGTTTCAAGTGGGACACGTTCCGGGCGGCGGCACCTCAGGCGGAACGGCAGGGGGAGCGGGTCCCCGAACACCTGTGGCACCTGGGACTGCTGAAACCTGGGCGTTGATCCGGCGATCCGTGGCTCCGGCGACCTGGAGGTCCTATGTGGCAGGGCATGCGGCGGTTACTCGTTTTCTGTTATCCGCGGGGTGGCGTGGGGGACGGGTGCGGGAGTCGGAGATGGTGAACTTCATCATGTGGGCGAAGGGTGCTGGGTTCACTCTGGCGTCCGTCCGGAGTCAGTTAGCGGGGTTTGTCTTCTTTCGCAAGTTGGGGGGCGGGGATAACCCTTCGCGCGGTTTTCTTATCAAGAAGCTGTTGGCCGGGTGGGGTAGAGGTGAAGGGATTCGGGTGGATAGACGGCTGCCGATTCGGCATGGGGACTTGATTGCGTTAGCCGACGGCTTGCGAGGGATATGCAGTTCGGATCTTGAAGTCTCGTTGTTTCGCCTGGCCTTTTCTTGGGCCTTCTTCGGTGCGCTGCGCATTGGCGAATTGGTGGCAAGGTCAAGGGGAGACCGGGGGCGTCCGGAGGGGTTGCTGGTCGGTGATGTGTGTGTGTCGGCAGAGCGCGTGACTCTGCGGATTCGGAAGTCAAAGACGGATCAGACAGGGAGAGGCGCCTGGATTTCGTTGATCCGGGCGGATTGCGAGTTGATCTGTCCGTTGCGTTTGGCCTTCGCTTATGTAGCAGTGCGGCCAGAGGCGAGGGGTTATTTCTTGGTACATGGGGATGGGTCCCCCCTTACTAGATATCAGTTTGCCGCGGTGCTGCGGCGGGTGGTGGTGGCGTTGGGTTGGGATGCGAGTCGGTATACATCGCATTCCTTTCGCATTGGCGCAGCTACCACGGTGGCCGAACTGGGTTGGTCGGCAGCCAGGATTCGGGCGTTGGGGAGATGGAAGTCGGAGGTGTTCCGGGCTTACGTGCGGCGGTAGCATGTTCGCCTGGTGAGGGGTTTCTCTTCCCGGCCTGTAGGTAATGAGCATTTTTCTCTTGCAGATCGGGTTTGGGAGGCGTCGCGGAGGAACTGTGCCTGGATCGTGGGTCATTCCTTTATTCATCGAGCCTATCGCCGCGCTATGAAGAGGCCGTACGGCGAGCACTTGAATCTGGACTGCGCAGGCATCACGGTCCGATGGATTGGGAAAGGGGGGATGAAGTGGGGGGATTTATGCGACATCATACAAGGCAACATTGACAGATGGGGTGTCCCGCGATGGATTCTTATCCACTTGGGGGGGTAACGATATTGGCAGGATGACTTGTAGAGAGCTCATCAAAGTTATGCGGAAGGATCTGGCTTCCCTCATGAATCGTTTGCCCCACACTACATTGGGTTGGTCGGATGTAATCATTCGCATCAAGCATCGGGTGGAGCCTTTATGGCGCAATGGAGTGAAGAAATTGAACCGCCAAATTGGCAAATGGTTAGTGCGGGAGGGGGGTTTCTGGGTTCGGCATCAGTGGTCTTGGGTGCTTTTAGACGGCTATTTCCTCGGGGACGGTGTCCACCTGTCTGACATCGGTATTGATCTCTTCAATGATGCCTTGGAGGAGGGGATTAAGCAGCAATTGGGTGTACAGCGGCCGCAGTGGGGGAACAAAGACCAAAGCTAGGTCTTTGTTGGTGGCGGAAAACCCGAGCCATATGTTGTTTGTATATTGTAAATTGTGACGGACTGTGCGGAGGGGGGGGGAGGAATGCCCGTGTAGCTTGGGGCCGCTACACGGGAAGGCCTAAAGAGCAAGAGGGGGGCCGATGCTCAGGCCGCAAGCTTACCCTCGCTGTGACGCGGCGGGGTGAGTGGGGGAAAAGGGGGGGCCAAGGTTAGCTTATCACCGGGCTGCGGTGTAAGCGAAGAGGGGATGAGGTGGAGGAGGGGGGGTATGTTGAATTAATGTTAAGAATTTGGCTCGGGTTAAGTTTAATAATAAACTGCGGCCTATTGTTATTACCATACTAAAGTTTGTGCGTCTCATTTACCAGGGCCAGGGTGGGGGGGGGGGGGGTAAGGGCAGCAGCCGGACGATGGTCTCGAGTCCCCGTGTTAGAGAAGGCGATCTGGCTGGTCCGGGATCGCCGCCATTAACGCGGGCTCGAGCATCGGGAGCAGGCAACGAAGGAAGGAGGGAGAGAGGGGGGGGGCTTAGGAGAGGAGTTAGATAGGCACCAATGGGAGGCAGCAAATTCAAATGCTGCCTCGCCATTGGTGGACGGCAGAGCTAGTGGGTGGAAAGAGCAAGGACTCAGGCAGTTGGGAATCAGGCAGCGTATCGAACAGAGGTTTTTGCTACCCGCCCACCCTCCCTTTTTGCTATGTTTCTTGTTGTGGACTTTATGCATGTCGCAGTGGTGGCGGAAAACCCGAGCCATATGTTGTTTGTATATTGTAAATTGTGACGGACTGTGCGGAGGGGGGGGAGGAATGCCCGTGTAGCTTGGGGCCGCTACACGGGAAGGCCTAAAGAGCAAGAGGGGGGCCGATGCTCAGGCCGCAAGCTTACCCTCGCTGTGACGCGGCGGGGTGAGTGGGGGAAAAGGGGGGGCCAAGGTTAGCTTATCACCGGGCTGCGGTGTAAGCGAAGAGGGGATGAGGTGGAGGAGGGGGGGTATGTTGAATTAATGTTAAGAATTTGGCTCGGGTTAAGTTTAATAATAAACTGCGGCCTATTGTTATTACCATACTAAAGTTTGTGCGTCTCATTTACCAGGGCCAGGGTGGGGGGGGGGGGGTAAGGGCAGCAGCCGGACGATGGTCTCGAGTCCCCGTGTTAAGCTGCCTCATTTATTTCACCTGGCAGCCAGCTACTACCAGAAGGCCTGACACACCCTGCTTGAGTTACTCCTTACGGATACTCCAAGAAACTGCTTTGTGAAGGCATCTGGGAAATGTAGTCCCGTGAGTAGCCAACTTGGTTTAAGCACACTCTTTTCTAAATTAAAGGAACCCTGACCAGGAAACTGTAACCTTTTATCTTTCTTTCTGCGCAGGGACTAAGTAAACACCTAGTAGCCATCACAGTGGCTTTGTCAAATGCCGTTTGAAAATCCAAATACATTATATTCACAGGTGTACCATTATCCATGTGTTTATTAAACCATTCAAAAAAATGTAGCAGACTGGT